>NC_083101.1:50884177-51188127 GCF_949774975.1 Lagenorhynchus albirostris | reverse complement strand
TCCTGGCCGGAGCTCATCTCCTTAGGGATGCCTTCCTTGACCATTCCATCTTAAGGTATCCACACACCTGACATGGCCCTTTTTACATTCTCTAAATACATAGCACCATATCTTACCTGCTATTTCCTTTTCATTTCCTGGTTTATTTCTTTATTGTCTTCCCATTGGAAAAATGACTTCTTTCAGGACAAGAACCTTGTCTGCTTATTCACTGCTCTATCCTCACCTCTTAGAACACACACTGCCAGGCACATAGTTGACTACAATCAATATGCATGAAATCAGCCAGTGAATGAATATTTAGTTGTTTCTCAAGTCCAGCTGATTCCCCTTGAAGTATCTGTTGACGCAGACCCTTTGCTTTCCATGCTCATTAACGCCAGCCTAATCCCAGACATCACCTCACGTCGGAATGACTGCAACTGCCTCCTTACCCCTGTCGTGGAGCCCCCTCGAACCCATTCTTCGCACTATACCAGTTTCATCTGTCAATCACCTCCCTGTCCTTCAGGCCTGGCTGAGGCCTCACCCCCTCACCCTCTAGGGCTGCTACTCCTTCCTTCCCCTCTGAGTTATGTCAACATTTCATTCCTGCCCTTAACCCTCACCTGGCCATGCAAGCAAACACCATCTCTTGTGTTCACTTATGTGAATCTGCTCACTCCAGCTGAATTCTGGGGGCATAAACTTGTTGTTTTGGGGGTTTGGGTTTTTTTTTGTTTGTTTCTCATAATGCCTAGAGAGAATCATAGGCAATCAAAAAATTCATGTGAGTTGAATGAAATTATTGGGTAGAGAATAAGATACAATAGGCAAATTGGAGACATATACACACTACTGTATATAAAATAGATAACTAATAATAACCTATTGCAGAACATAGGGAACTCTACCCAATACTCTGTAATGGCCTATATGAGAAAAGAATCCAGAAAAGGGTGGATATATGTATACGTATAACTGATTCACTTTGCTGTACAGCAGAAACTAACACAACATTGTAAATCAACTATATTCCAATAAAGGTTAATTTTAAAAAATAGGCAAATTGGATACCCCTTCTAAAGGGATACTGTGAGAACAGGTAGTGATTTAGAATGAAAGAGTAAAATACCAGTAGGTAAAGCAAACCAGAGGCAATCCTGTTCACATAGAGAACAGAAGGCCAGCATTGCCTTGAAACAACGCTTACGGTAAATAGCAGGATAAAGTGCATTTTTAGTGGACTTTGAACCCAAGTTTTTCTACGAGCAAAAGGGAAAGGGGATGGTCATTCTGGTGTAAATTACTGCATGAGGACAAAAAGCACCCCTAACCCTAACAACCCAGGGCCTCAGGGGAGTAACTTCTTGATGAGACCCCAAGTTCTCTTGAGTGTTCAGAGGACACAGCACAGAACTGACTACAGAGAACTCAAACAGCTCCAACAAAGAAGATGTCTGCTGTGTGCTGAGTATTGCCCTGTGTAGCAACAAGGCAAAGCAGAGATTTGGGGAAAAACATTTCTATCCATGGCCTTTCTTCCCAGTTTGCCTCATTTGAGGTGTGGTACAATAGAGGAACTACATCTCCCTGATCAAACAGGGGAGAATCAGCCCAACCATGCAGTTTTACCAAGCCCCAAATATCCCCATAAGGATTTTACATTTGGTAGTGTCTATATTGCACAACTATTTTAATCCCTAAAGAATGACTTCAGAGGTCATACAGGGATCTGGGAGAGAAGCTGAATAGGAAGAAGTAAGAGACATTGAAGAGAAGGGGTCAAGATTTCTAATACAGTCTTAAAAGAATGATAAAACCAGGCGGGGGTGTGAATGTGAGGAAATGAGAACTTGTAGGGCCACTGGCAGGAGTGTAAATAGGTATAACTTTTCTGGGAAGCAACTTGGCCATGTGTAGCAAAAGCTTGAAAAATGTTTCTTTCCTTTAAGCAAGCAATGCCACTTCTAGAAATTTTAAGGGAGTATTTGCACTAACACATAAAGATATATACATAAAAGTGTTCATCAAGCTCTGTACATTATTATAAAAAAATTAGAAACTATCCTAAGGCCCAATCATAGAGAATTAATTCAATAAGTCACTGTATATCTAATCAACACAATTTTATACAGCCTATGTAAATTACAATGTAGCTCTACATGGATGAACATGGAGAGTTCATATTTTTAAATTTAAAAAATACAGCATAAAACATGTGCAATGTGATCTCATTTTTCTAAAAGTGGAAAGATGTACATCCAAATATTAAGAGCTATAACTTATGGGTAATAGAAATTTTTGCTTGCTGTACTTTCCTACTTTTAATGATGAACATGGATGAAAGAACAGAATGTGGATGAAACACTGGTTCTGCCATTGCCATTTCTGCTTTTCTGATCCTGCATCTGATCTAAACACAGTGGGACATAACATAATGGTCTTATACCCTAGGCCAACTTTGCCAGTTTGTTTGATTTCAGCGCACCCTGCACGGATGCCTTCCTATATTACTTTCAGAGATATCATTCTGTTTTTATTCTGCGTACCCCCAAGTTGTCAATATAGCAAACTATACTACTAAAGTGCAAACTCTAGAAGCACGGGGACCACCACTTAACCACAACTGCATAAACTCTGTTGTAATTTCCTAGAGCCTAGAGAACCTTTATAGCTGCTGATTGGTAATAAATTAGACTGAACATTCTTGGGAAAAGGAATAGCACATTCCTGTTGCTTTAGCCACTGATTATTGACCAAAACATGAATAAGCACCTGGTGTTTACCACTGAAAAGAACTAAGCACTCTTTTTTCTTAGCTTCCTCCAGCAAGAAGTCTGAGTAGTCACATCCCTGTCTGTTACAGAGGATGGAAGGTTGAGGTGTTTTTAACATCATCTCATTCCATCACTAGCTCTGTGTGGAGAGTGGAGATGTGAGACCTGGTCCCCTGAACTCTTCCTCTCTCCCTAGGTAACCACATGACATAATTATATTTTCTTTGCCATGCAGAAGTAAACACTGACTTTACATGTACATGTGAATTGTCAGAGCTCAAAGAACTCCAATTGAAAAGCTCACCCTGGCAGAAGGTTCTTTCTATTGTACTAGATGACTGAAGTTCAAGTGGAGCTTTTCCAAGAATCCAAAAATAAAATGATTCTGAATGTGAAAGACCAAAATTCTGAGTTCAATTGCCTGAAGCCTCTTCTCGTGGTTTTTGGTCTAGAACACGTCCGATGAATGAAGCAATTTCTGAAAGCAACCACATCCTGCTCTGCCATCACTACTAAAGAATAGCACTGTTTCACTGCAGACGTGCATGTAGACATATGAATACATATATTTTATGCTTGCATCATTTTTGCAGACAAAATTAGCAAACACTTCTCAGGAACAGCTCAGTGCCTTCTTCTTGTTCTGGTCTTTATGCCGAAAATTATTGGGACTGTTCTTTTTTTATTGAAGTATACTTGATTTACAATGTCATGTTATGATCTCATTACATTGTCAATGTCAATGTCACTTTGTACACTGGGGACGCGGGTTCGTGCTCTGGGAAGATTCCACATGCCGCGCGGAGCGGCTGGGCCCGTGAGCCATGGCCGCTGAGCCTGCGCATCCGGAGCCTGTGCTCCGCAACGGGAGAGGCCACAACAGTGAGAGGCCCGCGTACCGCAAAAATAAAAAAAAGTGAGACAGTAGCATGGTGTATAGTGGTTTAGGGAGAGGATTCTGAAGCAAGGCTGCCTGCATTTGAATAACAGCTCTGGTCTTAGCTCTTTGTGACTTTGGACAATTTTCATAAGTCCTTAGTGCCCAGTTTTTCCATCTGTAAAATGGAGATAGTAATTGTTCCTACATCACAGGGGTGAATGAGTTATGATATGCATAGACCCATACCTGCCGTACAGTAAGAATTATACAAGCATAAGTCATTATTATTTACCCCTTTCAATCCTTAATGTCCAGAGGATCATTAATATTTTTTCTACATTGTGCATTTTTCCTCTCTTTACCCAAGGTCCTTACATTACTTTAATATTTGATCTAGTTCTATATCCTGTGTTTGAAAGAAACTAAGATTTTGTTTAATGAATTTTCAGAATAGTAATAATAATTTTTATAACACACGAAAGCCCTAAACGCTACTAAGAAAGGTAGTTGATAAGACTTGGCGCTCATACAAGGAATGTATTATGACACTTAATGCAGCAGTGCCTGAATTCCCCAATGCAAACATAATTATGAACTGCTTAATTCAGATGTAGTCTTTCCTCTGCGCACAGGAAGTTAGTGACAATTAAACTGAAACAAAGACAAATATCTAACACTTATAAGAAATTAAACTTTACTCTTCCAGCTTAGAAAAATTCAGCGGTAGATCTTTTCTCTTGTATCTCCCCAAGCTGTGGGTTCTAAAGAGATGTTCAACTATAACACATCATACGATCACATCATACAATTACACTTGGTGCTCAAAATGAAACAAAAAAAAAATCCTATGATGATTTCCAACACATGGAAATTTAGGTTTCATAAGAATATGAAAGAGCCAGGGCAATCATGGGGGAATGGGCACTGGTGGGCATTCCCAGGTTCCTCCTTCACTTTGGTCCTGCCCCTAGACTGGGCAATGCTGCTTGCAGGAAGCCAAAGAATTTGGGAACAATGAGGAACATTCTTTTCCTACTGTGAGGTAGTCTGCTCACTCTTTCTTTAGGCTGGTATGGGCAGAACTCAGCTTTTTACAAGTAAAATTTTTAATATATCAGATATGAGTATTTCCTTTATAGGAAGCACATTGATTTAACCCCACAAACATTTTTTAATGACAGTTTGTATCATTCAGGGTAGAAAGGTGAAAAATATGCTGAATGTACTGATGGCTATATTTGCAACATTGCCTTACTTTTTTAAGCTGATCTATTTTAAAAAAAGAATAGTACATAGGCATGCAAGGGAAAATATTTTCTTTCCCAACTTCAAAACTGCAAAACATCACAGTTTGTTTACATGTTAAACACTGATCAGAACAATTTGCAATGCTGCTACTGAAAGGTTTTTTTTTTTTAATTACTTACTTACTTGCTTTTAAAGGAAATTCTTAATAAATGTGGATCAAAATAGCACATGCCCAATTAAGAACAGTCTTTGGAGCAGTTTGTAATCCCAGCTCTGCGTCTGATGTTTGCATGGCCTTGAACAAATTACATGGCCTGTGCAACTGCATCTCCAAGCTTCATTTTCTTCTTCTGTATGAGACATCAGGTGAGTCTCATAGGGTTTTTGTAAGAATCTAACAATATAATCTGTTAAGCACATAATACAGTGTCTAGGACATACTAAATGATCAATAAATGGTGCACTTTAATATTATCTTAATACTAGGTATGCCCTTATTAATCCATTCCTTTGAACAATAATTTCTGCCAAGCTCCTCTGCATAACTCTCTACACAGTACACAAAATGCTTCCAAAGGGAAAACAGAACCCCCTAAACAGGAATATCCAATCCTTACTTTTGCCTGAGGATTAGGGAACATTTTAAATTTTATTTAACTTGAGGGGGGCCTTTCTTGGTCAGATTGCATCATGCATTCTGTTCCACTGGGTGTGTCTGGTATCCTCAGCACAGAGATGGAAGACATATGAGCAAGAACTTCAACCCCAAGGGGGCTCCAACCTGCTACTGGCATCATTGTTCCCAGCCCATTGGTCCCTGCACAGGAAGTTCTCCAGCTTCAGCTTTCCTTCCTACCTTTCTTTCTTAGAATCTTCAAGTTGGTGGCAATGGAGATGATGACGACAATGATGAAGCTGATAGTAATGTGGATGAAGCCAGCTACCATTTATTTAACATTTATTCTGAGCCAGGCACTCTAAGCACTTTGTATATATTATTTCACTTAATCGTCTCAACATACGAGGTAGGTATTGATACGATGAATATCTCCATTCAACATATAAAAACTCAAAGTTTAGAGAGGTTAAATAGCATGCCCAGTGTCACACAGTTAGTCTGGTGCAGAGAGCCAATCGGTAAGCAGATGTGATTCCAGCCAGGGCCTTTATTCTTTTTTTTTTTTTTAGAATCTTTGTTTTTATTTCAGTTTTGATTATCTTGTTTCGTTGGATTAATAGACTAGTATTTGTCATGGTTACACAGGTCTTATTGGTTTTTTAAATTAATTTTTATTGGAATATAGTTGACTTACAATGTTATGTTAGTTTCTACTGTACAGCAAAATGAATCAGCCATACATATACATATATTCCCCCTTTTTTGGACTTCCTTCCCATCCAGGTCACCACAGAGCACTGAGTAGAGTTCCCTGTGCTGTACAGTATGTTCTCATTCATTATCTATTTTATACATAGTATCAACAGTGTATATGTGTCAATCCCAATCTCCCAATTCCTCCCACCCTCCCACTTACCCCTCGGTATCCATACATTTGTTCTCTATGTGTCTCTATTTCTGCTTTGCAAATAGGATCATCCATACCATTTTAAGTAAGTCAGAAAGGGCCTTTATTCTGAACCCCCAGGCTACACCAACCCCACTGCTGCTTTCAAGACTGCCTTGTAGGGATCAGTGCAGGTTCTACTGCTCTCCTCAGATTGATTCCACCCAACCCCAAGGCTCTAACACATTTCTGTCAGTCATACCACCTGACCTGAAATTCACAGAGACAGAAGAGCAGCAGCTATGACAAGTGGTACATGCATCAGGAACTTCAGTTTGATTTCCCTCAGCCCCCAAACCAACTGCCCCTCCTGCATGGCAACAGGCATGAAACCCGATGCAGAAAAAAATCCCCATAGGGAAATCCCTGATATACTTTATGCCTTTTGACTACTACCTTTCGGCCTCCAACATTAATACACAGTACACAATAATAATTAAACTCATTTTAAAGATGAAGAAATAGTAAGGTAAGAGAAATGGTTTGCTCACAGCTACACAACAGGTGGAAATAAAAAGGCCAGTAAAGCTCAATATGCCCTCTGCAAGACCTTACCACCTCATTATTCCGGGCTTCTAATTCCCCGTGGCTGAAACCTCTTCACAGTCTAGCAGCACAAAAATGGACTGTGGAACTAGCCTTTCACAGGCTCGGCTAAAAGAAGACTAACTAATCCTAGAGCAATGAGGGTAGTAAAATAATAAGTTGACCCTTCAGGATGAATTTCATATTATCTTTTAACCAGACAGTCTAGATTTCTCAGGGCACGACAAAAATGTCTCCAAACACTTCTCGGCAGTTTTCAGTGGAGGAAAAACTGCAGTTAAAGCACCTTTAGTGAGAGCAGTAGATGTGCTTGCATTTAGTTTGTGCAATTTTCATTATGAATTGGATGGTGGGTTGGATCTATGTCCTTAGTTCTTTGCTGGAGTGCTAGAAATGTAAAAATGTCAGCCACAGGCCATTCCTTTTTGTTTATTTAAACGGAGAATTTAAAAAATCACTTTTTCCACTTCATGGCTCCTTTGGACCAGAGAATAAAAATAGCGATGTCAGTAGGAGCCAAACTTTTTTCTGGAAAAATAAAACGAGAGGGGAAAGCGTCCTCCTCAGAACAACCGAAATCTTGAAGCAGCTGCCTCAAAGCAAAACTCTCCTCATTTCAACCACTTCTTCTCTCGCCCCTTCTCGGAGCAGCCTCAAAGCAAGGCGCAGTTTATGAGAAACTCCGTGGCGTGCCCAGCACTGCTAACCGGGCGTCCTTCCCACTACCCGGGCCCGGCCACCTGTCAACCCCGAGGGCGGCGCGGGCGAGGCGGGGCTGGGGACGTGGCTCCGGGAAGAGGCACTGGTGACAGGACCATCAAGGGGACTGGGATTCTCGGGGAGGAGCTGGCTGAGCCCAGCCCTCGAGCCATCCCGCGCTCAACTGCCCCACCGCAGCCGCCTCGAGGCCCCGGGCCCCCCGCCGTGTCTCGGGCGCCACCCCTCCCCGCGGACTCCCTGGGACTCTGGCGGCGGCAACCTCCACCCCCACCCCTTGGAGCTGCCCAGGCGCCGCACTCCACCAGCTGGGGCGGTGCGGCCGCGAGTCCACCGCGGGGCGCCTCTTACCTGTTGATCTTGAGCGCGAACGCGCGGCGCTCTGCGCTCGGCAGCGTGGCCATGGCGCGCCGGCGGCTCTTCGGCCTCTAGGGTCTCGTGAGGCGCCCAGCGGGGGCCCGGTGCGCCGCAGGGCTGCAGCAGCACGTGCCGAGCTGGACGCGAGCCTCATCTGTCAGTCGCAGCTGGAAACTTCCGCATTTCCACCTTCAGCGCTGAAATCACCCCGGGGGAGGGCCCAACCTCAGAGCTGCGGCGGCCAGCCCTGCCACCCGGCGCCCGGCCCGGCGCCCAGGGAGCGGAGAGCGAGGAGGGTGTGGACCCACCGCGGAATTGCCCTCCGGATGCTCGGACCGCCGGCGCGCTTCTTCCCGGGGCCCTGACCTCAGGCAGAAAGGAGCTCGGGCGGATGACCCGGCGACCACTGAGCGAGGCCGGAAACTCCATCTGCCCGAAGCTGCGAGGCTGCCAAAGGCCTGTGGGCAAGAGCTGGGAACGCGCGCCTTCCGCCCGCCCCGCACAGCTGGCGCGAGGTCGGGAAACCAACCCTGGAATTCTTTGCGCCAGGCCTTGTTAAGTGTTCGCACCATGCCCTGGAGCAGGCAGCTTAAATTTAACAAGAAGAAGGAAAAAAAAAAAGTTGGTGGAAACTTCAAGAGACATACCAACTTTCGCAAACGGTATGTCCGTCATCCTTATTGGGGTGACTTTAAATAAATACGAGTCCATGCAAGGAATAAACAATTTTTTTTAAACCTGGAGATAAATGCTTTTCTCTGGAGAAACAGTGCACAGCACTTTCCTGTGATTCAAGCATATGCTGCAACCCTGTTTATTTCAGCTTCAGACCGAGAAGTGTATGAAGAAGTCCAGCCCCAAACTCAAGAAAAATATCAGAAAAGTCCCAGTGCTCACTGGAGTGGAAAAGTCTCTGTTTACCGACTTGCTCTAAGTTTTACTCTGCTAGAGCACTCCGTATGTAATGCCTCTGTTTGTCAACTGACCCTTAAAAAAAATACGAAATCGAGATACGTTTGGTTCAAAGCTGCACTACTGTCCAGTAGGTAGCCACTACCCACATGTGGCTATGGACCACTTGAAATTATAGTTAGTCTGAATTGAGATGTGCTGTGTAAAATTCGCACCGAACTTTGAACACAGTACAGACTGCCTTTCTTTCTCTGGTTTCAGCTTGCTCAGGTAGTTTAGTAATTCTTCAGAGCTGGTTAGGTAACTCTCCTCCCCCTCCCCACTTCAAGTATCAATGGCTTTAAGCATAGTATAAGGCACAGGTCATAAGTGAGACATTACATAGACTATGAAACGAGACCCAAAGAAAAGAAAACTTTTTGAAATGTGGAGTTTCTGACTTTCAAAATTCTCCCAGGTATGTTTACCACACTGGAATTTATAAGCAAAGATGTACATAGAAAAATACTAAGAGAACAATTCAATACCTCTTCAAACTGGGAACAAATAGATGATTTGTAGAAAATTGTTTTACACTAGAATCTTCAGTCTACCGTGTACTAAGTCAGCCTTTCGGATGGGCTTCTCTTAGTTTCTGAATGATGGTGACATACACTTTCATACAGAGCAAAATATATTGTTGTCCACACAAACATAAATAAAATGTAATGAGAGTATCTCAAATTTTCAGAATTTGCAATTAAGGAAAACTTTTGTGTGTGGGGGGGAGGGGGGAGGAATCTTAAAGTCTCCCATCTTATGTCAGCTTATGCTGCATTCAACTCATTCACCTTAGCATTTGGTACGTAACTATGAAAGTAAAGCCAGCATCATTATCCTCCATCCCATCAATTCCTTAGTTAGAAATGATGGTTAGAAATGACTCCAGATTTCCTTAACAGCCTTTTGGTAATTCACCATGAGTGTTATCCACTAAATTAGGCAAATGCCTATTTTTAAATATTCTATCTGCTCTTGGGTACAGTCACAGATCTCTGGCAAACTTCAAAAATAGCTAAGTGCCTTGCTTCATTTCTCACTCCCTCCTATTTCCCTCTAGGGCTTCTTTCCTAATTGCCACTCTGTCCAAAGCCCACTCTGAAAGGCTTCCTTCTTTCCACACCATGTGACATCTCTAGACCTTCCTCTTTCTCTGCATCTTTGTGTCATTTGATTTTGTTTCTCACCTTTATAAAATTCCTCCCTTCTATGACAGACCTTATATCAATTATCCCAAATTCTCCTGTAGTTTTCTCCATATCTTCTTCTTCTTACCTCTTCAGAAAGCCAATCTCTTTCTTTACATTGCATCTTACTTATTTTTTACAACAGACAAATAACACTTACCTTGTACCAGGGCCTGTATCAAGTCCTTTTCAAATATTAATTAATAACAACCCTTAAGTAATAACATTATCCTCACTTTGCAGCTGGGGAAACCAAGGCTCAGAGAGGTTAAGTGACTGGCCCGAGATCACAGACTAGTATGGGGCACTTCCAACCCCCCAGATATTTCCACTTAAATATCTTCAAACTCCACAAACATAAAACCGAAACTCTCCATCTCCTCTACCCAGTTGTGTAAGCTTGCTGTCCCTCCATAATCACTCATTTCTGTTGGTGGCACTATTTCCCACTTGCCAGTAAAAAGCTTTGGAATCATTTAATGGAAGGGAAAGCAGGAAATCTGGGTTCTGGCTTCAGGTTTTCACTAACTATGTGATCCTGAGCAAGTCACACCCTGTTTGGACCACAAATTCTCAGTCATAGAATGACCCCATCTGCTCTTCTCTTTATAATGTGTCAGCTCTACTTCTTCCTCTTCTTTACCCTTCAGATCTAATCAGCTAACAAGGCCTGTCATTTATTCTGTAATGACACTCCTTCATAAATATCACTGTTCTCACTGCTTCCATTCTGACCCAGCCCTTATAAATTAACTGTTCACTCCTTCATAAATATCACTGTTCTCACTGCTTCCATTCTGACCCAGCCCTTATAAATTAATGTGTGGATGACAAAAATAAGATTTTAAATGGCTCCCTGCCTATAGCTTCTCCTTATTCCGATCCAGTCTGACTCTACCGCTGTATTAATTTTACTAAAATACCGTTTCATCATGTTACTTCCCTGCTCAATTAACTTTGGTGGCTTCCTATAGCCTCTATGACCAAGTGTGACCTTCTCCAACTGGCTTATAGTGGCTTCTCCATGTCATGTAAGTAACTCTATCCCTTACCTCTTTGTTGAAGCAAGGAAGATCTTCAGCTAGAGAAATCCGTGTTCTTCCTGCCTGGGGCCTCCTTTGCTTATGTCATTCTTCTGCCATCCCCACCAGATGTCACATCCAGTCTCTCCCCATCCTTTAAAGTTTGAGTCAAGTTGTCAGTTTCCACCTCTACCTAAAGGAGTGTCTCATTCAGTCTGACAGCACCCTTTGTTTAGTTAAATAGGTCGTTACCAATAAACACAGCCTAGTGGAATACAAGGTCCATAGGACTATAGAGAAAGGGGTGACATTTGTGCATTTCCTTCCTTATTTTGCAGCTGACCTCCATCAGCTTTCACTCAAATGTCACCTTCCATGACCATCTACTTAACATTGCAATGCCCCTTTCCCTAATCCTGACCCTCCCTAGCTCCTTTTCCAACTTTCATAGCATAGTTTTTCTTCATAGCACTTGTCACTATCTGACATACTACATATTTTATTTATTTGCAAGTTTATTATCGCTCATGCTTCTAGACTATAAGTTCCATGAGTGCAGGGATTTTTGTTTTATTCCTTTCTCTATCTCTATTACCTAGAGTAATGCCTTGTACAAAGTAAGTGTTCAATAAGTTCTTGTTGAATAAATGAATGAAAAAAAAGCAGACACTCAATAAATATTTGTTAAATTGAACTTGAATGGGAGTGGCCAAGTTCATGTGTCTTTCAGAAGGAAGTTAGAGCCTTTTTTACTCTCTTGAGCTTTTCAGTTGTGCCTTTTTATGAATATCTTCCAGCACTGTTTTGTAGTTATGTCTTGGGTTGAGAAATCAAACTAGCACATAGGTTACTACTAGCAAGTAGATCTCTTTATTATCATCTTGTAATTGAGGACAGATATAGAAAGATTTGTTTGCTGGTATTTAAATCCAGCCATAGCTCAGATATTAGAATTTGGAGTTTCTAATTTTCTCCACTTCATTCCTCATATTGTCATAAGAGATCTGTAAATATGAAAAGAATAAAACTAAGAAACTTTCCCTTAATATGTTTATATTAGTCCCCCTTATTCATGGTTTCACTTTCCACAGTTTCAGTTACCCTCGGTCAACCAGTCTGAAAATATGAAATGAAAAATTCAAGAAATAAACATAAGTTTTAAAATGCACACTGTTCTGAGTAGCGTGATGAAATCTCCTGCTGTCTTGCTCCATCCCACCACAGACATGAATCATCCCTTTGTGCAGTGTATCTGCCCAGTAGTCAGTTATATATATGCATATATATAAGACCGTCTTGGTTACATATGCAGTATCACAGTGCTTGTGTTCAAACAATGTTTTTCACTTAATAATGGCCACAAAGTGCAACAGTAGTGACCTGGAATACAGATATGCCAAAGAGAAGCTGTAAAGTGCTTCTTTTAAGGGAAAAGGTGAAAGTTCCTAAATTAATAAGGAAAGAAAAAATATTGTATGTTGAGTTTGCTCAGATCTATGGTAAGAATGAATCTTCTCTCCATGAAATTGTGAAGAAGGGCAAAGAAATTCATACTAGTTTTGCTATCACACTTCAGACTGCAAAAGTTATGACCACGGTATGTGATATGTGCTTATTAATATGGAAAAGGCATTGAATTTGTGCAATAAGATATTTAGAGAGAGAGAGAGACTGCATTCACATAACTTATTACAGTATATTGTTATAACTGTTCTATTTTATTGTTAGTCATTGTTAATCTCTTACTGGGTCTAATTTATAAATTAAACTGTACCACAGGTATGTATGTTTAGGAAAAATCGTATGTATATGCTTCAATACTATCCACAGTTTCAGGCATCCGCTGAGGGTCTTGGAACATATCCCCTTTGGATAACGGGGTGCTACTGTATACACACGTATTATATACATGTATCTTATATGGTTACTTTACTATGTATATTAGTATTTTAAATGTAGGAGTTAGGCCATATTCTAATGTACAATGCTATTTCATATTCAATAGGAATATTCATACTATAGCATTTTATACCTAGAAGGACCTTGGATTAATTCATGAATGAATGAATAAATTCTCTCATTATCATTTATGTGCCTTCCATTAATCCCCCAAACATTTACCAAGTGGTTCCCATATGTCAGGTTCTGAACTAAATGATACTAGGGGCAAAATCATTAACAATACTTGCTCCCCGACTTCCCAGAATTCACGATCTAGGTACAAGATACACGTTACCAAGGAAAGAAGAGACTTATTCCGTGGGACAATGCAGGAATGTTTTCCTGCACAGAACTCTGTGAGAGTGAGGAAGCACAGACAGGAAATGATTTATTCTTGTGGACAGGGTGTTGGCAGAGAAATTGACGCTGAGGAAGAATGACTTTACTGACCCAGTGACATGAAACTGGTCTTAAATGACAAGTAAGCATTCACCAGGCAGAGAAGAGTGCATTCAGGATATTCCAGGCAGAAGGAGCACTACATGCAAAGGCAGGGAGCCAGGAGACACCAGTGCCCATCCCAGGAGTCAAAAGTAGGATGGAGTCCGGCGGTACAGAGAGAAGTGGCGAGAAATGAAGCTTGGAAGGTGGGCGGGACCTGAATGTGAGGGTCCTGTTACAGAATTCAGATATTATCCCAAAGGCTGTGAAAACCACCAAAAAGGGACTGCTGTTTCTATAAAGGTCATTGCCACCTGGCAATCCATGATAAGGACTGTCCCGTAGAGTATAGACACAGGGTGGTAAGGATTATGTCTCCCAGATCTGACATTGCCATCCCCGTCTTCCTCAGCCTGAGCACACATACACTGGACACTAATGAAGAAATAAATTGCTCTTTACAGCAGGATTTAGGCAATTTTCCCAAAGTCATATCGCATGGAGAGAGGGAGGATTTATGGGGGACAGAAAGTCAGGTGCTGGTCCTCTGGTCTGGTTACCTCTGCCCCTCACTGGAGTGCCCCACACGTGTATGGTTACTGCCTCTTTATTTAGCCACTTTCCCATCAATCTACCATCTTCTCCCTAAAGAATCAGTTACCCATCCCTTGGTTTGTTGTTATGTCTGGGCAATTTCCCAGGCATCCACTAAATGTTGCACTTTCTCCTTCCCCTAGTTTCCGCTGTCCCTACAGGGGGAAAAGTTGGGTTCTGATCCACGCCTGGGGGGGTTTAGTGGTGGGCTTCTATTCTAGGCTGCAGCTGACATTTTTCATGTGTAAAATGTGGTTAATAGTGGTACCAATTCCAAGATTGTTACAAAGATTAAATAATATAAAACGCTCATAGTAAGTGACATATAATTATTCCTATTATTATCACTGTTTGAAATGTCTACAGAAGAAAATTACTAAAAGTCTAAATAAAAGTAGTTTAATCTTTAAGTTTATTACCCTAGTAAACCGGAGGAAGGAACTAGGTCAGTAACTCAACAACACCATCAAGCGCCCAGGTTCTTTCTATCCCTCCACCCTGCCCTACTCAGTCCATTGGTCATGTTGGTCATCCCTCTTATGACCTCATGACTACAAGCTGGACTTGTAGCCATGAGGTCAGGACTCCGATTAGCCACAGCACACACCAGCACCCCAAGAAGAGAGAAAGAAAGAGGCTAAGGCTTTCTCCATGAGAAACTCTGCCTTTCCCAGAAGTCCTCCAGGAAACCTGCCCTGAGAACTCACTAGCCAGAGATGGCTCAGAGGCTGCTCCTCGACTGCATGGGAAGCGGGGAAAGAGTATCTAGAAACAGAAGTGGGTGATTATGTTTGGCTTAGAATTACTCTGATTCATTCTCTTGAGCTGCAAAAACAGAAGAGGGACAAAGGGGAGAGTAGTTGTTGGACAGGCAGTGAACAGAGGCTGCCAGACTCATTTCATTGAGATTAAATAAGACGAAGCACATAAAGGACAGAACATACTGCTGGTTATCGAGTATGCACTCTCAGAACATGTGGGCTGTGATTTTATTATTATTTGACATTTGTATTGCTCTGGAGCCATATAAATTGGGGTTTTCCCCCAGTTTTATTGCAAGATAATTGACATACAGAACTGTATACATTCAAGGTGTACAACATAATGATTTGACTTACACTCATCACAAAATGATTACCAGAACAGGTTTAGGGGATGGAGGACATCCATCATCTCATGTAGATACAACATTAAAATTGTTTTTTAAATTGTTTTTTACATATTTACTATTATTTCCTCATAATAGAGTCCCAGAAGTGGAAATTGTTAGGTCAAAGTTATAATCTCATGCTAGAAATGCCTGCATGTAATCATGAGGAAATAGTAGACAAACTGAAATTGAGGGACATTCTGCTGAACAATTGCCAATCTTTTAAAAAATGTCAGTGCCATGAAAGACAAAGAAAGGCTGAGGAACTGGTACAGCTTAAAAGCAACTAAACAGCCCGAGCAACCAAAGGCAATGAGGGATGCTGGAGTGGATGGTGGATCAAGAAAAGAACACCATAAACAAAATTACTGAGGCAATTGGCAGGAGGTGCCCCTGACTCTGTATTCGACTCTGTATCAAAATTCCATTTTCTAAATTTGATACTTACACCGTGGTTGCATAAGAAAATAAAGACAATAGCTTTATTCTTAGGAGATGTACACTGAAGTAGTTATGCTAAAGGGCAGAATGGTATGATGTCTGCAACTTACTCTCAGATGGTCATCAATGATGGTGACAATGATAATGATAATAATGTTTATAATACTAAAATAAAATTGTAAATAATAATAAATTAACTAAATCAATCTAGATGAAGAGTATGTAGAAGTTTCTGCTCTGTAAATTTGAAAAATTTTCAAAATAAAAAGTTAAAGATATAAAAATTACAAACATAATTTTGGCTTTTGTAAGTTTGTGGCAACTTATAAGCAATGTATAAGAGGCTCTTTCATTATACGCTCACTAACACTGGCATTCATTTTTAATTTTTGCAAGTTTACTCAACTAAAAATAAATTTTAAATTATGTTTATTAGTTAAATGAGTTGAATATTTTTCCATGTTATTTCATTATAGAGTTGTATTTTTCTTGTGTGTCTATTTGTATCTTGTCCCACTTGCCTATTAAAGCCTTAGAGTTTTTCTTGTTGATTTGTGTCCACCCTTTTGAGTAATATGTTATCATTGTAGGTTATCTCTCTTTAAGGAACTATGATCTCCCTAAATACCTTGAGCTATTTGGAGAAAAATGGAAACCAGACAAGTTTACAGAATTTTAGAAATTTTGTTGGCCCTGGGTGACTGTCAACACGAGACCAAATTTAATATGCATTTTTGAAATGCTTTTTTCCTATTTCAGCGTTCTTCAATATCCTCTCAGTCACTTCACTCCACCCTATAGCCCCACATATTACCACAAGGATTCAGGTAGCTTGACAAGCACCAGGACACTTTCAAAAGATGGAAAAGCAGGCTGCATGGTGATTCTTTGTCCAAATTTTCCTGACTCAGTGTCCCCTGGTCCTCGCACACCACTGACTGGGCAGGACCACAGATTGGATGCCATACTATGGTACAATTCAACCATGTGATCTTTACAATTCTTACAACAGTGTAGCAGCACGGTGCTGGTGGAGAGTAATATGCAGAATATAGATGTTAAATTCAGGTGCTACGTCTGCCATGCCCGCAAACCTATGTCCCAACCACTAACAATTTATGTCTTTTAAGACAAAAGTTCTCAAACTTTGAGAAGATTAGAATTACCTGGAGAGCTAAGAACAAACACAGAGGCCCAGACTCATTGAAATAGGATGAAGCATAGACCTCTATAAGTCTGCCAAGGTCTCCAGATGATTCTGTTATATACCAAAGCTGCTTGAGACTTACCAAATAAAATGCAAATATCCTCAAAGGGTATAAGATTAAAAACCATTATCAGATGAAGTTTTAGCTTGGATTATTTTAACATAGTTGAGAGGGATAGCTTGAAGAAACGTCAGTTAGTATAGGCAACCTGTATGAGCAGGCATACCGTGAATTTAGAATCCTGACATGGTTCTCTGTCCAGAACCAGATCATCATTCAGCAATAAACTTTTAAAAAATTCAGTACACTTTTAAAAATTGTGAATCACTATGTTGTACACCTGAAACTTATATAATAGTGTACATCAACTATACCTCATTAAAAACTTAAAAAACAGATTAAAAAAATAAAAACTGAGTATACTAATGTAAATGTCCATGTAACCCATCCAGTGAACATATGACTGATAAATGGAAACAAAACACATCTTTATTATGGTTTCCCACTGCCTCTTCAAAAGTGCATTCAGCAGGGATAAACCTTGCCAATCCCATATGGGAATGTGGGCAGGTCCCATTCTCTTACTCTTAGGTCAAAGTTCTTGGTTGCAAACATAGTTTCAAGTCTGAGACCAGAATGTCCAGCCCAAGATACTGATCAAAACTCCACCTTAAATTTAATGGCAAATATTCCCCCAGCTGGGGGATGCTTGAGCCTGGCAGCCTGCAGAGGCAAAGGAGGGGAAGCATGCATGGTTGCCTTCTTCCCTCCGCTTTGTTACTATTTTTCCCTTCTTTTCTTCTCCCACCACAGCTGGCTAGCTAGTTTCTGACCTCTTGGGGTTGGAGGAATGGTGAGTATAAGAAAGCTCTTATTATTCAAAGTTGACTCTTTCCTTGGATCTTTTTAGGTCTTTTGGAAGATTGTTTTCCTAGAGACTTCTCTCCTATAAGTCATTTTACTTGGTTTCTTCATTTCTATGCCTCCTGTTTACTTGTGTCTCCTTTGCAGCTCCCCTCCAATTTCCTGCTGCTAGGGTCCTCCACTCTCTAAGTGACCCTACTTGATGGGTCCCCAAATGACCCTTGGTTGTATCTTTTCCATGTGGCCCACACCCGATTCATTGAAACTGCTCAACTCCTTGGCTTGACAATCCTGGCTGATCCCAACACAACCTCTACCTTTGTGTCCCAGGCCACTTTAACATCCTTGGTCAGGCATCTGGCAGCATACTTGTGTGTCTCCCAGCTGCAATAAAATTGTCATTTCAAGCTCTAAAATGTGTCTTGGAAGCCTTGGAAGGAAGCTGCAGCCCTCCCTCATTTATGTCTCCTGTCCCCACAGGCAGAAATGGGAACTCTCCTTGGCAAAATCTTCTCAAAAACAAAACAAACAAACAAACAAACAAAAACACTTTAGATATCCTGTGGGATCCAAGAATCATGGAAATGGTTCTCAGAATTTCCTTGGTAAATTCTGCATATTACCATCTGATCTGTTTGTGGAATATCTTATTTGTTGTATTTGTTTATCCCAGTGGAACTTACATTTCAGCATATTGTTACTATAGTCTTAGATATCCTGCCATTAAGCCACATTTAAGAAGGCCATAGTTCAGGGCATTCTCTTCCCTAGATTAGGAGCTCTTGGAGACTGCAGTAGATTACTGGAAAATGCTACAGATGATGCTTTATTTTGCTAGTAATTTTTTCAATGTATAATAGATGTAGAGATAAGTACACAGCAATAAATGTACAAAGTAAACACATTCATGTAATAATCACCCAGCTCAAGAAAGAGAATATTACTAGCTTCCAGAAGCCCCCATCTTACCCTTTCCTAGTTGAGTTCTCACAAGGGCAACTAATATCCTATTAACACCATATATCAGTTTTATCTGCTTTTGAAGTTTGTGTAAATAGAAGCTTTTCTGCCTGGTCAACATTTTGTTTGTGGATTCATCCATACTGTTGTCTTCAGTTGGAGACCATTCATTCTCATTACTGTGTGGCCATGCTATGAATATATCTGGACAGTTAATATTTGGTCAATGACTCTTTTCCCTCAAGGGTAGCTTAGAGGTTGACTGTGGCTTCCTAGACCTTCCCGGATTCTAAATAGAATCCACAGGTGGATTCTCAAATCA
The DNA here is from genome assembly GCF_949774975.1 of Lagenorhynchus albirostris. Lineage (NCBI taxonomy): Eukaryota > Metazoa > Chordata > Mammalia > Artiodactyla > Delphinidae > Lagenorhynchus > Lagenorhynchus albirostris. The sequence goes on along the minus strand of NC_083101.1, from coordinate 51,168,974 downwards.
CTGTAAAGATTTGTATGGGGTGCCATGACAAAGCAGTTGAATTGTTTACAATTTTTTTTTTTTTTTTTTTTGCGGTATGCGGGCCTCTCACTGTTGTGGCTTCTCCCGTTGCGGAGCACAGGCTCCGGACGCGCAGGGTCAGCGGCCATGGCTCACAGGCCCAGCCACTCCGCAGCATGTGGGATCCTCCCGGACGGGGGCACCCGTGTCCCCTGCATTGGCAGGTGGACTCTCAACCACTGCGCCACCAGGGAAGCCCCTTTACAATTTTTAAAAGACTGTGTAAAAGGTTATATTCTTTCAGGGAAAGAGTTTATTGCTTCTCCCCATTCTTTGTATTTTATCCCATCAATCTGCTCTTTTAATTTGGCTGATTTTGAATCACAGAATATATAAGCTGGAAAATCACATCTTCTGAGAAACATTTTGCATAAATTCTGATAACAGTTGTATGAATTTCTATTTCCTCAGGAATTATGATAAAAGGTTTATCACATAGGCCTCAAGAAAAATAACAACAGATCCATTCACAGTAACAACTGGAGATCATAAATCCATTATATAATGGAATTAATTAAAACAGAAGGCTTCAAAGCATGACAGATTTCTATCTGAGAATAAGATGACATTTAATTTATATATAAATTAAAATTCATATTTTAAAATTCTACAATGAAATTCAATAAGTATTTTGCAAACTTGTCAGCATTTACTTCATGGATTAACATCCACACTACAGTTTTAAATGTGGGAGTTAAAATATTATTTGTATTCTGAATAGTAAATGTAAAGTGTTAAAGATGTGTGTTTTATGAAATCCTGTTTGACATATGTTAAAATGTCATTAGAACATTATTTTAAATGAAAATGTTTTTTTCATTCAGACTGAGGTGTATGTATAACTTCATTCGTTTTTTCATTCATTCATTCAACAAGATATTTAATGAGCACCTGCTATGTGCCAGGCATTGCACTAGGCTATAGACATGTCACACAAATAAGATGATGTTGCCACTGTCCCCAGGAGCCTATAGTTTAGTGGAGTTGAGATATAGATAAGTAAATAAATAATTTCTAGACAGGATACTCACTGCTTTAATCAGGCAAACAGGATTCTGTATGTGTTACAGAAGCACATGAAAGACACCAAATTGATCCTTGGAAAGTCATGAAATCTTTCCCAAGGAAGTGATGTGTAAGGTGGGTAAGAAGGTAGCCAGATACAGGTTAGAAGAGTGGTCTAGACATTTGGAAAGACAGAAGCAGCTGGATGCCATTCACTGGCATAGGGCATATAGTATGGGAATTGGATTGGAAAAGGAGAAGGGAACATAATTAAATGACCTGGGGACATGAAAATGAACCCGCAAGAATCCCAGAAAGAAATTATCATTAAGATAGCATAGTGGAGTGAAAGGGGGTCAGGACTCAGGCTGACTTGAATTTAAACCCTAGTTTCATCACTTAACAGACGTGTGAAGCTGAACAAACCCTTTAACTTTTCAGAGCCTCAATTTCCCACTGTGCAAAATGGGGACAATAATGTGGACATTGCAGGGTTGTAGGGACGATTAAATGGGATAATGCATGTAAATTATCCCATTTATGGGATAATTATGCATGCTAGCCCAGTGCCTAGCACATACTGAGCACTCAAAAATTGGAGGCTGTGTTATTTCAGAAGAAAACCAGGGGTTGGGGGAAGATTAATACTTTTGACTAAAGCCAGGAAGATCTGAAATTTTGCAAGATTCCTTTGGCCAAAATTAAAGCTACTAGAATTAGTTTCCTTTTCAATTGACAAGTGAACTATAAAAGTGAAAGAACTTGTGGCTGCTGAGATAAAAGCATGAGTCAGAGTTGTAGTTTCTGCTCTGTGGATACAGTTGTCGACCAGATACACTGAATGTGGGGATGGCCAGTAGCAAAATTATAAAGCAGGCCTGTTTGTCTTCAAACACTCCTGAGCCAGCTTTTAGTTCCCTTGTAAAAATGCAAAGCTGACTTCTGATTTGGGGTGATCCATTGAATATATGCATTTACTTTGGCTTTTACTTGAAACCCAAGTAAAATGACAGTAAAGGAATTGCTTTTTAAGGCAGAAATCTTCAATGACAATGAGATTAGGAGGGAAGATAAGAACAATAAGATTTTGGGATTTAGAAGCCATGTAGACAAGAGGTATCCAATTTAATAGACCTGAGAAAGATGATCCCTTACCTTGCCTTGGAAAAAGCTAGGAAGTACCTGATTACATCAAAGACCTCCCAAAAGACTGGGAATATCAAGTACCTCTGGAAATGTGGATAAAGGTTGGGTTAAAAACAGTGGGATTGGTTTGTAAGTGTGTTTAAGAAGTGGTTAGATCCATAGACCTTCTATTCAACCCTGTATAGCCAGATAACTGTCCCTCTCCCAGCCTGTCAGAGGCTGCATATGGTAAAATAGAATTACTTTCAGGGAACACTTGGCACATTTGGGGATGAGATTCAATACCATAAACAGAAACATTTTTGGAAACATTTACAACCCAATAAAATCCCAAGTCTTTTACCTCTGTTCTAATTTCAGAGCACTGTGGTAATTTCTCTCCGGTATCTGACCAACTTGAGAGGAAAGACATCAAGAGTGCCCCCAATAAATGACCTAGCCAGATGACTCAAAACTAAAGCTGACAGTCAACAAGGCTTACACATGGGGTCAGAACTTCCAAGAAGCTTTTTTAGTACCTCATTCCTAAATTTGAGTAGACAACCAAAGATTGTCAGACACCTAAGGAGAACCAACTTGAAAGGTAGAGACCAAAACAAACAAAAAAGCAACTGGAAGAAACCAAGCCTATGATGGGATCAGAAAACTATTATAAATATCCACAGAGGGATAAGAGGTGATTTTGAACCCATGAAACAAGAATATTATGTTATTTTTTAAAGGAACATTAAGGGAATAAAAAAGGGGACCTGGGGATTAGCAGAATAAAAAATTCAAAGAAAGTTTGAATGATAAAGTTGAGCAAATCTCCCAGAAAGTAGAGCAAAAAGACAAAGGGGTGGAAAATAAGAGTTTTAAAAAAAAAGTGATAGGACCAGAATAAGAAGTTCAAAAGCTGCATTAGAGCAGTCCCACAAAGAGAGAGACAGAGAAAAATGAAAGAAAGGAAATCATCAATAAAATAATTCTAGAAAGTTCAAGGAGAGGACATGCATTTACATACTGTAAGAGCTACTGAGTGCCTAGATAATAAGTGAAATTAGACGCACTTCAAGGTATATTATTGTGCAATTTCAAAACACTGGTGTATTCATTTGCTAGGTCTGCCATAAAAAGATAAAACAGACTAGGTAGCTTAGAAATTTATTCTCACAGTTTTAGAGGTTGGAAGTCCAAGATCAAGGTGTCATATGACCCCAGGATAGATTTTGTAAAGAATGTGAAATTAAAGGAACACCTGATCCTTTTGAACATATGAAAAGGATATTTAAAGTGTTTAAGAGTTTGAGATAAATTAGTGATAAGTACATAATAGTAAGCAAACAAACAAAACTACAAGAACAAAAACAAAAAAGCTATTAATTTCAGGGAAAACAAAAAAATTGAGTAAGAAAGAAAAATATATTCATAGGACACCCTGAGGCTCAACTGTGAATATCATGTACACAGTCATAACAATGTTAAAATCAATATTAATTTAGCCATCATAAACATATTGAAAGTGTGGGGAGATAGAAATAGTGTTTGTACTAGGTGTAGGTGTAGGTGAAGGATGAAAAAAAAGTTAAATTTTCCTATATCTGTGGTTATATGAAAAAAAAAATCATTAATCTGTACACTTAAGATTAGTGAGCTTTGGGCTTCCCTGATGGCGCAGTGGTTGAGAGTCCGCCTGTCGATGCAGGGGACACGGGTTCGTGTCCCGGTCCGGGAAGATCCCACATGCCGCGGAGCTGCTGGGCCCGTGAGCCATGGCCGCTGAGCCTGCGCGTCCGGAGCCTGTGCTCCACAACGGGAGAGGCCACAGCGGTGAGAGGCCCGCGTAGCACAAAAAAAAAAAAAAAAAAAAAAGATTAGTGAGCTTTATTCTGTCTGTTTTGGCTCAATTAAAAAAAAATCCAACAATTATTGTTCAGGTTTCAACCTAGGATTGCAAACTCAAATGCTGAACGGCGTTGGGCAAGGAGCTTAACTGAGGGAAGCAGTCTTGGTAAGTTTGAATGAGGAACTGGTGGGATGTGACAAACTGAAGAGCATGTGCTCTGAACACGTGCTCTGTTCCTCAAGTGGACTGCTACTGCTTAGCTCTAGCTATGGAAACATGAGCCTTGTATCACAAGATTTAAGGATTTCTCGAGAAAAGCCAAATACGTAAATGTTTACAAATGGAAATGCCCTGATTTTTTAAACATTGCTTAACACACACAAAAAAAAAACAACTGTGAGCTACATTTGGTCTATATAGTTCAAGCTGGCAGTTCTAAAATGATGAAGCTTTTTCATACTCACTTGGAGGGTGTGGGAAAGACATACTAGCCCTGAAATTATATTGCATCGAGTTAGTTAAACTGGCTCTGATGAAAACACTTTTAAACAGCAAACCAAGGAGTGAAGACCTATAACACTAAGAAACCAAAGCCAAACAAAACAAAACGAAGAAACAAAACCTCCGGACCTTAATATTTTTCCAAGTCACGCTGATGTGATAAAATCAGAATTACTGAACACTTGTAAGATATCAAATGTTGTGCCTTTGACTTAGCATATTCAGAAAGGGAATTTAATTGAGAAGACTTATGAATTAATTGAAGATCTAAAGCATCTGGATCATTCAGCTCCTACTAATATATAGAATTTCCAAAGGCCATTTTTAGTTTGACGTCAGTGAATGATTCATCATTTCTCTTGACTTTCAGGCTGATCAATGTCCCGTGTCAAATACCAAACAATGTGTTAGATTGAAGTTTTCTCATTCGTAAACTATCTATGTCTGCTCCTATGCAGATGAACAGGGTAGAAAGTCAAGCAAATGAATAATGAGAAAAAGATTAGTGTATTGTATAAACAAAGACGCAAAGCAGATCAATGGTTACCTGGGGCCCAAGGTGGAGAGAAGACGGATTGTAAACAGACACAAAGGAACTTTGGGGGATGATGGAAGCGTTCTAAAACTAGATTGTGGTGATTGTTGTACAACTGGATAAATGTATTAAAACTCTTGAATTGTACACTTAAAATGGGTGAATTTTGTGCTAGGTAAAGTATACCCTAAAAAGGCTGTAATTAAAAAAAAGAATAATGGATGATAAAATTAGTGGGCTAAAGCACAAGTATGATGAAAAACAAGATATTTACATAGTCTCAAAGTATCTCCCACTAGATACTTATTAACTGCAATGGGGAAAACAGTAACTTTATGGTGGAGAAACCTGGCAGACAGTACTTTTAAATGATCAGAGTTAAATGATCACCAGTAAAGGGACGGATGGATATCACATGCCTCTGAAGTGATACACAGAGAAGAATATACCATCGGTTTGTGGTACTCCTGCCCAAAATGCATAACCTGAATTTAATCCTGAGGAAGCATATGACAACCCCAAGTTGAGGGACATTCTACAAAATAACTGACAAACACTCTTCAAAACTGTCAAGTTCAGGAATGACAGACAGAGAAATACTCCTGATTAAGGTAGGGCATGTGACAGTTAAGTGCAATGTGAGATCGTATGCTGGATCCCGGTCCAGAAAACAGATGTTAGCGGGCAAACAGAAGACAGCGAGCAACATTTGAATAAGGTTTGTAGATTAGTTAACAGCATTGTGTCAATGTTAATTTCCTGCTTTTGATAACTGTGGTGCGATTGTGTGAGATATTAAAATTAGGGGAAACAGGATGAAGGGTATATGTGGGAATCTCTGTACTATTTTTGTAACTTTTGTAAGTTATTTTGAAGTAGTTTCAAAATGAAAAGTTAAAGGTTAAAAGGATGTTTTACCTTTCAGCTGGGAAAGTGGCAATGGATTGATAAGAAATTAATGGTGAAGTAGTGACCAGAATTTTACCCATTGCTCAGAAAGCGGTAAGCAGGAAAACAAGGTGAGGTAGAGACATTTTTAAATGAAGTACTAAAACTAAATATTATTATATTAACCATTCTCTTTCCTGCTCTTCCCTTCCCAGTGGAACTGCACTATTCTGTACTTTTTTCTTCTTAAGAATATATCTTTAAAAAAAAATATCTTTTTAGTGACTCTTGTACTAGTGAAAGAAAACTTTTTTTTTTTCGGTACACGGGCCTCTCACTGTTGTGGCCTCTCCCGTTGCAGAGCACAGGCTCCGGACGCGCAGGCTCAGCGGCCATGGCTCACGGGCCCAGCCGCTCCGCGGCATGTGGGATCTTCCCGGACCGGGGCACGAACCCGTGTCCCCTGCATTGGCAGGCGGACTCTCAACCACTGCGCCACCAGGGAAGCCCAAAAGAAAACATTTTAAACTAAAAACTTGATTCTGCTTTGCTTAATATTAAAAGAGAAATTATGGGTCACAATGATACTTGATGCAAAACTTGAAAAGGCAGAATCTCATCGACACAAGAGTTTTTAGAATTCAAAGTACTCATCTGGTTACTATTCTGTTCAGTTAAGATAATAAAGTGAATGTTTTGTATTCTGGTGACCACAGAAGCACAATGAACAAGGAAACAAGGAGCACTGGCCAGGTAGGGCAAAGGTCTATGTGTGTGCTATTGCTATTGTGACATATTTATCGTATGTGTGCTTATGAGTATGGTCTTTCTTTTTTAATTTTAAATTAATTTTAATTTTTTATTGAAGTATCATTGATTTACAATGTTGTGTGAGTATCAGGTGTATAGTAAAGTGATTCAGTCATATATATATACTTTTTCAGACTCTTTTCCCTTATAGGTTATTACAAAATATTGAGTATAGCTCTCTGTGCTACACAATAAGTCCTTGTTGGTTATCTGTTTTATATATAGTAGTGTGTATATGTTAATCCCTGTTATATTAATTTTTCTCTTCAGTGTTTACTGAAAAAGAGTAAGTAGCTCTCCAGGTGAGTCAATTGTTAGCTTCAAAGTTTTTATTTAATCTCCTAGGAATGTCACCTTCAACTTTAAAGCATGTAATGACCATAAAGCTTAGAAACATGTTTGTTAAAGGAAATCATAATTGGTTATTTAATCTATAGAATACAAGTGTTATGGGAGATTAAATTTGTTCAATTAAGCTGTACATGAATTTACCACACCTGTGATCAGAAAGAAATCCATCGTGTATAGTATAGATTCTCTTGTTATTCAGAAAGCTTCATTCAGACTCTTCTTTCTGTCTTTTTCTTGGGGGCTGTCCAAAACAAAGATGCTTCTAGCAGTTTCATATGTAAATACAACGCAAAGCTTTACCATAGTATTCCAATGTATGGATGTGCCAAATTTATTTAGCTACTCCCCTATAGGTGGATATTTAGGATTTTTCCAACATTTTACCTACAACACACCTACTATATATGTCATAAATGTCTACATATGTATATATGTAGGACAAATTTCTAGCCATAGAATTCCTAGGTCAAAAGGCATATAACATTAAGAGTTTGATAGCTATTTAAAATTTTGCCTTCCATAAAAAGGTTGTTGATATATATCTTATTTATTTAAAAATGTTTAGTATTTGTGTTAAAAATTATAGATGCCTTTTGTCTTTTGTAACCAGTAATATGATACAAAGATGTACTAAAAAATAAAATGTAACCATTTCTCCTCTTCCCCCATTGCCCCTGTCTATTAGTACAGTGATGTGTATCCTTTCAAACATACTGCATGAATGTCATCATACACACACCTGTAAATAAGTACAATCTCATATATACATGCACTGTCTGAATTTTTTCTAATTAGAATACATTCAGGTGTTATTTATATTATTTTAAAGACAAACAAGTAAAACCTTCTATTGGTTAGAGTTCGTTTCAGTAGCATGAACAGAAATTTAAACAGCACGAAAATTCATTTTCCTCTCCTGCAGCTCCACGCCAGGGTGTGGGCTGCTTCCAGATCTCTGCTCCCACATCTCTGGGGTGTGGCTCCCATTTTTAGTAACCAAGAATTGCTCCAGCCATCACTTCTGTATCCCAGGCAGCAAGAGAAAGAAGAAATGAAGGACACTAGGTTCTACAAAACTGCCACACACCACTTCTCATCCAGTCCATGAGCCAGAACTTCATCACATGACCATTCTTAGTTGCAAGGTAGACTAGGAAGGGTAACCTTTATCCTAAGAGGCCATGTACCTAGCTTAAAATTCAGGGGGTCTGCTATTATTAAAGAAGAGGGGGGTGTACCTAACATACAGTACCTAATTCAGGAAATTTCAAATTATTATGCACATAAGTTTGGAAGGACCACTAAAATAAAGGTAGCTTGCAGAAGGAGTAAGGGTGCTGATGTGAAGGAAGTTCCCATAGAGAGATTATGTGATAGAGACAGAGATACGGAAGTGGCTGCGTGGCTTGAAAATATTTGCTGCTATGTATTTGGAGCAGCCTACAATGAGACTCAAGGGCAGAACAAAAACATTAAAATAATAAGAGGAAAGTAAGTAAGTCAATCTGAAGAAAGTTCATGAATCTTCCTCCATAAGTGAAGTCGTAATGCCTAATTGAGAGACAGAGCTATGGGACTCCAAAGACACTGGTCTTGAAACCAGGAAGCCCTGGCTTTGCTGATAGCACAATATTTCAGTTAAGTGCAATTGAACAGTCTTTGAGGAAATTTGGAGGATTAGTAAGAGGAAGGAAGAATGGAGATCTTTCACTTTTGTTTCTGTGTCTTTTATTTACATTTAAGCAATCATGAGCAGGTGCCTATGGATTTTGGCATACACTTCTTTAAAACCATAGAAGTTAGAAAGTGAAACGTAAATAAAGCCACAAATGTCACTTCTAAATTTCTATCGACAGTAGAAGAGGATATTATTTAGACCGTCTCCTAAACCATTACAATATAAATCATTGCACAACATTTTTCTAGTTTTGCTCGACACCCACTCTTTGCCTGACAGTATATTTTAGAGAGAATAGTGCACCACTCAAGTTGGCCAGCCTGCAGGCTTTGAATGGTGCTTTTCTTTTTTTTAAAGATTTTGTGGGAAGCTGATTTAAAAGTGACTGGACTGTAAACTAAGCCTTATAAGTAGCGTAGTTTAACAGCCTAAGATAATGAATTCAAATAATATTACTGACAGCCTTAAATGAAAGTCACACTCCCTAAAAACACAGAAATGTACTTATTTCACCTGCCAGTCACCTTCAATATTTTGGGGAAGGAATATTATTTCATGTGCATAAAATGGTTTTATATCTTAACAGAGGACTATATGATACTTGAATATTGTTATTCTGTCTTAACTAAGGCAGTTACAAGAATAAAAACCACTGGCCTCTGGCCTTTCAGAGATATTCCCACTAAGTTCATGTGCATCTAATGAAAAATAGCAAATAAATCAATAAATATTAGCATTTAAGAAATATTTATTTATTTACCAACCACAGCTAGATAAGAGGAACTGGGTTAATTTTGAAACCCTCAGTTTCCTTTTCTCTAAGCCAATAGTTATTGCTGATCACTGATGTGTTGTTCTTTCCTTTGCAGGAAGTTGCAAAATTGAGAGAAAAAAACAATACCAAGTTGGCATTATTTTTAGCTTTCCTCTGATTTGGATGTAGCTACAGTCCTTACTTTTTCTCGTGGCAACTATCATAATTATTCAAAGGAGAAAAATGAGGCAAAAGGGAGGAGCAGGGAATTATGCCAAAGGACATATGGCAGGGTTATTGCCACAAAGCTGAGCTGCTGGAATCCAGCTCTGCGCCAACAGAGGGCTCTTACCACAATGCAAAGAGTCAGGTGCTCTTTAAATTGGGTATCAGTGTCCTTGGAGAAATAGTTTAGACTTCTCAGTTTCAGACCTACCTTCCTCTGAATATTAGTATGGTAGTATACTATGGTACCTAACCCTTTGAGGATGGGGAGTGGTTGCCATGGTGAATGATTTACAAACTGAGTTTAAAATAGCAAGGGTGATCTGTTTTCGCAAAATTCAGCTTAACAAGGCAGTGCATGTTAGATCAGTAGTTGGCCAACTATGGCTTGCTGCTTCTTTCTGTACAGCCTGCAAGCTCAGAATGATTTTTATATTTTTTGTAGGTTGAAAAAAATTAAAAGAATAATATTTCATGACATGAAAATTATATGAAGCTCAAATTTCAAAACGTGTGGACATTTGTTTTCTCTCTTATGAGTACCTACATAAAATCCTTGAATTTTCTTGTTGACTAAAGTACTTACTGCCTGGCCCTTTACAGAAAAAGTTTGCAGATCTCTGGTTTAGAAGAGCATGGGACTTAGTGTCAGGAAGATCTGCATTGAGCTGCAGGGCTGAATTTACTGAATGTACAACTTTGAGCAAGATATCTAACTTTTCTAAGCCTCAGTTTCCTTGCTTATAAATGGGTATACAAATAACATTTATCTTGCAGAGTTAAATGAGATAATGCATTTAATATGTTTAACATAATGCCTATCACTTAGTAAGGGATCCACACATTATTGTTATCATTTTACCCTAAAGCAACTGTGATTAAATAAAACGCAAAAATGAGGACATTTTAAAGTTACATTGGAATAGATTGTAATAGATTGCAGAATAGAATAGAAGACATTGTGATAGATTCTATAATATACTTAGGACATTTAAAAACTTACTTTAAAAGGCATTTTGGATTAAATAAAAACAACAACAACAACAACGTCTCACTCAGAATAGAATGGATAAAATTGGTGTCCTGTGTTAAGATAGAAGTAAAAACAGTCATACTCAGACATGCTGAAAAGCGGAGATTGAAAGCCATATAACTAAATAAATCAAATCCCTCACCTCTTCAGACACATGCTTCCTAAATTCTGTCCAGTAACTAGAGTCAGAAAAGAAAATGGTAGAACTCCATAGAATTCATGGATAGACATCTTGCTGAAGAATACTATGGAAAAAGACTAAAGGAAAAATTTTAAGCTCTAATCTTTATACTCATACCTAGGTATGTCTCAATTGGGAAATTACCACAAATGATAACTCTACTCAGAAGGCCAGAACTTGAAACTGCTGGAGGCAAGACCTGAAGGCAGTGCTTCTATGCAAATGCACACTGTCACCACCACATTTTGATGCACAGAGGACACTCTTTTATTTTATTTTTTTCAAATTTTTATTTATTTTATTTATTTATCTTAGTTCCCTGATTAGGGATTGAACCTGGGACCCCTGCAGTGGAAGCTTGGAGTCTTAACCACTGGACCACCACGGAACTCCTGGGAGGCTTTTTTAAATAGCAGCTCTTTTGGGATAAAATTCACATACCGTACAATACACCTATTTAAAGTGTACAATTGAGTGGTTTTTAGTGTGTTCAGAGAGTTGTGCTACCATGACCAACAGTCAGTTTTAGAACATTTTCGTCAGCCCCCAAATGTACCCATTTACAGTCACTGTCTTCAGTCCCCTAGTCCCTGATAATAAATAATCTACTTTGTTTCTATAGATCGGCCTATTCTGGACATTTCATGTAAATGGAATCATACAATATGTGGTGTTCTGTGAATGCCTTCTTTCACTCAGCATAATGCTTTTGAGGTTCATTCATCTTGTAGCACGTATCAGTACTCTATTTCTGTTTATTGTGAGATACTTTTCCATTATACCATATTTTGTTCATCCATTCATCAGCTGATGGACATTTGGGGTGCCTTTAACTTTTGACCACTGTATAAAACTCTTCTTGCTCCTGACTGAGGCTACACACTATTACAGCAGTACTTGTCCATCCTCTTGACTGAGCCGCTAAAGGGCACACGTTGTTCCTGGTGAGAGATAAGAGATGTTAGTATAATGTTCGGCCAGAGTCATGTAAGGGAATCTGCAAGAACTTGCCTGAGAAATATGTAAGAGAAGGAAGTCACAGCTGTAACAGCTTCTGTTCAGGCAGTAATGCTGAAGCGTCACTCAATGCTGTTCATAAGAGCAAAACCTGAAAATGATTGACAGGAAATGGATAAATAAGTTGCTGCAGAGTCATATAACGATATAATACAACAGTGGAGTTGGAAAATTAGCTAACCCTAGGAGATTATATATTGTACGATACTCCTCTTATGAAATTCAAAGACAAGCAAAATTAAACATCATATTGTCTAAGTACATATATAAGTGATAGAACTAAAAAGAAAAGAGGAAGTAAGTCACCTATGATCAACCACTATGAGAGTGCTTACTATCTCAGAGGAGAGGCAGAGGGTTGGAATAGGAGACAGCCACGTGAATAGGTGTAGCTTATTGGTAATGTTCTTGGGTTAGAGGTGAGGTAAAAGGAGTTCATTGTAAATATACATAAATATATATGTAAATATAAAGGAGAACTACCGTAGACTAAAAAAAGTGCACAAACTAAAAGTTGAGAATTATGTTTTATTCATGAGGAATTAAGCCTGGGAGCAGCCTCTCAGACAGCTCTAAGGGACTGTTCCAAAGATGTAAGGGAGGAGCCAGGATCTAGGAGTTTTTGCAAAACAAACAAAAAAACAAACAAAAAACCCAAAAAACCCAAACCAGGTAGTTAGAACGTCAAAAGATTACTGTTAATTAAAGAAAACCAGACATCTCAAGTTAATGAATTTAGTGCTCTTCTATGTATGGGAAGATGAAAGAGTCTGGGCTTAATGAAATCATTCCTTTGATATGCACCTTAACTATCTAGGGCCCATATCCTGTTCTCCATCCTGAGTCCCCTCAGGGTGCACTGTTGGTTTGGCTGCAGAGGCTAATGGCTTGATGGCTGCAACAGCCTTTGTTTACTGATATGGCAGGTGACATTCTTTGTCCAGACTATCCATGGATTATTGATGAGAGTGTCATGCACTAAAGAATATAATAAATGAACTCAGGGTACCTGAGTCCAAATAAAAAATTGAGAAGACAAAATAAATAAAAATAATGCATGTACGTAGTAAAAATTTGGATATACATGTAAAATCTGCAATTATAAAAAAGAAAAAAGTTTCACTAGTTCAGGCAGAAAAATTACAATTACCTTTGCAGTGTTAACAGCTTCCCATTCTTTCTCCTATCAATTAAAAAAAATTTTTAATGATACTAAGAAATGTCAAGTTGATAAAGCCTATTCCTCATGAGAGCTGTTTAGGACAGGCTACTCACTCCAGGTTCCAACCACCCGGGACTCAACTCTACCATCAACCAGCCATTAGCTTTTAAGGACAAAGGCGCACACAGAGACGACGTAAGGTCTGGGCTCAACAAGTCCGCCTCGCTTGGGTCGGGTTCAGAGAACACGCCCCAGGGACTTGCCCAGTTCCCCTGGGGGCGTGTCTAAGAGGGGAGGCGGTCCTCAGCCGGAGACCAGGTGATAACCGTGGGCGGCATCAGGAGGCGCCACGCGTCGCGGCATGATGACGTCAAGCACGCGCCGCGCGCTTACCATGCGCAGCTGCGGGCCGGCGTCTTGATTCCAGGTGTTTCTCTTAGGTAGAGGTGTGCTGTGCTGTTTGCCAGGATGTTTCATGGTATTGGCTCTGCGGATGGGGAAGAGGAGCAGGCGGAGGAGGATTGTCCTGAATTGGTCCCCATTAAGACGAAGCAAAGAGAGGAGAAGGAGGAAACGTCTGGTCCCGGCGCTAAGATCCCAGTCACAATTATCACCGGGTATTTAGGTAACTAACAGTCCCGGTCAGAAAATGCAGTGAACGCTGTTGTCCTGTGAATTTGAGGCTGACGGTGCCTGTTCTCCTTAGGCATCGGGGCCTTCTGGCCGACAGCAAATGTCTCTGAGGTAGGGGCTGGGTCAGTTGCTCTCCGACTGGGTTGCTTTTCGTCTCAGAGGTTATGCTCAGACCCCTCTAAGTTAGGGTCACATTTATCAAGTGAGATTGAAAATTAGCCTCGCCTCGCATTTTTGAAACCAGTTCTGGCTTTGCAGTGTGAAGCACGGACCCGCCCCTCATTATGCATGTGACCTCTAACAAGTTACCTTGTATTTCTAAAGTTCACCTGCCTCACTTGAAAACGGAAATAGTTCCAGTCACCTGTCTGACTTTGCTTTTCTCTTCTGCTTAGTGGGGCAAGAAATACCTACCGTATAACTCTGTTCCATTTAAAGTGTGACCTTTCTGAAAATGCCCGACACCGGAGGACCATTCCTCAGTATATTTCTCTTCCTCACGAACCAGTCTCTTCCAGCCTTTCGTGTAAAGTACTTCTATCTCAAACATTTTTTTTTGAGGTCTATTTGTAAAGTACTGTAGGAGAAAGAGTAAGAATAAAATTACTGTGCCCTCAAAGGCTATATTTCTCAAAGTGAGGACTTTCAGGAGTTCATGGGATCACTTGAATTCATAGCTTTATAAACATAGTACAATTTCCTGAAGGACAGTTTATGCCCTTACACTAGAGGTACTTTACTGGAAAAGTTTGAGAAGTATTATTTTAAAACTTTACAGTTAACTAGAAGGGCTAGAATAAATACCATATTAAAAGTGTGAAAAAAGTTAAGAAATGTAGATAAAGTGAAACGATCTGGGGAAAACAGTACCGCTTCTAGATGCTGCTGGAGACAAGTACAAACTTGGTGCACCTGAGGGCCTTTTATATAAAAATAGGAATTAAATCACTGGCATTTCTCTTTTGTTGCTTTGTAGACTAAGTTTATTTTCATTTTTACTCAGGATTAATTTTATAAAGGAGTTTATTTATTAATAAAGGAATTTCCCACTGTTATTCAGAGGCTGCTCTACTGTGAAGTTGAGCAAATTTCTTTTCTGAAACAGTATGGTTTAGACTTGCCCTCCTGTCTTTCCCCATTTTGCTCACTGGTAGATCAGAAGAGCATTGGAGATAATGGTCTGAAGCTTAGGAGGGAGGACTAATGCCAGCAACTTTGTTGCTGAATCTAGGGGATAGTTTCTTTACTTATTCTTGACCATTTTCTCTTTCTTGAACTCTTGTTGCCTTGGTTTCCATCACATTTTTCATCAGATTTTCCACCTACTTCTCTGGCTTCTCCTTTAAAGTTTATTTTTTTCCCTCTCTGTCCATCCTTTTAACTTCATACCCAGCTGGTTTCTATTTTGATGTCCCACAGACATGTCAAACTCAGCATGTCTAAAACTTCATGTTACCATCCCATCATGAATGATGGTTGCTTCTGTGAGCCCAACCATCTGCAATATTCTAAAAGCTTCCTAACTGGTCTTGAGTCATGCTGCCCTTTAATATATTCTCTGTATTTGAGCCTTAATGATCTTTATGAATGTCAATCGATTTTGTGACACCCTTCAGTGGTTTCTATTTGGGTTAAAGTTCAAATTCCTTAACATGAATTACAAGAGCTTTACAATCTGGTTCTTGACCACCTCTTTAGCCTGCGAAACTGTGGCCCAGCCACACTGAACGACTTTTACTTCTACAATGTGCCAAGTGTCTTGGCTCCAGGAATACTTTCTTCTGTTAGTCCTCTGGCTAGATGTCCCTCTTAGGTGCTCCCTGACATCTTGTATATCTATTGAATGTGTCATCCCATGACATAATTGCTTCTTTATTGCTCTGAATTCCCCTCCTTCTCCCACTTCCTTTAATGTTTCTAAGCTTCCTGAAGGTAGAGAGAGTTTGTCTGTGTCTTGTGCACTTTTCACCAAGGCTCAGTGTAAAATCTGGTCCATAGGAGACTTTTGAGTGACGGAACTGTGTTTTAACGTCTTTTGCTTCATAATATGGTTAATTATGAAGCCCTAGTAATTCTGTTAGGTCTCCTACATCCACCCCTTCCTTTCCATTTTCACTGCCACTGCTTAGTGCAGCACTCATGCTCAGGGCACCTGTCTCACACTTGGACTGGTTTTAAGAATTTTCTCATTGCCCTGTGTGCTTAAGGTCTGTCCCTTCCATTCTAAATGTCAAACTTTAGTGATACTGAGCTTCCTAAAGCCCGCTAAATACAAGCCTTCTATCCCTTTGATAGCTTTATACGAATGTGACCCAAAAAAGTTGAAGATATTAATACCCTATTACTCAGTAAATCCCTCCTAGTTATACCCTAGAAATCTTGTAAATGTACTTCGGAAGATGTGTACAAGCTTACCTGTAAAAGTTCTTAGCAGCATTATTTGTAATAGCAAAACACTAGAAACAACCCAAATGCGCACCAGCAGAAAAATAGGTAAATAAATGACATATTTATACAGTTGAACTGCACTAGTATGTGTATGCAGTTAGGGTTTTTTTTGTTTGTTTGTTTGTTTTCCCCTCCATGGACTTTGGTATGTATGGTTCACAAGACAAGTTTTTTTTCTGCTTGAGCTGAATGTATTAGGTGTAATGTGCCACCTACTGGATAGAGTTAGCATAGCTTTATGAACTTTTCTTTCCTAATACTGATTATTGTGTCTTTTGTTAACATTTCCTAGGTCCATTCTCCATTGTGTGTGTGTGTGTGTGTGTGTAATCAATTTTATAGATTGCTTTAAGCATACTAAAAGTAGCCATATAGATATTCTGAATTTGTGTCTGGTTAATGGTGAATGTTAAAATAAAAGAAAGGTCTTTATGTGTAAATTCTGGGGAAGTAAACCATATATTCTTGACTAAGAAACATTGTCATCGTGTGAAGGGATTTAAATATTTTATGTTTTGTAAACTACACAAGTACTTTATTCCTTAGGAGCCCTTACTTCAATAATTCCTTATTTAATAGAAAATTTAGATGCCCTTACATTAATTGTGTAAGTTATATAGAAGGTATATTTTTTTGTCATATGAGGTCAAATAAATCTATGTGACGCACCTTGTTGGAGTATTTGTAAATATTTATAAAATTTTATGTTAGCATAAAGCATTTTTAATAGTTTTCAAAGGATACTTTAATCTTTTCCTCTAGAATCTTCTTTTACCATTGTTAAATAATATTTGAATAGCATGCAAATTTTAAAGAGTGTTAGGACTCTTTATATCTTTTTTTTTAAGACTTTAATTTATTAATTTATTTTGGCTGCATCAGGTCTTAGTTGTGGCATGTGGGATCTTTGTTGAGGCACGCGGGATCTTTCTTTGCGGTGCATGGGCTCTTCATTGCAGCGCTCAGGCTTCTCTCTAGTGGTGGTGTGCGGGTTTTCTCTCTCTGGTTGTGGCGCGCGGACTCCGGGGCGCGTGGGCTCTGTAGTTTGCAGCACGCAGGCTCTCTAGTTGAGGCCCGCAAGCTCAGTAGTTGTGGCACTCGGGCTTAGTTGCCCCGCGGCATATGGGTCAGTTCCCTGACCAGGGATCAAACCTGCACCCCCTGCACTGTAAGGCGGATTCTTTACCACTGGACCACCAGGGAAGTCCCTTTATATCTTTTTTTGTGTCTCTAAAATTAGTCTTTGAATTTTGTTATTTGAAACATATTTTATAGGTGCTGGGAAGACAACACTTCTGAACTATATTTTGACAGAGCAACATAGTAAAAGAATAGCAGTGATTTTAAATGAATTCGGGGAAGGTAAGTAAAGTTCAGTAAATGCCATGCTGCAAGAATTTATTGGACAGTTAATTCAACTGGTGAATTGATATTCCGTATTTTAAAATGAAAAGGCAAGACATGATAATGTGAACACATTGCTGTAGATAGTTTTGGAAAAATTAGATTCATTTATGTTAAGCTTTATTTTGTATGGATTCGAGATACTGAAATAAGATAATTTCTTTAAAATTTTATTTTGTTTAACTTTAGAATTCATACCAACAGAATTAAATTAGATTTTTGCATAAAATAAATATCTCCAGAAGTAAAAATCTAAGGATATGAAAGAATATCTTTCAGGAAGATTTTTGTACCAACTAGTAAGGTCCTTTTGTACTGACTGTATTGTATAATTGCAACTTTTGAAATATATTTGAAAATGCTTCAGGCTTATAAGTTTATCTTGTTGAACGTTTATTATTCTGCAAAACAGTTAAAACAGAAGATTTAAAAAATAAGTTAAACATGTGGTCTCCATCCTCAAGCAACTTCCTTTATCTGTGAAAATGTGTATATTTAACATTCCAGTTTTTTTGTATTTAATATTGAACTGTGTTTAAAAAAAATGTATACAGCAGTGTTAGACACAATTCTCTGATTTCTTTTATAAGCTTTTCTTCTCAAGTGTGAATTTTAATAAATCTCATGTTTAGCCAAAAAATATAACTTCAGTTAGGGTATTTCTTAAATTATACTTTTTTTTCAGTTACAAATTGGTAAAGGAGCTAGGATTATTAACAGGATGGGAGGCCTGTTAGTTGAACTTTATTTCTAGTTTTAGCAAACTGAAGATAGTTTCAGTAAACTAAAGAGTCTTGTTAGACAAAAATAAAAATCCTAAGATTTTTTAATCATAGTTTTTAATTCTAACTTCTTATTAACTGATCTTCTGTTGGACACTAATTACATTTATTATTATTTCTTACTATCTTTCTTCACTCTTTCTGGACCTTTTTCACAACTTTGTCCTTTACAGCATTTGTAATACTTTCCTTTTCATTTTATTAATGTTCTCTACACCCTGAAATATGTAGCAGCCCCTTTCAAAACTCTTTATCATTGCCTAACTGAAGTATAAACAAAAAATATATGTAAGTGAAAAATGATTCAGGTTTTTGTTGTTGTTGTTGGTCATTTGCTTTACTGGATATTTAGAACTCTTTCCTGGCTTGGGTATGTTTCTTTACTGGAGGAAAAGTAAGACTTTTAAATAATTCTTATTTGATAACAAGCATCTCAGGCTCTCAAATATACTTTATCCTTTCTCAAGTAAGCATTGCTAGGAAACGTATGTGTATTTGATTAAAATTTAATTTTTAAGTGAGCACATTGGTACCCTGGCCAAGCAAAACTTCCTCAAAATGAACTAAGGGTATAACTCATATGGGGAATACTGAACAGTCTGTCTAGTAGACACAGAAACAATTTAGAGGAAGAATGAAAAGAAAACATAGGTAAGAGATTGAAGGGCATATAAAAACCAATATATAAACATACTGGTCTATCTAGAGAGTTGGCCATGGACAAGAAAGAACGCCTTTAAAATAGCTACTTTATTAGGAAATGGGAGCAGGCTAGTAAGAGGCCTAAAGACGAAGTAGATTTTACATTTGCCTCTTTAGGGGTTTAAATTCTCTAAAAGAAAGAAAAGCTAAAATAATCTAGAGTAGTATAGTTTAAAATATTGAGGCAGCCTGAATAGAATGAAAGAATAAAAGTTACGAAGTGTATTGTCTGCTTTGAAATCTGCTCCATTATTGAGTATACTCATCTTTGTTTTTGGTTGACTAGTGGACATAATCTAAAGAGTGCTTCTTGTTAATCATTCTAGGAAGTGCGTTGGAGAAATCCTTAGCTGTCAGCCAAGGTGGAGAACTCTATGAAGAATGGCTGGAACTTAGAAACGGTTGCCTCTGCTGTTCCGTAAAGTGAGGAATGTTTTTACTGTGTGCTTGTTGGCTTCTGGAAATGTTTATTGGTTATATTTCTAGCTTTGATTTCCTTATGTAAATTAACTGAATCTACATAATCTTCTTCACTGTATTTTCAAGTAAACGACTTATTAGTATGCATTTTCTTAAAGCATTTCTTGATGCCTTGTTTTTCTATCTGCTCTAATGCTGTGGTCCTTTTATTGAGTTTTTGTTGTTGTTTTTGATGTCAGGTTTTAATTAATAATCCCTGTGATGAATGAAAGTCTCATTTAATGTGTAAAAAATGATTATTCTGAATTTAATAAGTCATTGGTCTTATTTCCAAGAATTCAACCTCTAAAAACAAAAATAAATGACCATGAAAAAAGAGAAAAACCTCACATCCTGTTCCACCAGTTATAGTTGTTTCCAAGGACAGTGTTTTATTCACCAATATAACAGCTCTTAGAAAAGGAGTGACACATAGTAGTCACTCAAATGTTGAGCAAATTAGGAAAATTAATACCCATATGGTTGATTTTGTATATTCTAGTGAATTAAATTTCTTCTACATCATTTACTATCTTAGGTGTTTGAGTCAAGTGTATTAACAAGGCTAAAACTTAACAGATTTTCTTAGACAATTAAAATTAAATATTTTCTTGCACTTTTGATATTATTAAGAAAAAAAGGAAATTAAAGCCTGCTACTCTAATTCAGAACAGAATTGAAAGGTATTTAATTATAGTGTCCCTTTAGCTGTTATATTAAGCTACTGTAATTCCTAAATTTTGTCATTTTCTGTATGGATTTTTTTCTTTCATAAAGCTATAAAAATAACAGGTTCTGACTTACTTTAGTCAGGTATATTAAAATTCCCTCTGCTTTTAATTTTAATAAAATTAAAGTATTAACTCATCAAGTGTCTGACTTCTTGTTACCTGTCAGCATATATGCATCCATTTCCCTCCCCTCCCCCAAAGTGGTAAATGCTTGGGACTGAGGTAAATTTCCACATGCCTAAAGAGATCTTTATCCCTGGTTGCTAAATATATTTTTAAATGTTTGTGATGATCACTTTAAAATATTCAGGCAATCAATGTATATCATCTTTTGGCATTCTCCAGGGACAGTGGCCTTAAAGCTATTGAGAATTTGATGCAGAAGAAAGGGAAATTTGATTACATACTGTTAGAGACCACTGGATTAGCAGATCCTGGTAAGAAATGTCATTATTAATAACCAGAATATAGTTCTTAAACATTTAAAAATAAATGGACTAGAGGAATATCTAAAATGAGTATTAAAGCTTTACTCTAGATTAAAAATTTGTTAATTTTGCTTTAAAGGAGAAAAAATACTGAGTTGTCATGTTTCTTTGGCAGATGAATGATGATCAAAGTGTTTGGTAATTTTAACATGCTAATAAAATTTGAAGTTCTATCGATTAATTTAGGGTTATTGGCATGAACAAAAGTTGTTAAAAATATTAGGAAAATCTAATAAAATGTAGGGAAAAAGGAGACATTCTACCTCTAGTATATATTTGGTTGGTTCTGCTCTACAGAGATCTTAATTCTGATTGCTTTTTTTTTTTTTCTGTACGTGGGCCTCTCACTGCTGTGGCCTCTCCCGTTGCAGAGCACAGGCTCTGGACGCACAGGCTCAGTGGCCATGGCTTACGGGCCCAGTCGCTCCGCGGCATGTGGGATCTTCTCAGACCGGGGCACGAACCCGTGTCCCCTGCATTGGCAGGCGGACTCTGAACCACTGCACCACCAGGGAAGCCCCTGATTGCTTTTTAATCCAGTTTTCATAGAGGGTCATTTAGAGATATCTAAGGACTTTTGGAGTTAAATCCCAGAAATATTTATTCCCTTTAAATTAATTGTTAGCATTTTGTTTTTCTACTATTAAACTTGAAATAATTTTATTTGTAAATATTGTCATAAGGTAGAGAGTTAAATCAAGCCTTTTTTTCTGGTATGCAATTAATAATGATTATGAAATTTTTACCTCTGAATGGAATTACATCCAAACTTCCCTGTTGAAAGCTACACAAAGTCTACCTGTTTCTAACA
The DNA here is from genome assembly GCF_949774975.1 of Lagenorhynchus albirostris. Taxonomy (NCBI): domain Eukaryota; kingdom Metazoa; phylum Chordata; class Mammalia; order Artiodactyla; family Delphinidae; genus Lagenorhynchus; species Lagenorhynchus albirostris. Next base: position 51,147,345 of record NC_083101.1, on the reverse strand, counting down.
ATGGGTTTCTGTTCCTTAACATCTTTATTCCAAGTATGCAGAACATTTAGTTTTGTAAGGCTGACCCATACCATTATTTGTTTTTTGATCTGGGTCTATGGCATTGCACCATAAAACCGTATTAAAGAATTGTTTGGGAATAATTTATTGAAGGGGTCATAATTGTTTAAAAGAAATATTGGAATGTACTGAAGGTTCAAATGTAATCAATTGTTACTTTATTTTGAAGTATTATGTAATAACATTGTCCCTATATTTTCAGATTAGGATTGAGTTAGGCTCTTTTGGTCCTTACAGTAGGCATGAATTTTTCATACATTTTCGTACATTTCCAAGAGGTCTGACTGATGATAGGACTTGGACCATTACATTGATGTTAAATATTAATTTAAATCTGGTAAGATGGGAAAGTATATTGTGTGCCTCTTTTTGAAATAGAAAATATCAGTTTCTTTCATTGTAGCCACTGCATAGAGAAAAATTCTTGTAATTTTGAGAGTAGGCGAATTTACTAAAACACAGTGTAGCTTTTCAGAGGAAGTAAAAATTAAATAAAAATCTCAGAGAAAGCTTTTGTACAAAAAGCTTTTGTAGGTATAAACAGTTTGATGTTTCTTCTTTCTTTAGAATAATGATTTTTATTGTTTGGGTAGAAATGAAACATTGATCATTAAAAAAAATTTGAACAGTAACTAAGAAAATACAAAGAAGAAAGTTAAAAAAAATGTTGTCCTATATCTCACTACTGTAAAATACAAGCAGGTAAATTTTATTCCAAGGATTTCTCTGTGCCAGGGCTACTTGCTGTGGTATGTTGAATGACAGCATCAGCCTCAGCTGGTAGCTTGGGAAAAATACAGATTCTTGGGCCTCATCTGAGATCTATGGAATCAGAATCCCTAAGGGTGGGACCCAGCAATCTGTTTTAATAAGCCCCCCAGGTGATTCTTACACATGCATAAGTTTGGGAAACCCCACTCCATTTGTAAATATGCAGAAGTAACTTTATAAAATAGGATCACATTCTTTGTGCTATTCTAAATAATTATTAATGTAGTTCTACTTGAACCTAAAAGAAGAGAACTTGAAAGAAGTGAAAGAATTGCTGAATGTCAGATAAATGCTTCTTCACTGTAAGAGATATGAGTTAAGGAAAAAAAAATTATAAAGAACATAAATTGGACAAGTTATTTTTTAAATTACATGTTTAAATTTTCAGGGTAGTACCTATTGACTCTCTGGCATAAAGGATGAGGGAATTAAAACACTTCCGCCTTCTCCCATTTGGTTTTGGTTCATTGTATTCTTTGCTATGTTGTCAAGGTTTCTAACATTTATATTCTGTCATACTTTGTTTAGTCCTGTGTTTAAACTGTTTTACCAGCACTATGGCTCCTCCATTCCTGAGTTGATCAATCTCTTGATTGACTGAATTTCATGGTCAGGTAATCTTTTCAAGCTTTCAGTGCTGTATTCCTTTAGATCTCGCATACTTCATTGCTTGAGAATGCTTGTCTTTTTTTTTATATATATACTTGAAGGATTACTTGGCTAGGTATAAAATTTTCGTATCACAATTTCTTTCCTTCAGAACTTTGAAAATGTTGCATCATGATCTCATAGTATTTTTGATTGGCTGGATTTCCTTGTGCAGTATTTTTCTCTTTTCATTGGGAAGGATTTGTGAGTGCTTTATTCTTTGAGTTTCAATGCTGTTGTTTCCTTTAGTGTTTGACAATGTCTGCCTGTGGTTTTCATTCTTGAAAAACAACTTGGCAGGAGGTAATATCCTCAGAGAACACTTCTGTTAGAACTTTGTGGTCATTTTATTATATTGGAGCAATGAATTTTACTATAGAAAAATCTGATTTTTTTCCTGCCTCCTTGAAAGTGACTTGCTTTTTCATCTAAAATGCCTGAAAAACATTTTCTTTATTTTTAAAGTTCAGTAATATAACCAAGATACATCTAGGTGTCATTCATAATCATGTTTTCCTGGATTACAATATACTCTTTAGTCTGTAGGGTTAGTGCTTCATTTAGGGATATTTTCCTTATTTATTACCATGAAGAATTTTTCTGTCAAATTATTGGGTTCTCTTCTTTATGACACGAATTTTTCATATATTGAATTTTCTTTTGTTCTCCATATTTATTATCTTCTAATTGTTTTGATATGTCTTTTGCTTCTGCATTTACTGTAATCATCTCAAATCTTCCTTTTTGCCCGTAATTGTTTCCACCAATGTCTGTTGATGAATTAATTGATTAAGTAATGGTACATTGGCCCTAAGTTTTATTTCTTCAGCATTATAAACTACCTTTTCATATTATTCTGTTTTATTTTGCTTTGGAGAATTTTTTTTAAGCTCTTTCCTTTTTTTAAAAAAATAGTTTTACTTGTTTCTTTTTCATCTTTTTAAAAATTATTTATTTATTTATTGGCCACGTCGTGCAGGATCTTAGTTCCCTGACCAGGGATTGAACCTGGGCCACAGCAGTGAAAGCGCCAAGTCCTAACCACTGTACTGCCATGGAATTCCCTAGAGCTTGTTTTTAATTAAGATTATATTGTTTTTATCTTTCTTATTATAAAGAAGCCCTTAGGAATTTTCTTTGGTTTCTTCAATTATGTTTCCTTCCAGAACAGGTTCTTTGCCATCTGTATTCCCCATTCATTTGTTCATTTTATTCTGTCCCTCCTTTTATCTGCTTTCTGCTTCTTTTAATCTGTAGTAACGTGCATAGTTTTTGTTACCATGTTTATGCTTGATGTAGGAGGCTCAGAGAACTGTCTACTTAGATGTGGTGTTCATGACATTAGGTCCATGTTACCTAAACTTGTTTTTCTCTTGAGCCTTAGTTTGAAAGCTGGGTATAGCTGGGAGCGGGGATGGGGAAGCAGAGAGAAATGAAGTGATTGCAAGAGCCAGATGGGCAATATGATTTTTAGGCTCTGCTCTCCTACAATACCAAGTGTTCCCCTCCTGTATTAGCTCAAACTACTCATGAATATATTTCCCGTACCTTTTGCAGGGACATCCTTGAGCTTCATACTTCTCTCTTCATTTTGCTCTGAGCCCTAGAAAGTGACCCCCTCCCCTGAAAGTGTGGAGATGGTTAGAAAATTTTACGCTTGAAGTTTCTTTGTTGGCTTTTTCCTGTATTGCTTATTTCTCCCTCAGTTCTACTTCTCACCATTTTGAAGGCTATTTCTGATAAATATTAGGATCTTGTAAACTACTTATCTATAACCTCTTGTTGAGTATTGGGGTAGAATTAACAACTATCATACATCACATAGAACTTTGTGTTTTTTATTTTTACTATCATTCAGAAATTATGGCAGGAAGTTGTATATTTGGTTGCTGCTGATAAAATTTGGCTTTCAAAATTTTATTTTGTTTATTTTTATTTTTTGTTTTGTTAGGTTTTGAAGAAGGGAGATTCTGTAATTTAGCTCAGGGTTTTTTAACCTTGGTACAAATGACATTTTGGGTTGAATAATTCTTTATTTTAGGAGGCCGTCTTGTGTATTGTAGGATGTTTAAGAGAATCCCTGGCTTCTATCTACTGCATGCCAGTAGCATTCGTGTAGTTTAGATGACCAAAAATTTCTCCAGGCATTGCCAGATATTCCCTGGGGAAAAAAATTACCCTGGGTTTAGAATCACTAATTAACTTCATTCTCTCGTCTTTACTCCCCCTGTTAAACACCTGCATCCAAATTTTAAGTAGTTCTTTCTTTTGTAGTCTGGTAAGTAAGTATTAAGCCAAAGATACACATCAGATTTAGAATAAAAGCTCTAATACACTCTTACAGTTTAACTTAATGCTAGGCAAATGTTAACTATCGGACTTATAAGCTCTCCGAATAGAAATCAGTGAATTTAAAAAAAGATTTATGTACAGTGCTGGGAATTTTACTGAGTGAAAAAAATTAATACTTTTAAAAAATAACTTATTGTTTGGGGTAATGATACTCACAATAGATTTACTTTTCTCCATTAATTAATATCATGTTGTTAGCCAAGTAAGTGAAGAAAATTCTTATTGACAATTCAGTTGTTTCCTGTTTAGAAGACTGACACTCTCCAGTTCTAAGCTAAATAATTGTCATGGTAAAGTAATTTCCTTGAAAAGGACAGGCATTGATTCAGCCCCTGTTACTCACAAATCCTATTTCAGTCAAATTGGAAAACTATTAAGTTTTTGGGAAAAAATCAATACATATCAGGAAACCATTAGATCTTGTGGCCCTTGCTATATCCTGCATGAGTAATCACTGTAAACTGCTGACAGGTATTTCATTGTTGACACAGAGTGATGCTTGGGAGACCACATCTCATCAGGGTAGGTGGACAGCTTTAGACATTGGAATGAGTTCAGTTATCCTTGTTTTTCCCCAGGACTCATCCTTTTAGACAGCTCTGTCACTAACTGGACCTGTGATGCTTTGAAAAATCAAATTCTTTCTTTACTGTCAGTTTTCTTTTTTCTTGTGTTGTGGCATACTAATCAGGGTGTGTGGTTTGGTATTGAACCAGTTTTTGTCAAAAACAAGTTTTAATTTCTTATTTAGAAATTATTTTTCCTCAATTAAAAAAAATTTCCAAATTTTATATCAGTACTAATAAATAGTGTAAGGATTTATTAGTAAGGACATAGAGTGTATAATTTTACTTTTATTCTTCTGTAAAACTTACAAGTAAATTTTAAAAAATTAAAAAAATTTTTAGACAAGTGATTTTGGATTTATCTATGTTTTGCTTTGCTTTACTTTAGGGAGATAATTATTTGTGAACTGTATGATTATTATATTCAGGAGGGAGAAAATAAAAATAAGACCTGTGTGCACACAGCCATTCTGCCCAAATTATTTGATATTATTTATTGGTAAATTATTATGGCATTGGTGAAAGCTTGATATTGGGTTTGTATGTAATAAGAGTTGTTTTTTTTTTGTTTATTGAAGTAGAGAGAGGGGAAGAAATGGGTATAAAATAGTAAATGGTTCTATCACTGTAATTTCCTTAAGAAGATTGAAAACCCATATTTACTTCATATGTGTGTTTGCCTTCTAATTCCATTGGGGCAAATTAAAACATTATGGGTAGAATTTTGTTTCCTAGTTTGAAGAAATATTTTTATTTGATGAATATTATCATATATTTTCAGGTGCTGTAGCTTCTATGTTTTGGGTTGATGCTGAATTAGGGGTTGATATTTATCTTGATGGTAAGTTTAGAAATTAATTTTTAAAAAAATTTTCAAGTAAAATGTTAATGTTATGGTTAAGATCATTTTTGTTTATTCATATTATACTTTTAATTCCTTGTATTGGTACTCTTTTTAAGCTTGTTTAGTTTGATGATGAAATAAGTCTTTGTTCATACTGATTCTGAAGCCCCAGACAGTAGTAGAACTAGATATCAATCATAATCTCAACTACCAGTTTAGTGCTTCCATTAAGGTTTTCCTTTTAAAATACTATGTAGATTTTCTATATTCCCTGTTGTTTAATTTATGTGCTCAGTATATATTAGAGCTTTTTATTTTAAATAACATATATAGTATGAGGATCAAATTTCTGCTTTCATTTTCCATTAAAAATAAGAATGAAACAAAGCCTCCTACCCCTTGCTCTCTTTACCATAACACTTTTGGGCAATCTTATTCGTAGACTTCATTTAAGACACATTAGAAACCTTCTGGATTAGGCAGATATGTTCCCTGCAACACCCCACACCTGATTCTTCACCTTTCTGTGGACCATATTTTTCATAGACTAAGGGGTGAACTTTAAGAATGTTTGAAGCTGGGCCTCATCATTTGGCCCTAATATATATGGAATGTAGCTGGTTAAATTCCTTAGGCGTCATCAAACTCATTCTGCTGTTGTCCTTCGAAAAAATTATTTAGCATATAAATTCAGAGATTGCCAAACGAATTGATCATTTGGAAACTTAGGTACACCTTAGATAAAACAGTTGTGTGAGTTAGATTGGTGAGAGATATTCTAAGATGCCTCAGATTTGTTAAGCAATAATTTAAATAAGAAAAGTCTCGATTTTGATTATGGGAAAATAAAGATAAGCTGTCTTGTGTAATTTATCACATTCCACTTTGTATTATGAAATTTGTCTCATGTTTTGGATTGTAAGCTTTTTAAAGGCCAGAGAAATCTTATTTTCCTTTTTATTTGTTTGTTTAATTTTAAATATTTGTTTTTATTATGTCCCATCTAGTGCCTTAAAATAGTGCTAGGTTCATGTTTGAAATGCATCTGCTTACTAATGGAATTAAATTAAATTGCTGTGCTGGCAAGAGAAAAAAACCAGTATTTTATTGAGTGACATTTGTGAACTGAAATAGACTAGTTTTAATTCTTAAATATAAAGATGATTAAAAGATTTATTCCTTTGTAGGTATCATAACTGTTGTGGATTCAAAATATGGATTAAATGTAAGTTGAAAGATTGCTATGAGTTACTAATTGTTAAGAGCTGGTTATATGGGGTTTGATTATATTAGTTTTTCTATGTTTGTGTCTGTTTGAAATATCCTTAACAAAAATATTTTTCTACTGTAAATATAAAAGATAGTACTTTTTAAAGTGGCAGTAATATTATCAGAAACTGTGTGTCTTAAGCCAGTGAGTTACATTTTTAATTTAATATATCATATTTTGGAAGTTTAAAAAGCATGAAGAATAATAAAGCAAATACTTATGGTAAAAAAAAAAGTTTTTTTTAAAGTATCCTGAACAATAGATGAAATTTGTGTGTGTCTTTTAATTATTATTTTGTGTTTCTAAGTTAAATGTTTATTTTCTGCTTCTCTGGCTTGATGTGATAAAAGTTTGAAGTGTAATATTTTGTAATAAGGGTAATACAGGATAAAGTTTGGGTATGTGTAACCCCTCACTAGGATTCAGCCCCAATGTTGATAAGTTTTTCTGTTTGATAGAGGAAATTGAGCTTGATAAAGCATATGAGAGCTTATTTTTCTTGTTAAACTGCTGTCAGACACAAACTGCAGATAATTGAGTTTTTAAAAAATATATTGCTTTCCCATATTTTGAAGAAATCAGGATTTATGCCTAGGTTTAGGGAGGAGAAACTCTCCTTTAAAAGGCATCTTGCTGTGAATGTTTTGCGACTAGCAAGGTCCTGAAATGCATTTAAATGAATTTCAGTTCACAAAATGCACTTAGTAAGATTTTAAAATGCATGTTGCCGCATAAAGTAAAGTGGTGTTTCTCAACTTTCCAAGTGAAAAATTACTAGAGGCAGAAGAGAGTGAAATTATCCTCCATCTCCTGACCCAGTCTGGCGATATGAATAGTGCCCAAAGTAATCATTTCTTAGAAGTTTAAATTTAATGTTTAAAAATTCATGTCCATTTTGTATTCTATCCGACAGTATATCTGAATTTCTTAATTTGAACAAGTTTGTTTTTCTTCCAAACCTTTAATTAGTATGGCAAGCTTGTCAAATGGTTACCAGTACCCCTTCATTGGCCCTTCAGTTCCCTCAGGGATAGAGCACCCTAATTTGAGAAGTTTGGGAGATGATTCCTTTTTAGATTTTTAAGTCAAAATTTATTAATAGTCTTAAGAACCAAAGAAAGACCCCAGATATTACAGTTTTTACTCAGAAATATCCCAACTGTTCTGAAATCATGATATTTCTAGCAAAATGTTTACAGAGGAAGCAAAAAAAAAAAGTCAAATTCTTCACTCTGAATGTTTATTAAAGGGCATGTTTGAATCCATCTCCTATATAGATTTATTGCCAAATTTGGGATATCTTCAGGATGGATAGTAGGATCTTTTTTTTTTGATAGACTTACAGTACCAGACCCAAAATCAAACTCTGTGTATTTATGATTATGGGAATAATTTTATATGTATATTTGGATGTGGAAAGGAGTTAAATAGAATCTACCATGAGTGTGATAGAGGCCAAAAAAAACCCAAACCAACATTCTGAATAATGCAGACACAGCAAACGTTTAACCCCCTCCCACCTTGATAAAACATCTTAAATTATTAAATCAATATACCTACACAAAACTGACATACTGTCAGGATAATGGAAACTTTAGATTTTCTAAGTCAGGTGCCAAATAAATAACTTTTCCTTTATATAAAGGATTTGCCAACTTGTCTAATTCCTCTGGTTGCAAAGCTTGACCTCAGTAGCTGCTTGTGATTCAGAGAATTCTGAGGCAGTACAAGTAATGACACTTGGATAATGGGCAGCAATTTAAGGGTGTCATGCTTCACAGAGCCAGCCCATCAGAAGTAAAGCTGAGAAATGGTACCTTGTGGCCAGCCAGCCAAATTGAAACTGAAGTGGTAATTGATATCATGGGCTATCACTCTAATGGGATTGTCACCCATTGATCTGAAATATTCATTTTTTAATCATGGGCAAATAATTGGACAACTTCAAATGACAGCTCTCTATTCTCAGGACTTGACACCCAGGCTACTGACATTGTCCTTTTCAGTTCTACAAAAGTGACAGCATTTAATGCAATAGAATCAATGAATGAAGTTACACAGAAAAGGTCAAGTCAGAGGTTTCTTTTTGGTTCTTCTGTTATATTGCACAAGCTGTTGAAACAATTCAGTCAGAAAACAGTTTGGCTTGGAAAAGACAAGAAAATAAATAGACTGACATTATGCAATAATCTTTTCTTAAAAGCTAAAATAGTGTTAGATCTATAACCAATCCATTGGAAAGAAATAGCTGCTGCTTCTTTTTTTTAAAATGTCACTGACATCTTTGACACTAGATTTCTTTCCACTTTGGTCAACAACAGTGTTTTTTTCTTTTTCTTTTCTTTCTTTCTTTTTTCTTTCTTTCTTCCTTTCTTTCTTTCTTTCCAGCTTGTTTCTGTTTCTGCAGAAAAGCCCTTAATGAAGTTGTGTCATACGATGGTGTTATTTCAAAGGATTCCTTTCTTTCTTATGCTGTGCTAAGTTAGAGGGTGGAACCTTAAGCTTTTTGATACGTTGGATTAATTAGTACCAAAATTTTTCTGATCTTTTTCTTGATGTATAAGCAAAAGCCACAGTCTCTAAGCAGAGATGAGGAATCCGTTGGGGATACACGCATATACACACACGCACACACGCACACACACACACACTATTTTGAAAAAAATTTTTCCTTCATTGCCTGTACAGGTAAAATAGAATGTCACAATTTCCATTTTTTCCCTTTGTAACTGGGAGTCATCTGACTTAATGACTAATGGTGTATAATGTGCTACTGGAGAATGTCCTTTTGAATAGCAGACATTGGTTTTAGTCTTTTTGCAAAGTTTGATTTGGGAAGGTAAGAAGTTGCATAAGGGAAATGGGCTGATATCCAGAGAAAATAAATGTTAGTGTGCATTTATTATTTGTTTATGTTTGTATAGCCTTCATATGTGCATAGAACCAGGGACATTTATCTCTTCTGCTTTTTTATATGTTTATTACATATCATATTCTTAATAGAGTTGTACCTATTGGCAGGTTTTTATTATGGGGACTTTTAACATGTTTTTATATTTGATACTTCTTGACTTCCTAGAGGTCATGAAATGTTAGTCCATCCCCGTTAGCTTTGAGTGAAAATTTCTAATCTTCTGGAGATTAGATTAGATGCATTAAAAACATGAGTTACTTTGTGAAATATTAATACTATTTTATTAGTTACATTTAGGTATGGATATTCAAAAACAAATCTCTAATTTTCTTACCATATCTTTTTATACACCTCCAGCTCACAGCCAAAAAGTCCCAAATTCATATATAAATAAATCTTCCAAAAGGTCAAAAATACAATATTTTGCAAATATTTCAAAAATTTAAAAGAACTTCCATACTATAGGATCATTCAGAGACAGATACCTTGCTAAAAATACATCTTTACTAAACAGATTTACTGCTGAAAAGAAAGGGAGTTGTTGCTGCACATTATGTAGAACTTTTCAGATAACAACATCCATGTATCTATGTCAACAAATGGGAGGTGTTAACTAGAATTCATTCAATAAGTATTTGTTGAACCTGGGTGCCAGGTACTATTCCTGGGATGGTAATAGCCCTTATTCTCTAGAGGACGTAATGAAAGGATTTGTTATAGCCTCAGGCCAACAGTAATTAGCAAAAATAGTAAACTTGGTCTTTTGATAAGAAACAATTTTTAATACAATATTCTTCAAGTTCTGTGATTTCCATAATTTCAGAGTGGGTCTGCAGTTGAATTTATAAGGTTGTACCTAAAGTGGAGATCAGTACATCATTACTCTAGTTTTAGTTTAGGCTAGCTTCCCCAAAAATAAAATTTGGCAAACTTTTAGAAGAAAAAAGGTTTTCTCTATGGATTTTACCAAGACTATTAAATAAAATGATTACCAACTTGCTCTTAGGTCCCAAACTATCCAAATACCTTAATGATCTACCTCTTCATGAATTGTAAAACTGATTTGATGAAATAATTTTGAATATAACTTTTAGGTAATCTTTATACATATACTTTTATGCAGTTATTAACATTTGTGTAACGCTGTTTGCAAGACTGATTTTATATGACATAAAAAGCTCTCAGGGCTTCCCTGGTGGCGCAGTGGTTGAGAGTCCGCCTGCTGATGCAGGGGACACTGCCGATGCAGGGGACACAGGTTCATGCCCTGGTCCGGGAAGATCCCACATGCCGCAGAGTGGCTGGGCCCGTGAGCCATGGCTGCTGAGCCTGCATGTCCGGAGCCTGTGCTCCGCAATGGGAGAGGCCACAACAGTGAGAGACCCACGTACTGCAAAAAAAAAAAAAAAAAGCTTTCACAAAGATTTAAAAATTATATTCATTTTCCTTCTGTTGAGGCCATTTTCATTTTTGAAAAATCACCCTATGGTAAGGTATCCCATGATGGTGACAGTGTTAGATTTAGCTTCTTTTTTATAAATTGAGAATAGCCATTTCCCATAATCGTTATGAAGGCTAAATGAGATAATGTTTGTAAAAGGATTTAATAATTTGTGGAGTTCAATTCAAATACAAAAAGTATTATATAATCAAATTGCCTCTGACATCAGTAGGCAGCTTTTTATTGTGACAGGAAACATCTATTGAGGGTTAAGGTAATGAAGGTGGAACATTTTTCAGAGAGGAACCTTATGACACTGGTGACTTTAGGGATATAAATAAGATTATGGAAAAATAATAACTACTTCCAGAGAGATCAAAATGACTTCGTGGGCTTCTAAGCCAACATCAAAGTATTTTTTGGCACTAGCTTGACTCTGGCAGGGTGCAAACTAAACAGTTGCCCAGAGAGGCCAAATCATTCAAGTGTGGGTTTCAAAATGATAACCTGCTTTATGCTGGGTGTAGGGCTGTGTCCTTCCTACAGCTATTTGTTTCTAGGGAATTGGGAGGGCCCAGTATGAGTTCATAGTGTGTATGGTTCTGCGGTGGGGGCTGGGGGGTGGGGTAGGGTGAAGGAAAGTCTAGTAGACTTTTTAAAAGTACAATTTCAGTGGTTATCTCTTTTTTTTAAATAAGTAATAATGAATATTTAGAACAAAGACAGTTTTGTAAAAAGGAAATTGTCTAGAATCTGAACTATAATGTGCTGTGTTTTTATGACATTATTTAAATCTGGAGGGTTTTCCATTTACGAAAAAAAAGAGGTCAGGGGACAAAGTTTAAGCCCTCACACCTCAAAGGTTCACTGTAGGGAAAAAATTACAAATGAGGAGGAAAATGCGTTCAGATAGAAAAGTTAGTCCTGAATTTGGGTATTCAGTAATAGAACTTGTTGAAGTTTTTATTAGAGGCAAGCAAGGAGTCCCTAAAGTAAAAATCCTTTGTGTTGACATTAGGTTATGTGTTACACCACAGTAACTTTTGTTCAAACTTTGTTTTTATTTAGCATTTAGCAGAAGAAAAACCTGATGGCCTTATCAATGAAGCTTCTAGGTATTCATTTATTTAAAGTATATGTTGATTACTGGCTAAATGGAAAAAGAAAATGATTGATATGAAAAACAAAACAAGCTGAGAAACATAAAAACATAGTCAAGGAAGATCTTTTCTCTATTTAAAACTATATTATAGCATAAAGTGAGTGCTGAGCACAGGAGTTTTTTGTGAGGAACTTGGAAGATGTTCACTTTTAAAAATATTTTCTTGTTCTCATACAATTTCTTTGGGATTGAAAATGATTATTAAAAAAGAGTTGAGGGCTTCCCTGGTGGCGCAGTGGTTGAGAGTCTGCCTGCCGATGCAGGGGATGCAGGTTCGTGGCCCGGGTCCGGGCCACAGCAGTGAGAGGCCCACGTACCGCGAAAAAAAAAAAAAAAAAAAAAAAAGAGTTGATTCACTTCCTGTCTTCTTTAACAGTAATTCAGTTGATTCAACTGTTCACTGTTACTCAGAGCAACAGAGGAATAAATATGGAAATAGTTGCAATTTGGCATTTAGAACATTTTTTGTTTAAATACTTGTATGTTCCTAATTGGGTTCTCTTTAGACTTATGAATATTTAAATTGGTTTGCCTACCCTAAGCATATTCTTGCTAATGGGAAAAGAGTTTTGGGATAGACAACAGTCACTAAATACGCTCTTGGGTTTAAAAGGGAGGTCTCCCTCCACTCCAAGATTTGCTACAGATGATCTTGACATAAATAATAGACTGCAAGGAGGTGATTGATTCCCTATCATTTTAGAATATGGTACTCTGTTGTTTTGTAATCCTGCCTGAACACTTCATTTGATATTTAGCTATGATTCACATTAGACTGAACTTAAATATTTTTGTAACTTTTTCCTTATTAAAATATGTTTGTTATAGAAAATATAAGCCAAATAGAAAAGAGCAAAATGTTATAAAAGCCAAAAAAAAGTTAAATATAGGAGCCCTCCAATTTGAAGATTGCAACTGTCTATATTTTGAGAAGTGCACATTCAATCTTTATTCTTATGAAATTTACTGGAATAAAAATGGGATTGTGATGTACATACTGTTGAAACCCGCTTTTCAGTGAACTGAAGTTGATTTATTTTTGAGAATTTGGTTGTTCTTTGAAATAATTAGCTATACCTTCAGGTAGCATAAAACCAGTATTGGGAACAAATAGTCTCGTGATTAAACTTCCCTGAAGAATTGAGGAAATTTTAAAGAATCCTCAGCTTTACTACTCCTGTTAATAGAAAATAGAGTTTCTAATTATAGTAAGCTATTTTGTTATCCAGCATCGTGTCAACTGGATTCTTTAACTTGAATTTCTGTAGTTTATCTGTTTTACAGAGAAAATAAATATTCGTAGTGATGAAGATAATTGTTCAAGATCCAAGTGTAGTTTTTTTAAAAAAACTGTTCAATGTAGTATTAATGTTAAGTGAACTTGTTCTTTGTATTTCTTTGAAAATTATGGTAATTATTACGTGGAATATTTTAATGAGTGTCTTTGTTCGTACCACATTGGATATCGGAATTTTATGCATTTTTTTACAAAGAAAATCATGAGTTGAAAATCATCCTAATTGTAAACTATCCTTGATTGTAAACTTTTTGAGACTTATCTTTGTAGTTTCAGAGTAGCAAGTAAGAGAACTTAGTAAATATTTTTTGAATGAATAATTTGAAATCTGAGTTTATATAGTGATGAATACAATTCATCCTTACTAGTTGAAGGATGATAAATAATTTAGGAGTAAATTAAATCATTACATAGAGTACTATATCCTTCTTAGCTGCTAATTGATCTTGAGGAGGTGTTTCTTATTTATTTTTAATTTCTTAACATTTCTCTTGACATCTGTTATTTGTTTGCTACTTTAGGCAAGTTGCTTTGGCGGATATCATCATCCTCAATAAAACAGACTTGGTTTCAGAAGAGGATTTAAACAAATTAAGAACAACTGTTAGGTACAAAATTAGAAATGTTTGTTAAGTACCTACAAATTCAAAATGTGCTGTACGGAATATTTTTACCATGACTATTGCCCTGTAGAAATTTAAGGTTCAAGGTTGACTTGCTTCAAGTATCATTAGGGAATCACATATTTTGTTGTTGCCTAATTGGCTGTTATGTAAATAGTGGTATATAAAATTGTTCCCCATTGCTTACAGAATATACAGTTGAACCTTGATCAACACAGGGTTTGAACTGCCCAGGTCCACTTATACGTGCATTTTTTTCCAATAAACATAGTCCGTGTTTTCATTGTACAGATCTTTAAGTTAACTAAGTATGGGGAAAAGTTTGTGTTCAATTAGAGATCATAATATGTGGAATTAAAAGAACTAGGGTTTGAGTCCTGATTCTGTTCAAACCCTTTCAGCTTCTTGCCCTTGGGTAAGTCATTTATCAATTCCTTTGTTTTTGAGGCAGAGATAGCAGTATGAGGATTTTCGATGGTGAGGGGGCTTGGTGCCTCTAACCCCTAAGTTGTTCCATGGTCAACTACAGTTCAAAGTTCATGACTGGTATTCAGGGTCTTCTGACTCCCTCCTCATTTTCCTGTCTTCTCTTTGACTCCTTCCCTACATGAAGTGCCCTAACTTTACCCAGGACGGTTTACTTATTTTCTCATGGAGGTATCTTACCAAATCCTTTCTTTACTCTTAATGTATTCTCAACTCTCACTCTGTCAGTCCTTGAATTCCTTCTTTTTCTCTGTTTTTCTTTTATTTATTTTTCTTTTTTTTTTCTTTTATTTTTTTAAGGTATTTTAGCCATTCTCTGGAACTTATCCCTTCCTCCCACCTCTTTCTCCCTCCTTCCTGCGAAGTCTTCCCTGTCTCAGGTGGTTTCACTTTTCCCTGAACCCTCATTGACTTTGGTCTTCCTTAACTGTCATCTAACCATGCCTGTTTTCCAGCTAGCTTTAATGTCTTCAGTGTCCGTGGCCAAGGCTGATCAACATAGGACAATATGAATGGTACTCAGATATGTGTTAAAAGATCCAACAGTCATTTGGACTTTTCAAATGAGGTTAGAGTTCAGGGACTTTTAATTATTTTGTAAGACCTAAACTGATAAAAGCCATCTACAGAGAAACGTTTGATAGCTTTTATTATTGGTCATCTTCAGTGCGTACAATCTGCTGACATCAGATTTTGAGTTTGTCAGTGCCAGTTCATATAATATATGTTATGAATTGAATCAGTAAAGGTAAAGCTCATTAGGATTTTGGCTGCAGTGGTTAATGATTGCAGAAGAAAGAATTCATATTTTTCTTCTTATTTGGCTTATTTTAGTAGTAATATCCTCTTAGATTTTACTATAAAAAGCTGTAAGAATGTCTCCATGTGGAGGGTAGGTAGTGCTGTGTAGTATTGAATAATGTTTAAAATCATGGACTTTGGAATCTGCATTTGGTTTGAGGCATTGTTGGTAAGCTTCACACAGTGCCTGATACATAGTAAGTGCTCTGTTATCTATTATTATCATTATTAGATTGTAGATTTTTTTCTTAGTTTACATAGTAATTTCCATTACAGTGAATAAAAAAATGAAAGAAATAGAAAGATGGTTGATATTTTTGAAAAGTCTAGAAAGATGAAAGTGGTGAATGGAGATTATTTCTTTTACCCCTTTTGACACTGGTCTCCTAAATTTTGTTTCTCTTTTCAAAATCCTATGCATCATTGTGATTGTAGAATGGGGAACATAATCTATGTCGAACGGGGAACATAATCTATGTCACAAACATTTTTGGCATAAAAAGAGAAATTGTTACTACTGGGCACTTCTATCCCCATACTGACTATGTAAGCTGGATCTCTAATACGAGCAGTATTGACATTAGCCAGCTTGTTGCCAGCCTGTACTGTATAGCAATACCAGAAAAGAATTTGACAAAGCACTTTGATAAATTACAGACCCTTTGGGCTTTTTACCCTCCATTGTACCTCCGGCTTGCGACTTACTCAGAATTAGATTTGAAGAGTTGGAAGAAGATAAACATGTTAGAGAGGAAATAGCCTTCAGGTTATAGAGTATATTCAAAAGAGAAGATTAAGAGTTTTGTGAATTAATAGAGAGACTTGCCTCAGAATCATTGGGAAGCCTTACCCATGAGAACAAGCTTGAACAAATAGCACATATCTTCATCAAGTAACCCTAAAGGCAATGGAACTGATGATATAAATAGATGAGGTGTACAGTTTACTGCAAAGGATTTAATAAGTATTTTTGGCGCCATACAAAAGGGAGCCGTATTTCATTATCTTTGTATCAGAAAGGGGAGGCCTGGCAGAGTAGGTAGAGATCCTAGCTAGAGAACTGAAGAGGTATTCTATTAAAAAACTGGATGTGGGGCTTCCCTGGTGTCGCAGTTGTTGAGAGTCCACCTGCCGATGCAGGGGACATGGGTTCGTGCCCTGGTCCGGGAAGATCCCACATGCCGTGGAGCGGCTAGGCCTGTGAGCCATGGCCGCTGAGCCTGTGCGTCCGGAGGCTGTGCTCTGCAACGGGAGAGGCCACAACAGTGAGAGGCCCGCGTACCGCAGAAACAAAACAAAACAAAACAAAACTGGATGTATGGCTGAATACTGAGGACAGGCTGGGGTCAAAGCCACTCGTAACTAGGTTTTTATATCTAGTGTGTGTATAGCCATTTCCACAGTGTGTGTTGAGGACAATTAGGTGTCAGTTAAAAGTTTACTCATTTTAAGAATATTAGAATTACTGGCCTTTTATAAATCATTTTTTCTAAAGTGAAGGGTCTTTATATAAATCACAAAGTAGCCCCCAATCTTTCAGTTGTGCAGTAGATTTTTGCATATCATGTTTTAATGCATAAGTGGAATGTACCTGATTTATGATTAGAAGGAAAAACTAAACTATGAAAAATGTAAGTTTGTTTTTTATTGTTCTCTAGCTTTAGGATATATTTGTATGTGCTTACTTCATGTTTTAGAAATAATGTGATAGAATGGTTTTTTAAAAAGTTAACATTTTTTTACTTTCCTCATTTTTATATTTATTTCAGATCAACAAATGGACTGGGAAAAATTTTAGAAACACAAAAATCAAGGTAATTTTAAAAGCTGTTACTAATATTAACAAATAATTTTAGTTAATAAATATTAAGTAATCGATAACTATGTTTGATTCTAATATAAGGAAGATACATGTGCATTTAAAAAAAATTAGGCCCAAAAGGTTGTTTTGAATGCTCTTTATAAATTAGTTTGGCATATTTAGTTAATATATTGTAACTGAGGTCTTGTAACTAAGACCTCAGAGCCATGATTACACTGTAACTGTGCTTTTGCTTTAATGAGGAAGAAAACATAGGATTTTGAACCACTCAAGGAAGTAATTAATATAGAAATCTGAAAAAGTATACTATTAGGAATCTTATCTTAATTTGAGATATTTAGATGGCTTTTTAATATTTTAAAAACTTTCTGAGTGTTTAATAGTTGCAAAAATAATGTCATGTAAAAATACATGGAACCTTTACATTTAAGTTCCTGATGCATTCTTTTTAAATATTTTGATTTTGATTTCCTATAGGTTCTTCTCTCTTTTTAATTTTGTTCGTACAGATGTGCCTTACTTTATAAAACAGATGTGTTCTTAAAACATCTGTAAAATGAATTTCTGTAGATTGAACTCTATTTTGCATTGAGTGCTATCATGATTTCAGAAAATTTGTGTACAGAGGTATTTTTATTAACCTTATTTTTTAGCAAGAATGGCTTAGCAGCTGATAGACCCAGGAACATGCAGCTAGAAGCTCTGAGGCTCTCAGCTGGCAGTCTAGTGCCACCCAGTTCTCAATTCAGAGATTCTGTCCTCGGAAGTACAGCAAAGGCCTTAGTTGAGTGGTTTGTCTTGCCATGGTAGAGATTAGAGGTGCTGACAGACTACCATAATGTGAGGCAGTAACAGCAGCAGCTGCTTATATGCATGTGAACAGCTGGGGAATTAATTTGGCATGCATTCTCAGAAGCCACTCTGCTGGTAGAGGTAGCAGAAGAATGCCTTAGTGTTAAGTCCTCTATAAGCATATACCACATGTGCTCCCTTCATTTCAAATTCCAGTGTAGAAGGTCTGTGATAACCTAACTCATACCATGAGCCATTCCTTGGTATCTGTCTTCTTCCTGTTGTGTTACCATTTTCTTTCTTCTTAAATTTTCTGCTTTTTACAAAATGACACAAAGACAACCACATAATGCTTAATTAAGTTTTTAAAAATCATACCCATAAATAGCTGTGGTTTTGTTGTAATAGCATTTGTTCAGTTCGTATTTACAAATATTGTAATCAGTTTTTTTTGCCAGTACATCTGAGAATCTAGGAGCTTTCTTAAATAAAGAAAAAATTTTAATTTTCTTTCTTAAAAAAATTTTAATCTTTTAAGCATCTTGTGTTTGGCAAACGCTTACAATAGTAAAATGACAGTCATAAAACTGCTATAAACGTGTAGAAAAGGCTTACCTTGAGTATTTAAGTTAAAAAATAAGAATGGCATAGTATGGTCTCATTGGTCAGACTTAAGTTGATTTTGAGGCAAATGGAAGTTCTGATGGACTTCAGGAGTGGAAGATTAGAAGAAGTGCCATTCTTATCTTTTCCAGACTTTTTTTTTAAATCTTGGAGATAAAGTGGACTGGATAGAGGAAAACCAAAGTCCAGTTGATCAATAATAAGTTAATCAATTCAACAGTTTACTGATCATTCTACTAGTTGCTAGGCATTTCATGGAATGTTGAGGATTTAAGCAATGTATAAGGTAAAAACTCTGCCTTTAAAATTACTCATTTGGGAGAGGCAAGAAAACAAGCAAAAATCAATATATTAAATATTATCAATATAACAGTAACATTAAATGCACAGGATCCTATAAGATCAGGAAGATAGAGGAACAACTATTCAACTCTTCTTGATGAAGAGTCAGAATATTTTGACTGGTAAGGTTATCATTGACTTGAATCTTGAAGAATGAATAAGAGTTTTCCAGATGGACAAGAGTAGCAGTGGCTTTCTTGACATAAGGAAGATTTTGTATTCCAGAACCTGTGAATATTTTAGAATGGCTAGAACACATTGTGTTATATTGTGGAGAGAAAAAGAGGTATGACTGTGGAGATGGAGAAATTACCACAAAGGGTCTTGAACACCATGACACGTGGTTTGGATTTTCTCCTGTAGGCAGCAAGGAATTAATGAAGGATTTTAAAAGCAGTATGAGGTGGCGCAGTGGTTGAGAGTCCGCCTGCCGATGCAGGGGACACGGGTTCGTGCCCTGGTCTGGGAAGATCCCGCATGCCGCGGAGCGGCTGGGCCCGTGAGCCATGGCCGCTGAGCCTGCGCGTCCGGAGCCTGTGCTCCGCAACGGGAGAGGCCACAACAGTGAGGCCCGCGTACCAGGGAAAAAAAAAAGCAGTATGAGTCTTGGGAGGTGGATTGAATGTGGTGCTATTCTCCAAGTTAGGAAATACAGGAAGGAGGGGCAACTTTGGGGTAGGGTAGTGATAGCAGTGGGTTTGGTAAAGGGGATTAGTTCCGTTTTGTAAACATTGAGTTTGAGATGCCACTAGGTAGGGCATTTGGAAATTTAGCTCTACAGTTCAAGACTTACTATTGGATGGTATCAACAACTCGTAGGTCTGGGGTGGTCTGGTGGCCCCTGTTTCTGAGACTCACTGAACTTTGAAAAGACGACTATATCTCTGGAGTAGTAGCTGAACTCCCCTCCCCTGAGACAGCCAGAGCCCTCTTCCTTTTTCATGCTCCTGTCCTTGGTCTTAAGCGACTTAAAGCAGTCTTTAGACATACGGATAATTGAAAGCTCCTCATAGAGAAAAGATTAGATACTCCTGGCATGGATAGTTCAAGAAATTAGGAGAAAAGATGAGCTTTGGAACTTTTTTCCTTCCCCTCTGTTTGCTTCATTCTCCCATTCAGTTTTTACATGATGGTAATAGTCTATTTATTTTTTCTGTGTTAATGTTTTGGAAAAGATCTGATGTTTTTATCTCTGAAGGGGGAAGTTAAATAAAATTTGATGCCATGAAAATTAGTTTTCTAGTTATATGCCTTGGATGAGTGAAGGAATTTACTTTTGATGGTGGTACTAAAGTCCATGGCAACTTTCATCTGGAACCTTAGACTTTTTCCTCTTTTATTCTCCATTGAGAATCTGGTGAGATACAGTGAGAGACTTTGATATTTTATTATTCTCTGTAGAATTTAACCTGTATAGGTCTTTTGTTGATCCTATCTGTTTTGAAAATATCAAAAGAATCTGGGTACAGAGCAGAATTATTTCTAAATCTATGATATGTATTCTCAAGGACACTGTTGCAGTGAAAACTGTAGTGTATTTAGAAACTTGTGTTTCAAACTGACTTTTGGTATTCACACAGTTGACCTGAATTTTGATATTTACACAATTAGCATGTGTAAACTTTTTAAACTTTAAGCTATTTCCTAAGTTAAAGGTGGTAAACTTGGTGGAAAACGTCATCCACTTGGCACCTGTCAGTATAAATATTTGCTCAACTGTGATGGTGTGAAAGGAAATAGGTTTAATGTTAAGGCTTTGGTCTCTTATGTAAATTGATATTCAAAAATTTCTTATGGAACATTTACTTCTTTGCTTGATTATTTTCCTAATTCTGTTCATCTAGAATGTCCAGAATTTGAAATGTTACAGTCTGTTAATATAGAACTCTGGAGTATTCTTCTTTTAATAAGATGGGAATTTGTCTGCCTTGTGCCAGGAGAGGTGTTCACAATCTAACAGTATCGTTGCCACAAGTATGAATATATGGCAGCCTGTTGAGAATGAACAAAGCAGACACAGCTGGTCAGCCCTAAGTTAAAGAGGATGGCTTTTACATGTTTTTGTATTTGAAAAAGTTTTGAATTTGCAAAGTTTTGTTTTCCTTGTGAGAAAATTTAATAAATGTTTGGCAAATCCCTGGAGTATGATTTTGAGACTTAATTATAGTTGTCATTTTCTTCAAACATTCCTTCATTATAGCTTTGATTATGGAGAAATCACTGTCCTTTACTGTTTCATAGGCTGATGTAAAATTTGGAACTCAAATCACTAGTCTTTATAAATTTACTTTTATGTATTTAAACCAAACCTAATGCTAATTGTGATATAATCTCTTCTGATTTTTAATCTCTGCTTTCCTAATAAATTAGGCTTAATTACCACCAAATAATTATAATAGAAATAATGTTTATTCAGACAGAGCACTAACTGGGAAGTTTCAGTCTATATGCAACCCCATCTGAAGGAAATAAAATCAAACCACATTCTTTAGATGTAGATAAGGGTCCTAGAGTGAATATTTATACATTGATTGTTTGACTCCTCATATTCTTATGATACTACCTGTTGTATCATGAAAGCAGGGAGGTGGAGTAAAAGAAATACAGAAATTCCAATGTACCTATACTACTGTGTTATTTCCATTTGTTCAATTTCCCTCATTTCATCTTTTGAGGAATAAACTGCTACTTTTGAAAATTTTCAGTTCTTTAACTGATTTTTTTTTTTGGTTATAAAAATACAGTTTGAAAAGCTCAAATTTTCAGGATTGAAAAGATAATTGAAGGTAAAAACAAACCAAAAAAAACACTACAATTTATTGAAGCAATAACCAAGTAATTTTCTGCCTTGGTCTTAAACCATTTATTCAATTTTTAAAATTTTATAAATTCCATAAAAATTTTTTTACAACAGCTTTTTGTTCCTTGCCTGTCATTTTATTTTTCCCAAAATAGTATATACTGATTAACATTTATGTTTGCATTTCTAGCAGAATAGAGATTTTTTTTGATTAATTGAATATATTTTACAGAAATTAACACTTCAAAATGGTTTTCTTTCTTATAGAGTTGATCTCTCAAGTATATTAGATCTTCATGCCTTTGACAGTCTCTCTGGAATAAGGTATGTTTCCTGTATTTTGGTCACTTTTATTATAATGTACTTTTTATTTCACAGTTATAGGAGTTACAGGAATGATTTACACAGATGCACATTTGATTTATGATTCCTGTCATTTCTTTGGCATACACGACCATTCCTAATGATTACATTCTTGAAAGTTTTGCTAAATGTATGTTCGGAAATCACGTGTATTCTCCTACAGAAATTATAGTGTAAATGGTAGTTAACTTTAGAAACTTATTGTTAATATTTCTTTACCAACCACTATGTGTAATTCTTTCCATGAGAAAATGTATGAAATACATAGAAAATTTTAGTTCGGCGTGTTCCCACAGATACTCCCTTTCCCGTAGTGATGGATCAGTTTCCTGCCTCTTTCCCCGGAGAGAATCCTTTTGATAGGGAAAGAAGAACAAATGGTTTTTCCCTGGACATTGATATCTTTTTTTAATCATCCTTACCCATTTTTAAGTGTACAGTTCAGTAGTGTTAAGTATATTCACATTGTTTGCAGTGGATCTACAGAACTTTCTCATCTTGCAAAACTGAAACCCTATACCAGTTGGATCACAACTCCTGGTGTTCCCCTCCCTGCAGCCCCTGGGAACCACCATTCTGTTATCTGTTTCTAAGAATTTGACTACTTTAGGTACCTCAAATAAGTGAAATCATACATTATTGGTCTTATCATGACTGGCTTATTTCACATAGTTCTCAAGTTTCATCCATTTTGTAGCATGTGACAACATTGTCTTTTTAAAGGCTAAATAATATTCCATTTTATGTATATACCATTTTTTCTTTATCCATTTATTCATTGATGGACATTAGGTTGCTTCTTCCTCTTGACTATTGTGAATAATTCTGCTATGAACATGGGTTGGGTGTGCAAATCTCTCTTCAAGATCCTGCTTTAAATTCTTCTGGATATATGCCCAGAAGTGAGATTGCTGGATCATATGGTAATTCTGTTTTTAATATTTTGAGGAATCACCATATTGTTTTCCATAGCAGCTGCACCATTTTACATTCCCACAAACAGTGCACAAGTGTTCCAGTTTTTCCACATCCTTGCCATTTTCTGTTGTTTTTGGTAGTAGCTGTCCCAATGGATGTGAGGTGATAGCTCACTGTGGTTTTGATTTGCATTTCTCTAACTTTTACTTGTTGGCCATTTGTATATTATCTTTGGAGAAATGTCTGTTCAAGTACTTTCCCCATATTTTAGTTGGATTATTTGGTTTTTTTTTGTTGTTGTGGCTGAATTGTAGGTGTTCTTAAATAATCTAGGTATTAACCCCTCATCAGATACATGATTTGCAAATATGTTCTCCCATTTTCTCTGAAGTAAGATGAGTCATAACACCCTTATGTGAAAGGTAACCTCTCTCCACCCAGAGGAAAAGAGCATCCTATCTCTGAAGACAAAGGGAGACACGAGGAATCTGAAGGCATAGGCCTCTGAGTTTCCCCTAGTTTACTACACTTGGCTCATCCTCTGTCCTGTCATATCTTTCTGTGGCTTTTCACTCTTCATCAAACCTAGCACAAAAACACTCAGGTTTAACCATTTCTTCAGGTCTTCATTTCCCTATGAAGGTTCCTTTGTCAAATAAAACCTTTATTAAATAAATGTACATGCTTTTCTGTTGTTAATCTTCATCAGTCTAATTTTCAGACCCAGCCAGGGACTCAAGAGGTAGAGGAAAACTTTTTCCTTCCCTGTGGAAGTTGTAGGCAGTCACTGTCCAACATTAAATATTGAACACAGGGAAAGAACATAGAATTTTTCAAACATTTTCTAAGGTCATTTCGTTCCACACTTAGTGCGTTAGTGACACTTAAAGAAGCAGCTGTTTAAGGTGAAGCCTTGTTCTGGATAACGCCTCTGCATAACTTTTCTTTGTGCTTAGATGCTCAACAAGAGAATCCTTTCCTGAGCAACCAGCTGGGAAGGATTTAATTTGACACTTTCCCTATTAAGACCCCCCAAGGAGACTCATTCCCTCCAACAGTTCCTACAAGCCTTTTCTCTTTCCTAAACTTGCTGTTACTAATTTACCCCTCACTGTTCTTCAAGGCAAAACATCTGCAAGGTTTTAAGTCCTTTTCCTCCTCCCGACCTACCCCCATCAGTCTCTAAAGGTATGCTGCAGTTGTTATAGTTATAATCTATGGCATATTGATCTTTTGCTTTTTCCATATCAGAACAATGCATTTTTAGGATTCTGACCTTTTGTTTTCTCTCAACTACTGGTAACTGACTGTATAGAAGGCTTACATTTACGGATACCGTTTTTTTTTTTTTTTTAAGTAGGTATATTCAAGGGAAAACATTGATAAAGGAAAAATTTACCCTTCTAATTTTCTTTAGGTTCAGCATTATTTTCATCTGAGGAAGCATGTGGAGAGTTGATGAAATTTTGAGCAATTGTAAAATGCTTATGTATATTTTCCTAGGCCTGTATTAGATCTTTTGGAAATAAAAAAAAAATTTATTTAACATATTTAACCACACCAAATAGTGTTGCTAAAGGTTAGTTTTTATCTCTATTATGTGTATATATATGTATGTAAATGTATATACATTTTTAAGAAAAGTTTTTAAACAGTCTGCCAGTGTTTGTCTATTAGAATATGTAAACAGCATGTAAAATTAGAGCTGTGTAATAGATTCAGTTGTGGAAAGTCTCTCCCTTGTTTAGCTTTGTATCTCTCAGTAATATATAAGGTTAAATCAGAAGTGTATTGAGCTCTGAATTTATAATCAGTTATTATTAGTTTGCAGAGAAAACTTCAGAGTGTGCCAACAACACAACCTCACCTTGATCAGGTAAAAAAATCTTTAAAAAATGTTTTTAAAGTATCTCTTTAACTAAATTGTTCTGTTTAGGATTGTTTTAATAGAATTCTTTTTTGAACTATTTTGACAGTTTTCAGAATTTAAATGCTTTTGAGGTCATCTAATCTAGTTTCTTAATACGTAATAGGAGTTCATCAAACCAGAGTTATTTAGAATCTTAGAAAATCATGCTTTTTAGCTTCTCCATTCCACAGGTCAGTCAACATATTTTGATTAGTTCTTCTGAAGGGAATTACTATATAAAAGCAGCCTGGGGGTTCTTTATGCAGCCTATTTTTAACTATATTTAACTAACTGATTAAGGAAAAGTCTAGTACGGGCATCCGTGGCTAATTTAAATAAAAATTGACTTTGATTTCACCTTCAGGTAGCACTGTAAATTTGAACTCCTTAAGGTGTTTTTCATGCTCTAAAACTATAATTCCTGAGGTAGATATTGCAGATGCTGGGAACAAAGAAAGTATATTTTCACTGTAACCATCTTTCTTTTAAGCAAGTTGTGGATGGTGGAGCTTAAGTGTAACTTTTTTTTTTTTAACATCTTTATTGGAGTATAATTGCTTTACAATAGTGTGTTAGTTTCTGCTTTATAACAAAGTGAATCAGTTATACATATGTTCCCATATCTCTTCCCTCTTGCGTCTCCCTCCCTCCCACCCTCCCTATCCCACCCCTCTAGGTGGTCACAAACCACCTAGCTGATCTCCCTGTGCTATGCAGCTCCTTCCCACTAGCTATCTGTTTTACGTTTGGTAGTGTATATATGTCCATGCCACTCTCTCACTTTGTCACAGCTTACCCTTCCCCCTCCCCGTATCCTCAAGTCCATGCTCTAGTAGGTCTGTGTCTTTATCCCCGTCTTACCCCTAGGTTCTTCACGACCTAGCAATCCCACTACTGGGTATATACCCTGAGAAAACCATAATTCAAAAAGAGTCATGTACCAAAATGTTCATTGCAGCTCTATTTACAATAGCCAGGACATGGAAGCAACCTAAGTGTCCATCAACAGGTGAATGGATAAAGAAGTTGTGGCATATATATACAATGGAATATTACTCAGCCATAGAAAGAAACGAAATTGAGTTATTTGTAGTGAGGTGGATGGACCTAGAGTCTGTCATACAGGG
The DNA here is from genome assembly GCF_949774975.1 of Lagenorhynchus albirostris. NCBI lineage: Eukaryota > Metazoa > Chordata > Mammalia > Artiodactyla > Delphinidae > Lagenorhynchus > Lagenorhynchus albirostris. Next base: position 51,121,413 of record NC_083101.1, on the reverse strand, counting down.
TGAAGTAAGTCAAAAAGAGGAAAACAGGGCTTCCCTGGTGGTGCAGTGGTTGAGAGTCTGCCTGCCGATGCAGGGGACACGGGTTCGTGCCCCGGTCCGGGAAGATCCCACATGCCGTGGAGCGGCTAGTCCCGTGAGCCATGGCCGCTGAGCCTGTCCGTCCGGAGCCTGTGCTCCGCAACGGGAGAGGCCACAACAGTGAGAGGCCCGCGTACTGCAAAAAAAAAAGAAGAAAGAGGAAAACAAATACCGTATGCTAACACATATATATGGAATCGAAGGAAAAAAAAAAAGGTTAACTTCTTAAAACACGGTGAAAAAGGGGCATATGAGTGAGCAGTGTGCCTGGCATTCTCTCCTTTATCTTGAGACTGTTACTTATTTTTTGAGTCATTGATTGTAATAGGGCCAAGATAATAGCATACTTGTTCATTTGTCTTCATTTTGGCTCATATTTATGGAAACTATACTACCATGTTTGTGGCATTTTTCTCTGCAAAACTTTTAATAGAATATTCATCTTCATTTATCTATTTTATTGAAGTGTAATTGACCTACAGTGTTATTACAGAATAAGATATTACTAGTTTCAGGTATACAACGTAATGATTCAGTATTTTTATACATTACGAAATGATCACCATGTAAGTCTAGTTACCATCTGTCACCATACAAAGTTACTTCAGTATTATTGACTATATTCCCTCTGCTGTACATTACATCCCTGTGACTTATTTATTTTACAGTTTGGAACTTTGTATCTCTTAGTCTCCTTCACCTGTTTTGCCTATCCCCCTGCCCCTTCCCTTTGGCAACTACCAGTTTGTTCTCTGTTATCTATGAGTCTGTTTCTGTTTTGCTATGTATGCTTGTTTGTTGTGCTTTTTAGTTTCTACATATAAGTGAAATCATAAGATATTTGTCTTTCTCTGTGTGATTTATTTTACTTAGCATAATACTTCTAGGCCCATCCATACTGTCACAAATGGCAAGATTTCAGTCTTTTTATGGCTGAGTAATAATCCATTGTGTGTATACATACACACACACACACACATACATGCACACACAACACATATACCACATCTTCTTTATGCATTCATCAGTCGGTGAACACTTAGGTTGTTTCCATATCTTGGCTATTGTAAATACATAATGCTTCAATGAACATTGGGGGGCATATATATTTTCAATTTAGTGTTTTCATTTTCTTTGGATAAATACCCAGAAGTGGAATTGTTGGATTGTATGGTAGTCCTATTTTTAATTTTTTGAGGAAGCTTCATTATTGTTTTCCATAGTGGCTGTACCAATTTTCATTCCTACCAACAGTGCATGAGAGTTCCCTTTTCTCTACATCTCCACCAACACTTATTATTTTTTGTCTTTTTGAGAATAGCCATTTTGACAGGTGTGAGGTCATATCTCATTGTGGTTGATTTGCTTTTCCCTGATGCTTAGTGATATTGAACATCTTTTCATGTGTCTGTTGGCCATCTGTATGTCTTGGAAAAATGTCTGTTCATATCTTCTGCCCATTTTTTAATCAGATTGTTTGGGTTTTTTGTGATACTGAATTGTGTGATTTCTTTGTATATTTTGGATATTAATCATGTATTAGACAAATCAGTTGCAAATATCTTCTCCCATTCAGTAGGTTGCCTTTTCATTTTACTGATGGTTTCATTTGCTGTGCAAAAGCTTTTTGGTTTGATGTAGTCACAGTAGTTTATTTTTGCTTTAGTTGCTCTTATCTGAGGAAACAGATCCAAGAAAATATTGCTAAGACCTATGTCAAAGAGTGTAGTGCTTCTGTTTTCTTTTAGGAGTTTTTTGGTTTCAGTTCTTACATTTAAGTCTTTAATCCATTTCAAGTTTATTTTTTATACGGTTTAAGAAAGTGGTCTAGTTTCATTCTTTTCCATGTAGCTGTCCTGTTTTCCTAGTACCATTTACTGAAGAGACTGTCTTTTCCTCATTGTATATTCTTGCCTCCTTTGTCATAGATTAATTGACCATATGAGTGTGGGTTTATTTCTGGGCTCTGTATCCTATTTCAATGATCTGTGTGTCTGTTTATGTGCCAGTACCATACTGTTTAGATTTCTATAGCTTTATAATATAGTTTGAAAACAAGGCATGTGATACCTCCCTCTTTGTTTTTTCTCAAGATTGCTTTGGCTTTTTGGGTCTTTTCTGGTTCTATACAAATTTTAGGATCATTTGTTGTAGTTTTGTAAAAAAAATGCCAAGGGTATTTTGATAGGGATTGCATTGAATTTGTAGATTGCTTTGGGTGGTATGGACATTTTAACAATATTAATTCTTCTAATCCGTGAGCACAGTATATCTTACTTATCTTTCAAATGAGTGAATGAGAGAAGTTACAAGTCCCTAGAGGTAGAATTTTTAGAAAAATTCTTTATGATACTCAGTATTAGTCATAAAGAAGAAGTTGAAGCACATCACATTCTTCTAGGTGAAGGACATCATACTAGGAGTCATAGGAGTAGAAGATGAAGAATATGTAGTATTTACTTTCAAGAACCTTTATCATGGCCATTATCTATACCCACAGTATCTTGAATGTACCCCTGTTGTGGCATTTATAATGTCTTGTAGTTTGGGTTGAAGTGCTTTTCCCTTATGGTAGTCTATAAATTCCTAAATATACATTCCTCATTGCTTAGCACAGGATGTGGTATATGGTGGGTGCTCAGTGAAGAATGAAAAGCTGTGATTCTCAAATGGGAATGTAGGTCAGAATCACTTGTAGGCTTTTAAAAAATATTGGACATTCAGTGGTCCCCATCTCTCACATCTCCAGGAGTAGATCTTGGGTATGTGCAAATTAATGTGTATGTATATTTTTAACATTTTATTATGGAAATTTTCAAAGATATACAAAAGTAGAGAGAATATTAAAATGAATCAATCCCCTGTGCAGATGACCCAGTTGCAATGGCTTTTACCATTTTGCCGATTTTATTTTTTCCATCTTCCTAACATTTCTTTTGCTGGAGTGTTTTAAAAAAATTTTTAATGGAAAATTTCAAGCATAAATAAAAGTGGAATAGTATAATGAACCTGCAAATACCCATCACCTTTGCTGGTATGTATTAAAGCAAATCCCAGACATTAAGTTATTTTACCAGTAAATAGGGCATGTCTATTTTTTTTAAAAAAGCTCTGCAGGAGATTCTGATGCACTTTCCTGCTTTAGATATATAAACATAGGGCAGAGTATAATATAATATTGCAGATCAAGGACTATGGGTTTCAGAAGCATGAACAGTCTCATTTGGTTTAGTGGATCTGAAGCTTCATGAAAGATAGTTTTTTCTTTTTTCTTTTTTTTTTTTAAACATAAAGCATACAGGGTTTTAGAGTACAAGTCAATGTATCTTTACTTACATTTGTGCCTATATAGCTGTCCATATGTACACATGAACACATATCTCTGTAATTCTCACTCAGATCAAGATAAAGATTTCCAAAACTGTTAAGAGAGTTCCCTTGTGTCCCTTCCCAGTTGGTAACCCTTCTTCTTCCAAAGATGTAACTGCTATTCTGATTTATACACTAAAAAGTAGCCTTAAACTAGGAGGTTTTTTGTTTTTTGTGTTTTTTTAGACTGGAAGAAATAAGGGAAAGAGCAATCCAGATCTTTAAAAGTGGGAAAGTGACAATGCTCTAGAAGAGCAGTATTCTAGTGCAGAAGTCCTGGTGAATGCTTGGTATTGGAATCCTGACCTAAGGTATTAGGCTTTGATTTGCCAGACAAAGAGAACTCATGCTCTGCTATTGGACAGTGTCCGGTGAGCTGGATTGGAGTGTGGAGTCAGGAGACCAAGCAGGAAGATATTGCAAAAGTCCAGATACCCTGTGATTAGGGCCTGATCCATGCTGGTTACAGTGAGAATGGAAATGGTATAAAACGAGCACAGGTAGGTTTGCATGAATAGCCTAAGTAACTGATGGTGAGCAGTAAGGAGAGAGAGAAGTGATGGGAAACAAGCCTAGATAGACAAGAGGAACCTAGAAATAGGGAAATTTAGAAGGTAAACTGATTTGGATGAAAACACCAAGTATTTAGCTATGTACCTGATGGCAGGATATCACAGCAGAGGTGATACAGGGAAAGAGGAGCAGAGGAGTGGAGTGTGGTGACAGAGGTTTTGTGTTCAAGCATGTTAGTGGGCTTAGTTTTCCAGATGAAAAAATATATAGAAATTATTGCATATTAGGTATTGTTTGTAAAAGAGTAGAAAACTGAGGGAAATAACCTGGTAGGTTAAAGAAAAAACACACCAAACTACAAAAATTTGGGAGTTATTCCTAAATTTTATTTTAGGGGCAGTACCTTATTTTGCTTCAGTTTTCTGAATTATTGCCTCAGGTTTCTGTTTCTTTCTGTGTCTGGGGAAAGGAGAGTTAATTTTAGGTTCAAAATAAACATTTTTTAGGTTCAAAAAGAAGTCTGAAATGGGTAATACCTAGGACATATCATGTATGTCATTACAGTTTTATCACTGAGTGATGTTTAATGCATTTCTCTATTTTTCATGGTTTTCTTGGTCATCCTGATAAAGAGGACCTGGGTTTGGAAGATGGTAATAAGGTAGATGAGAAAACCCAGGTGGAATTCTATGTATACTTATTAGTAGAGCCAGTTGTGAACTATGCATTGTGACCCTTATCTTCTGCACTGGGCATTTATGGGTTTCGTCTTCTTTAGGGTTTGTCTAATATGAGAAGAGTTTATTGGTACAGAAAAACATCTAGTTCTAAAAGTATCTCTCCCTCCTTGAGCCCCAGGATGCATTGTCTTAATTTTTAAAACCATTTTTAAAATTTCACATTGCAGTTAATTGTACCCCTTAGAGATATTGTCATATCTCTAACTTGCCAAAAGCAAAACTCATTCCTGATACAAAATTCTTTAAGCTAAGAATAAGACAATATTGAGTCCTATACTAAGACATTCCCAACGTTAAAAGCCAAGTTATCCAACTTGAATAAAATATTTTAAGCATTTTTGAAAGTTGAATTACTACTGTCTTTTGAAACTGACAAATTATGTTTCATTTGGCAACCTTTTGCTGTATATTTTGATATGCTATATGACTTGCTATACATTTTGGTATGGAGTTTTAAGTATTATTTGTTAAGATGTGTGGTTCTGGACAGTTATGCAAAGCTGTGCATTAGTGTGTTCGTCCTGCCTGTTTTAAAGCTTGGTTTCAGCATGTTATTATCCAAGGTGGTGTTTGTGCTTTTATTGTGTTATGCTTAGCCCTTGTGTATTTTTATCATTAATTTTGAAATTTTGGGTTACTGTGGCAAACGGAGGTTTGGATTTTAATTATGTGCTCAGCTAGAGGAAATTCCTTAGAGTGGACAGTGAGGGGTTTATCAAGCTCAGGAGGAAAAATAAATCTCAGAGTTAACATTCTATAAATGTTGATGTCAACCTTCTAAAACCAAAGATGACATTATATTATCATTCTCATCTCTAGGAACTCTTCTTCCCTTGGTACATGTTTGGTCAGAGAGAAACTGAATCTTTTAACTTATATTTATTTTTCCCAGAAAATGTTTGCATTTTGTAGTTTATTTTTTCTAAGCCTCATCTTCCCCAATTTATAAAATGGAAATAGTTCTCTTTAATCCACAGGATTGCTGTCATGAGTAAATGAAAAGATGAAATAAAGTGACCCAGGCAAAAGTACCTCGTCCAGTACATAGTTGATACGCTCTCTATATTACCCTCTCTCTTAGTGCTGAGAATCTTGTAAAGAATGAATTAAACAATGAGTATCCTTTCATAAGAGTTTCTCTGTGTAAATACTAAGCCATTGACTAACTCTGCAGAATATAGAACATGGAGTTGCTGATACCAAAAATGAGCAAATATAGTGAAAAAGATATACCTAATATAGTTGTTAAGGCAACACAGATGCCCATGAATGTTTCCTTACTTTTCATCTTAAAACTTGTGATTTAAAAAAATATTTTGACATTACTATAAAAAAATCATTATTGACTATCTCTTGATTTACAGAGTATTATTACAGTCACATTCGAAGTACCAGGAAATGCAAAGGAAGAAAGTCTAAATGTCTATATTCAGGTGAATGCAATTTTAACTGATTAATGATTTATCAATTGTTTTGCTATGTAGTTGTTCCTATGAGCAGTGGTTGATCTTATTAAAATATGTCACTTGATACAGAATCTTCTGTGGGAAAAGAATGTGAGAAACAGGGATGACGACTGCATGGAGGTCATACGACTAAAGGTGCAGTACATAGCTTACAGCTTTATACTTTTGGACAAAGTCCCTTTCTTTGCTGTTACACAAAACCATATTTAGTCTTAAACACAAGGACTAGTTTTAGTCCAAATAACCTTTGTCTGTTTTTCCTTATTTCCATTTCTGAAAAGAAGCTTTGGAAGTCATTGCATAAAGCATGATTTATTTGCACAGCTTCATTGAGTGTTGCAGCTAAAACAACCTGTGTGCTTTGAAACCTTACCCCCTGCTCTCTACTGCCAGGTGCTCAGAGCGGTTATCTAGCTAATGAGCTTGACTTGTTAAAACTCTCCTCCCCTTGGCACACAGCTTGGTTAGTCAGAGAAAACGGAAAGTTTTCTTGTGTTGATTTTTCTAAGAGAGCTTCATTAACAGAGGAGTAATATTAGAAATCTTGCCGCAGCTGAACCTTATGTTTCTTGATGAATTTAGCAGACACTAAACATTTGTTATACTGTGAGACAGTGTTACAGAGGACTAGAAGAATTCTTGCTCTGTTTGGAAATCCCTTCATATTACTTGATATTTGGGTATTATGTTACAAAAGGTGTTTTTTCCAGGGAGCAGTGGGTTCTAGGCTGTGTGCTTAACGAATCAACAGTCATTTGAGTGTCTACTCCTGTGTTTCCAGAAGTGTGCATAAGGTTTTATTATTACTGTTTATTATCATTACTGTTAGTAGCTAGATTCTCTGGCTAGCAGCCGACTTCCTAGGGCCGCTAGAGTGACCGGGAAACTATTTTGGTTTAGATTTCTTCACTCCCTGTGCTGGTTCCACCTGGGATTGGTGCTGCAGAGCAGCACAGCTGAATCTATTCCCCAGTCGTTCCCCCGCAGAGGAACTAAGCCAGATCCTGCTGCTTCTTTATGACTGTGTCCCCATCTACATTCTGTGATCCTAATTGGAAGATCATATTTCATTCTGTAACTGCTTTTATCCCCTAGTACTGAATGGGGGGTGGTTACCTAGAAAAGCAACCATTTGGGCGTTTATACTAATGCAGCAACGAGACCTCTGTATAGAGTTCAGTGGCTCATCTTGCACCATCCCAGTCTGGATTTTGTCCTTCGTGTATGACAGTTGTTCTGCAGCTGTCCTCCTTGGTTCTTCTTTTGGCCTTCCTCTCATCACAGCAACGCTGGGACATCTGAGGCACCACAGCCTTTCTCTTCATAGACCTCCTTCTCTTTGCTGTTACAAAGTATTATACTAGTCTGAAAATAATCAACATGTTTAAACTGTTAACTCTAATAACAGCTGACAACTTCAAAGTCTTTATACAAGTATAAAATTGATGCTTAGGTAATTCTCTCCATGGAGTTTGTTGTTACATATTAAAACTCAGATTTGAAAAGCAGAAAACAAAACTCTGCACAAGAAAAGAAAACTGGAAGAACATGTACCCCAAATACATGAATACATCAAAAATTATGTGGTGGGAATGACAGTGGTTTGTCTCTTACTATTTTTCAATATATATATTATTTTTATAATAAATATGTATAACAAACATTATTTCAGAGAAATTATTTCATCCCCTCGGCCAGTTCATCAGATAATTTGTTCCTCATTTCTGCAAAGCAATGTTAAATGAATTTTATTCAGATAAATATAATAGTTTTTCTTTACCTTTATTTCATCATTATCTACTCCATTTATTACAACCCATTCAAAAACAGATTATCACCAAAATCCTTTAACTTCTCAAATTTTCCCACTGAAACTGTGAAACAAGTATAAAATCCTTAAAAGTAGAATAATTGGTAGAATTTGAGATATAACATGTTTTATCATTTGGTTGTTTCAGTTTTCATTGTGGTAACACTGAATAAACATCCTAATTACATATATTAATTTTAGCATTAGAAATAGGGATTGTTTTTAAAAAAATGTGCAGAAGCCTTTTTTAAAAACTGGAGGATTTAGGAAACACTTTAATGCACAAATAACTGGAATTAAGTAATTTTAACAGCATCTCCTTTATGAGTTTGTATTTTAAAAAGAAATGGGAGTAATTAATCCATTAACATTGATGCTCGATTTCTGCTTTTAAATTCAAACTGTGGCTGATTGCTCATTCTCCTCTGAGCAGGGGCTGGTGTCGATCAAAGACAAACCACAACAAGTGATTGTCCAGGGCGTCCATGAGCTGTATGATCTGGAGGAGACACCAGTGAGCTGGGAACATGACAGTGAGAGAACAAATCGACTGGTCTTTATTGGTAAGTGACAAACAGTTAACTTTTTTTTAAATTGAAGTATAGTTGATTTACAATGTTGTGTTATTTTCAGATGTACAGCAAAGTGATTTAGTTATACATACATATATATCTATTTTTTTCAGATTCTTTTCCCTTATAAACAGTTAAATTTCTAAAGCAAAAGAGAGAGAGAGAGAGAAAGGGATATAATGTGCTATGTAAGCAGTACTAACCAATCTGAACCTCTTTTGTAAATCTGAATAAGCTTGTGGTTAATGTATTTGTCTTAATTATGAGATAACATCATAAGAACTTGTTAAGCCTTTTACTCTTCTTCAAATAATTTCAGAAAAGTGATTAATCCAAATGCCAACTTGGTTCTAAGGGACTTAATTAGAAAGTTAAGGAAGGAATCATTAATTACTGTTGTTTTTATACATTTCTGAAGATCATGAAGCCTTTAATGATCGGGACTTGATAGGTAAACTGTGTCATTTTAATAAGCATCATATACTCATACCATGTTTTGTTCTGTTTGCAGGCAGGAATTTAGATAAGGATATTCTTAAACAACTATTTATAGCTACTGTGACTGAAACAGAAAATCAATGAACAACACATTTCAAAGAAGATCAAGTTTGTCCATAACACTAGAAGCATCACCAAAAGGATTGGATGATAAAATTGGGAATAAGTTTCCTATTGGATGTATTTCAAGCATCTATTCTTTGCATTACTTCTCTTACGAATTCCAGTGTAAACTTTAAAATAGTATTTATTTTATAGAATACATACAACATAGTAAATCAGTATTATAAAACATTTGATATTCATACAATAAAATACACTGTCCTCTGACTTTTTTTTGTGGACAGATGATTCATAAACATATCTTGCAGAATTGGCTTTGGAGTTTACATATGCTGAATTTCTCACTCATGGAAGTTATAATAATAATAATGGGAAAACTTACTTCAACATTGTCATTTTCCCTTAGAACTTCAGCTGATTGCGTGGATGTAATTTTATTGTTAATAACAAAAATTTTTAAAAACAATGTCACCATTTTTATTAAAGGAAATAAAGGGTTTACAGTGGTAGAGACTTATAAGTGGAAGAAACCTAAATCAAAGAAATTAACTGAAACTTTCTCTTATTCTTAGTCAGATTCTAAGCCTTACTGGTAGTCAGTGTAATGGAACTTCAGCCATTCACTTTGTAATATATTTCAAAGATTTCAATTGTAGAGTTTTTAATTTTAGAGTAGATTTTAGTTTTAAAGTAGATTTTACTACTGGTATTAAATTCATCTTTTTTTTTTAAACTTCTTTATTTTTCAATATAAACTAAAAAGTGACAAGGTATAAAACTTCAGATGTAAGTGCATTTAACTTTTGATAATTTAACAATCTTTATATAAATGGTAGGCGTGTAAGTATACAATGGATTACTTTTCTCTTCTTCCTGCTAAAGGCCAGGTCAGCTTAACTATATTCAGATTGTAAGAGAAAGGCATTAAATGGAATTTAAAGAAGAGTTAATGGTTGTTAAATATCAGAAGGCTGTCAGAATGGCTTTTGGAATATTTTTTCAGAACTTTAAGTCAAAATTACATCTATGTATCTTGAATGGTTCCAGTAGTTGGAGGCAGGCTAATTGATTAGATTATCTATCTCCCGTCCCGTGTTCTGTACCTTTTTAATATAACTTCTTTATGTTCATCCATTTGCCTCCTGAATCTATTCTCTTAACTTGTGGTTAAGAGAATACGATTATTTTGTGGCAGCCAATTGCCTGATAGAAAGTCAGCTGATTTTTGAGTCAGATCTTTAATTCTAGGGCTTTAATTCCAGCTCTGCTGCTTCTTGGCTGTATAATCTTGGGCAAAGTATTTCTCTGAGATTAGTTTTCTTACTTTAAAGTGGACAGTGATAATATCAAACATTCAAGCTTGTTATGAGGGTTAAATAGGTTTGTAATACACCCAGCTCAGCTCTTGGCCCACAACAGAGCATAGATAAATGTTTTCTCCTTCCTAACAATTTCAATTTGTTTTATAATTAACGTAGTCATGATAATACTTCATAATGTTCATTGGCAAATAATAAGTATTTAGATTCATCTGTTCTAGGTCATGAGAAAGGGCTTATAATTAATGGTACTGTTGTGGGAGACATGTTTGAAGTAATATTAATCTAAACTCTTAAAAATCTGTTTTAAACTGATAAATATTTGGTTTTTTTCTTTATAATGTATTAATCTTTAAATATTTTTCTTTACAAAAGTATTGCATGACTACATTTGTGTTGTAAAACACAAGCATTACAGATGAAGTCAGTCTCTCCTGACCTTTCTCCTTCAGTCACTGTCACTTCTGGGTAAGCAGTGTTGTCAGTTTAATGTCTATCCTTTTAGATGTTTCTTTTCACTTATGCACACATTATGGTTTACATTGTTTCCCAAAGTGAATTATTTTCCAATAATAAAGCTATCATTTAAGGAATTTCTTCGGGAAACTTACAAACTTGCCATAAATATCCTCAAGGAAAGATTTTTATAATGTGTGTTTTAAATAAAAAATCATTCTTTACATATTATAATGCTGTTTGCTCTTTAAAAAAAACTATTAATCTTAGATCTTTCCATGACAATGCATATAAATATGTCTTTAACTGCTGGACAGAAATTCATAGTATAGCATAGAATACATTTCTTTAAAAAAACATTCATTGAGAGCTTCCAAGTTTGCCCAGTATTAGTGCTGGGGCTGAAACTGCACATGATGGTTAAAAGCCAGGTTTGTATTGCTTACATTCTAATGGAGGGATATAAATAAGTGAGAAAATACGAGGTGCCTGAAGAAGGCTGATAAAAATCAAAACTGAGTTTAGAATGAGTGGGCATGAAAAGCCTTTCTGAGGAGAAGTGGCTTTTTTGTTTTTGGTGGGTTGGGGCTATTTTAGAACTTTTTGCTAATCCCAATGTCACAAAGATCTTTCCTATGTTTTCTTTTAGGAACTTAATAATTTTAGCTCTTAACATTTAGCATCATGATCCATTTCAAGTTAATTGTTCCATCGTTATGTCTTGAAAACTCTTTTGCCCTTTGAATGAGCTTTTTGCACCTTTGCTGAAAATCACGTGGCGTGTGTGTGTGTGTGTGTGTGTGTGTGTGTGTGTTTTCATGGACATTATTTTCATTCGTCTGTCCTTATGGCACTACCACACTGTCCTGATAACTTTAGCCTTAGAGTAAGTTTTGAAATTAGGTAGTGTAAATATTCCAATCTTGTTTATCTTTTTCAGAGTTGTTACAGCTATTTTAGGTATTTTTGTTTTCAATATAAATTTTATCATTAACATGTCAGTTTCTTCAAAAAGGCTGCTAGGATTTTAACTGAATTGAATTCAATCTATAGTACAATTTGGTGAAAATTGTCATTTTTTAAAAAACTTTATTTCTTATTGAGGTGACGTTAGCTTTTAACATTGTATAAGTTTCATGTGTACAACATTATATTTTTACTTCTGTATACACTACAGTGTGCTCACCACCAAAAATTTAGTTTCCATCCTTCTCCATACAGTTTAGTTTCCTTCCCCTTCCCCTCTGGTAACCATTGCTCTGCTCTCTGTATCCATGTGTTTTGTTTTGTTTTGTTTTGCTCATTTATTTGTTTTGTTCGTTTGTTTTTTATATTCCACAGATGAGTGAAATCCTACAGTATTTGTCTTTCTCTAACTTATTTCACTTAGCATAATGAACCTCAAGGTTCATCCAGGTTGCCAGAGGTGGCTTTTAAGTTGAGAACAGAGTTAAAAGGAGTCATTGATGCAAAGTCAGGGAGAAGATTCTACACAGAGGGAGCAAGCAGTGGAGAGGGCCTTTAGGTGGGAACCCGTATAGTGTGCTGGAAGACCAGGAAGAAGGCAAGTGTGGTGGAAGGTTCGAAAGCCAGGGTAGGAGGTGGGATTGGAGTTGTGAGCCAGGGCCGGGCTTTTTGCTTACAGGACAGAGCAAAATATTTGGTTTATTCTGAAAGCCCTGGGAAGTGGCTGAAGGGCTTTGAGCTGGACAAGTGATGTGGTTGTGATCACCGTGGCAGATGAACTAGTTGTTTCCTGTTTTTGAAATTGCAGACAGTGCTGCAGTGAACATCATTATGTGCGCCTCTTTGTTTTTATATGAGAATGTTTCTCTGGAAGAGATATGTAAGGGTGGAATCACTGGCTTCCAGGATATGCACATTTAAAGTTCTTAACAGATACTGATAAATTGCCTTCCCAAATGGCTGTACCTTCTTGCTGTAAAACAGGAGTGTATGAAAGTACCCTTTTTTCCAAACCTAGCTAACACATTTTAACCTTTGCCATTCTGGATGGAATGGCATCTCACTGTTTTAATTTAGATTTTTTTTTACTGTATTTTTATGTTATTTATAAGTTCTTTTAAATATGCATTGCCCTGTTCTTCGTTCTTATTTTTCCCAAAATGAAGTATTTTTCAGTGATCAGAGACATTACCAGCTTAACCTGTACTTCAGAGGGGTTTGGAACCTCCAATAGATATCCTCAAGAGAAGATTTTATTTTTATAATGGAAATCACTAACAAATAAATAACATGGGCCATTATTCTACTAACCATAGAAAATTTTCAGGGTATTATGATTATGGTAATGATGATAATCAGGGTTTAGGCATAGTTCATCTGTAAGTTTATAGTTTACTGAGTAATATATAGGATAAATTACTAAGTCTCTCTAAACCTTTGCCTCCTTATTCATAAAGTTCAGGTGCAAATCTCTCAGGGATTAAATTTAAAGTAACCTGACTATAGAGTTTCAGTAAATGTAAATTCTCCTTTTCCAGCAAGACTTGATAATACATTCAAGCTTCTGCACAGCTTCTTACATGATTCTTTCCTAGGCTTTTCCAGCTTTTAGTGAAAGGGGCAAGAACATTAGTACTGAGTGTAAGATAGCTGTGGGAAGGGTCAGCCCAGGGGGTGAGGGAAGGCCAGGGATTGAAAGGGTCTCTAATTCCTAATAGATTATGAAGTTTGAAGGGAATTATCAACAAAATAAAGCTAAAAGGTTTTTAAACATTTGTGGGCTTGGTTGCTTGCTACAAATTGAATAAATGTCTCCTTTGGATTAGTAATGTAGGTGGAAAATTATATTTTAAGATTTCTTTGAAAGGACTTTCCCAGTTCTAGAAATGCCATACATTGTGGAGGTGATACTGAAAGAAGTGAATTCTGTCTTTGAATGTCTAGCAACTTGCCCTACTTTGATGAGAAAGAAGAACTAGACTTTTTCCTCAGAATTAGTCTTAATATTAGAATCAACTTATTTAAAGTTAGAATCAACTTGGTTGATAACTGAATTGCCTTTAACTTTCAGAGCGAAATGGAGAGAGATCAGACATCCTCTTTACTGTACAGTAGTTGAGAGAGGTTGGTTTTTCAAAGTGGGACGGATGGCATTTATGACCCCCTGATAGATTTGTTCAGGAAAAAAAAAACCTATTCAGTGTTAGGAAAGAAGTAATCTCCAAATATTATTGAGTGCCCACTATGCACCGGACCCCATGTTAAATGTTTTAGTGTTTCATGAGCAAAAAGTAACACAACATTAAAGAATTAATCAGGTGGGACAGAAAGAGTCCCCCCACCCTTTTTTTTCCTTAAGGAATTACTTGCCATAATGGAGTATCTCCAAAGAACTCAACTTAGTTTTCCTTGATACAGCTATTTATTTTTACATTGATATATTTTGTATATTAATATTAGATATAATTAGCAAAAAAATTTACCCTTTAAAGTATACAATTCATGGCTTTAGTATATCCACAGGTAGTGGCAACCAGTACCACTACCTATCAGTAATTCCAGAACATTTTCATAGCTCTCAAACTCTGTATCCATTAGCAGTTAATCCCCATTTCCCTCTGCCCCTGTTCCCCAGCAGATACTTGTCTACTTTCTGTCTCTAGATTTGCCTGTTTGGACTCGTTTGACCTACCATAATGTTTTCAAGGTTCATCCATGTTGTTGCATGTATCAGCATTTTGTTTCTTTTTATTGCTGGATAAAATTCTATTTATATACCACATTTTGTTCATCTGCTCATCAGTTGATAGACATTTGAGTTTCTACTTTTTGGCTACTAGGCCCTTTTTTTCCCATTTAATTTTTTGATAAAATAGAATTTTCAGAACAGTTTTACATTTACAGAAAAATGGAGCAGAGCAGATAGTAGAAGGGAATTCCCATATCCATCCACCCTCCTCCACCCCCCCACCATGACTACATGGGTAGTCATGTCTCCCATTTTTATCACCTCATATCAAGGGTACATACTATCAACCTGATTTATGACTGTTGATGTTGACATTGATTACCTGACACCTGGCTGAAACCTTTGTCAGGTTTCTCCACGGTAACTTATTCCCCCTCCCCCCACTTCATATGGTTCTCTTTGGAAGGAAGTCCTTGTGCATTGCCCACAGTAAGAGACTGGAGGGTTATGCTCTACCTCCTAGCGGGTGGAATATCTACATAATGTATTTGGAAGTTTTCTGCAAGGGAGATTTGCCTCTTTCCCCCATGTATGTATTTACTCAGTCATCTACTTTTTATCAGTATAGACACATGAATATTTTATGCTTTGGTTAATAATCTAATACTATATTTTGATGCTCTGATTGCCCCAGCTTTGGCCATTGGCAGCTCTTTCTTGTCTCCCAGTGCCCTCTTTGACATACTTCCATCATTGGGGGTGGTTTTGCCTTTTTTTTTTTTTTTTTTAGTGCCCTTACTTTTCTCCTTTCATTTTTAAATAACCCAAATCCCCATAGAAGTTGACTGTAGGAAAACTAACAATGCTCCCTTTCCCAGGTAATTGGATTCCTATGCTGATGGAAGAAATGTGCCTTACCTACAGGGGGTTGAGCGGGAGGCATCTGGGAATCTAAGGCTGAATAAGACACCTGTCCCAGCCCTCCTGAAGCTTAGTTTAATAGGTCACACAAGTAGTAATTGGTTAATTTGGGATTCAAACACAAATCTGTTAGGCTCGAAAACTTCTGTTATTTGTTCTACTTCAACAAACTACATACAACTGAGAAGCCTTAGAGGGTAAACACCTCAGAAATAGAGGATAAGACTTTAAAAAGACTTGTAAGAAAGCTGTTTTCAAAATTTTATCCTGAAGAAACTAACTCCTTTAAGCTATTTTTTGTTATATTAGCTGGCTTCTGATTTCTCACTGAAAATTTGTTGTCATTTTACAAACTCTAATAGAAGATTTACTATGTAACAATCAATGGCATAATACAATATTTTTATGCTGAATTTTTATTAGATGCCACCTCAAATTCTTTTCACAAGTAGGTATTAAATTATGAGTATGTACTGTTAGTATTTTACCATAGGATACCTAGTGATATAACACACATTAAATGATACTGCACTGCACTGCTACTTTATTCTCTGAACTAATTTAACTGAAGCCAATCTAAAAATCATGTTACTTCCAAGGATGTCAAGTGACTTAAACAGAGCGTCTCTGTCATCTTATTCTCTAGTGTGAGAAAGGAATGATGACCTGGTGAATTAGTTTAAGACACTGAAACTGCAGCCCTTTTTTGCCTCCTGTAAGTTTCAAGATTAGAATTTATTATTATAGTAAAAAGTGCTTAATGTTGGCTTTTTTTTTAAGAAGGAAGAAGGGAGAGAGAGAAAGAGACAGTGTCTCAGACTGGGTGTATACTTTGGAGTTGTTGGGCCATTTTTGTGAAAAGGATATTTCAAACTGGGTTTGTACTGGTTGGTATGCAGCAAAATCAGTTTAGTTGGTCGTGGCCATTAAAAAAGAAATGAAAGAATATCTGATCACTTGTTTTATGAAACTCATTTTAGTTATATAAGTCTATGCAAGATTGTGGTATAAAATTTACTTCATACTGAGGTTAAATGTTCAAAGAAGTTGAGAATCACTGCTGGAAGGGGACTTCTCTCTAGCCCTCCTGCTTTCTTTCCCTCCACCCTGAACTTCCACAACCTCATGACAGGACATTTCAGTCTTTTCTGAAAACTTGGGTCAGGGAAAGCATTTTGGGAAGCTGAGGTGTCCGGTAGGAGGGACGAGGCCACACCCTCTCACACTCCACTCTGAGCTCCGGAATGTAGTAAGAACATTAAAAATATTTCAGCTCCTCATTCTGAGTGGAGGACACAATCCGCCAGTGAAAGTGGGTAACTAACCAGCTATGAAACACAAAAACATATTTACTGTTACACATTCTTTTACAGCCAAACACCGTGTATATTTTAGTGCCCTCTCCCACCTCCTATTTTTATCCTTCAGGAGAGAGGCCTGAATATGGAGGTGGCCTTAGATTGTCGGGTACATATTTTCCTACCCCCTTTTTCATCTGCGCGGTTTTCAAAGTGCGTTAACAGAGCCTATGCAACTCCTGGCGCAATTGGCTGGCTGAGCCTGAGGAGTGAAGCACCTTCCTTGCTGGCTAAGGAGGGGGCCAGCTGAAGGCTCTTGCCGCGTCGGGTAATGCTCAAAGGACCCTCATCACTGGACGGCGTCGGGAGGAAGGAAGAGCGCTCTGAGGTAGGGCAAGCAAGGGTATAAAGGGGGACGGGGGAGTCCACACAAGGACTCAGAAGAAGCCTCAATAAAAGGCAAAGTGCATCTTTGCCGGATGGTGTAGGAAAGGAGAAATCGGCAGAAGAAAAAGAACACCACCTAAAAGGGTAACCTCAAGGGTCTCTGCTTCTTGGAACACTCAACACAGGCTTCCAGCCCAGCCCACCCAGAGCCAGGTGAGCGGCCGCCACCTCTCCGGCATCTGCAAGACCTGCTCCTTCATGAACTTGCCAAGAGCGGAGCGCCTTCGCTCCACACCTCCGCGCAGCCTCCGGGGCTCCGATAGGGAAGACGGTGCGATCGATATCCTGGGAGAGGAGGAAGATGAAGAAGAGGAGGAGGAAGAGGAAGACGAGGAACCCGAGGGAAGCCAGCGGCTCCTAGAGCCGCTGCACCAGCCGGAGCCGCAGAAGGCGCGGCGGGGCGCGGGCGCGGGTGCGCTTCCCGGAGAGCGCACCGAGAGCGGCGGCGGCGGCCCAAGCGACTCCTCCGAGTTTGGCCCCAAGTTCGGGGCACCGATGGGGTCTGCGGCGGCCTCTGCGGGCGCCCCGCAGCCGGCGAAGCCCCCCTACTCATACATCGCGCTCATCACCATGGCCATTCTGCAGAGCCCACACAAGCGCCTCACGCTCAGCGGCATCTGCGCCTTCATCAGTGGCCGCTTCCCTTACTACCGTCGCAAGTTCCCCGCCTGGCAAAACAGCATCCGCCACAACCTCTCGCTCAACGACTGCTTCGTCAAAATCCCCCGGGAGCCGGGACACCCTGGCAAGGGCAACTACTGGAGCCTGGACCCCGCCTCCCAGGACATGTTCGACAACGGCAGCTTCCTTCGGCGCAGGAAGCGCTTCAAGCGCCACCACCCGCCTCCGGGAGCCCACCTGCACCACCCCTTCCCCCTGCCCGCTGCGCCCGCCGCCCTGCATACCCCCTACCCGGGCATGCTGCTCGGGCCCCCGGCCCCGCCGCAGCCTGTCCCGGGGGCCTATCCCGCCTCCACTCCCGGGAGCCGCCCGTGCGCGCTGCTGCATCCTCATCCCCTCCGCTACCTGCTGCTCTCTGCCCCGGCCTACGCTGAGGCGCCCAGGACAGCGCAAGGCGCGGATTTGGTGACCCCCAGCGCCCTTCCGGCGCTGCAGCCCACGCTAGGCTCCCAGCCTTGGGAGGAGGGCAAGGGGCCGGCGTCGCGGCCGGCAGGCGGATGCACCTCCTTCAGCATCGAGAGTATCCTGCAAGGGGTCCGGGGAGCTGGTACAGGAGCCGCTCAGAGTCTGCCCCCGAACCCGTGGGGTTACCGCCACCTGCTGCAGCGCCCGTCGTGCCTGTTGCATCCTCAGGCCGCTGCCCCCTTGCTCCACGTCTCCGCCGCCGCCGCCGCATCCGCTGCCCGGACGATTTTGCAGCAGCAGCAGCAGCAGCAGCAGCAGCAGCAGCAGGAGGAGGACTCTGCCAGCGGCTGCGCTCCCAGCAAGGGCGCTCTGCTGGGCCGGCACCTGTCCGCCACAGCGGCGCTCCTGGGGTGTCAGCCTGGAGTAGAGGGCTCTAGGCTGACGTCGCTGGTCGCCCTTTCGGGCGGAGAGGGGACCTCACCGGCCTTTTGAATAGCACCCACACCTGCCCTGGACCCGACTCCTTGGGGCGGACAGGGAGCCAACCTGGAGGGCGGAGCCACCCGGGGTCACGATCTCCTCGCCGCCTGCCCTGACGCACTCCACCTTCCACAGCCGGGACCAAGAGTGTGTACCTGCATCCTACAGCGGAGCAACCACCAATTTCGGTTCGCAGCGAAATACTTACAAAGGAAAAGTGGTTATTGTTCCCTTAAGACAACCTGAACGTAAATGTTCGATGGCGTCAGCGTCGAACATTTCTTTTCCAGCCTCCAGTCGTGACTTCCAAGGCTTTTCCGATTTGCACATTTCCAGAGGAACTATGAACGTGAGTGGGGCATTTTGTTCTGTTATTAAAAGAAAAACAAAGAAAATAAATCGTCCAATGCACAACGTTTCCCCCATCTTCATTCCCTAGGAACTGCAAGTATTATTCCCAAATCCAGCGCAGAATCCTTGTGCCCTTTTTGTCTTCCTGAAATCAATGTGTAATATGAGTAGAATTTTAATTTCAGAGGATTTATTTCTGATCTGTATGTCTGATGTGCCATCTTGCGTGGAGAGGTGTTAAAATTAAAGCTAACTATATGGACTAAATAAAGGGCTAAATCATTACACAACATTGTTTATTTTATATTACTTTGCCTTCTAAATGGAACTTATTTTAAAACTTAGTTTTTTCCTCCCAGTTAAACAATTGTTTTACAATTCGTATTCATTATAGACGTCAGAAACAATCCATTTTCAAAATGTTTTTTAAAACTTCCGAATATTTGAAGTTGAAAAAATTCTGGCTTTTAAAATATGGGATTTTAGTATGTATGAAATCTATAAGTGAAAAATAATTAGAGGTCATCTAAATATATTCTCCATTTACTTTCCATCTTTCTAAAGCGTTGATTTTTCTCCTGAATAAGCTGAAGGGCGATTTGACATGAATCTTAGATGTGGTGACCAAAGTTTATTCGGGAAAAATAAAAGGCAATTTAAAAAATTAGAAATGTCAAAACTAGGGCCCAGAGAAAAGGGAAATATCAAATGAAGCACTGGGATCCCGGACATTTGCAATTTAAAAAACTCCCAGGTCAGGTACCTTCTAGGAACTTCTATTCCCTTTCTTTAGAACAGAAAGAACTTTCTCTCTCTTTCGAAAAAATTTCTGAAAAGACTTTGCAACCAGAAAGGTCTCACTGTATTCGGTTTCAGGTGACTGGGTGGGAGGCAAACAAGACGAAGATGTCCATCAAGAAATACTCCCGCCAGAGAACGCAAATTTCTAGAGACCCTGCAGCTCTCAAGGTCCTGACCAGGGCTCACGTTTCAAAAGAACTGTATTCCGCTCGGGTTTGGAGGAAGTCCCCCCGCCCCCCGTGAGTGTAAGAAGCTCGTGCCCCCTCATCTACTCTTGAGCCCCAGTTTTGAATTTCTCATTCCAGGAGGGAGGGAACATATAGAGACACACATTTTCACAGCCGTTTAATTGGCCCATTTTTACTCCAGCTTCTTATCTCCATCCCATCACTCGGAACTTCTGCCTACGACCCCCACTGACTCCTGGCTTGCAGTAGTTCGTTCAGAGGGTGTTCTGGAAAGTTCCCAAGCCCAACCCTTGGTAGCCGCCATTCTCGAGCTTCTGATTCAATTGCCCTCGCTCTGCACCTGCAGCCTTCGCCCGCAGGGCAAGCACCACCGGTTGACTACGTCGGCCCCTATCCTGGGCTAGCAGGAGATCCTCCAAACCCCCTTCATCCCCTTCATCCCCCTCTCCCTCCTTAGGCTTTGCCAAATCGTGAACTCAGTCTGTCTCGCCCTCATTACCTCAGCTTTAAGATTCTTTTAGCAAATTCTGCGGGTTGAGGCTCACCTAAGAGTTTGGAAACAAGGGAGAATATAAAGGGAGCCTATTTCACGCCAACAACACACCCGTTCACATTCCAATTTCCTCTTGCCCTTTGTGTGGAAAGTCTCCAGGCCTACATTCGTTCATTTATTCGATCAACAAACGTCCGAGCGCCGGGTACAGCCGCGGATGAGCCCAGAGCCGACTCTGAGGCTCTCCCGCGCGCCCTGCAGGAGACGCCGTTTACTTCCTTCCCTTGACCCCAGGCCAGACCAGCGGAGCCACGAACGTGGGTGACTGCGGGCCGGAATCCGGCCCCAGCCGGCCCCTAAGGTCCTAATTATTACCGAATGAAACCATATCGAACGATCAATCTTCAAGAAAAATATCGATTCCGTCGAAGAGTAAATTAAACGTTCTTCTCCTAATGCACGTGGCGCTCGGGTCCACCTGCACGAAGCGCCGCGACTGCGCGGAGAGCTCCGGCCTTCACTGGGGCTCGCCGAACGGACCAGCGCCTGGTGCCGCTGCTACTACGGGGCCGGGCTAGCGCGTTCCGGCCGGCCTTGTGGCGGCGCAGCCCCCGGGGCAGGGGCGGCCGGCAGCGGGAATGGGCCGAGGGCGCGTGGTGCTCGGCACGGTGAGCAGGTCGGGCCGCGTCCTGTACCGCGTCGAGCTCGAGGTCGCAGCTCTGGTTCCCAGGCCCCGGGGGGTCGGAGTAGGGGCGTCAGGGCACCTTCCGGGTCCGGGGCTTCTGTCCGCTCCGCGGTTGGCCTCGGCCCCAGGCTTGGATAAGAACGCTGGTCCATTTTAAACCCCCGCGTGCGCGGCGCTTCCGAGTTACGCAAAGGACTGGAGGGTCGGGGTCGTCTCCTACCCTCGGGATAGTCTTCCTGAGGACGGATTGACTGGAAGCGTCCAGAGCTGCCTGTGTAGTGGAGCCAAAGGGCTCGAGTGGAGTGCGAAGTAGCTGGGAGGCGCAGACAGGCCGGGCGAGGGCAGAAGGAGAAACAAGGAAAAGTGACTCTCCCTCAGGTCCAGCCCGCTAATAATAACACTAATAATAGTAACAATAGCGGCTAATCCTTATCTCCTGCTTCCTGTCTGCGGGGCAATGGATTCCCCTTTAACCCTCCCAGCACCCAATGAAGAAGACACTATGGAATCTCCATTACACAGATAAGAAATTTGCGATTTAGAGAAATTAAGAAACTCGCCCGAGGACCTTGGGCGGTGGCACCGGGCTCTGTCGGATTTCTCAACCACTAGCCCCCTGGGCGTCAGCAACCTTCTTATGCCTGGGCTTCCAGTGGGTCGCCGAGGCTGAGGCAGGAAGAGGGCCGCGGTCACAGATCTTACATCCGGGCTCCCGGATCCAGCCTCGCGCGTCAGGAAGCGCGTTTCTCTCCGCAAGACTCGGACGCCCCAAGGCCGCGCACGGTCATATCCGCAGCCCAGCGCCCCGGCTCCGCTCTGCGTTTCCCTAGGAAGCGCCCGAGCGGAGCGACGGAAAGGTCACGGCCGGCCCGGCCCTGGCAAGTGCACCGGCCCGGCCCTGGCAAGTGTACCGGCCCTCGCCAAACTCGGGGACTTCGCTTAACCCAAGGTCGCCCGTGAGGAGTCAGCAGAGTCCTGAGAGTGAGTTTTTTCTCCCTGTTTCGCTCTTTCCCCTCGTGGTCGCCAGCAGCCCAGGCACCCCTGCGCATAGGCGTCGTTGGTACCACGAACCCCGACCGCCTGCAGGCCCAGAGCCGCTGCCTCCTCCCTGCCGCCCGCCCTTGGCGGTGGAGGTAGGCTCCCTCCTGCCCCGCGAAGCCCCGCCCAGCCACAGTTCCTCTCCGAAATCTGGACCCTGCGCTCTGCTTCGCGCCCCGTGAGGGCACTGGATCCTGGCAGCGCGAAAGAGGCCCTGATGTGCCCAGGTTGTTGGGCGCCACCGGCCTGGGGAGAGGCGAGGGAGGGGTGGGGGACGCCGGACTGAGGAACGACCAGCCCTCAGTCACCATCTGGTTAGAAGGTCCCGGCCGGCAGGAATTGGAGTGCAGGTGGGGACCCTCGCAGAGAAGGAGGGAGGGCGTCTGTGGGTCGGGCGGACTGGAGTCCCCCGAGGTGGTCGAAGGCTGCAAGCCTGGGCGCTTGTCGGTGGCTTGCACGCCCCGCGCAGGTGCGATCTGGCACCGCGGTAACACGACTTGCGCCCCGTTCCTGCGTACATCGGCTGTATGGTTCTTGTGTATTCAGTGGAGTGTAGCCAGTGATTCAGGAACCTCTCTCATCTCCTGTCTGCCTAAACCGGACACCCCCTGTCTTTCATTTTGACTTGGATGCCATAACAGACAGCAGAAAATCTAGAGACACAGCAGACGCTAGGATAAATAGAATCAAAACGATGATAAGATTTAACTAAGGCTGGGGGAGGGAGGTAGAGCAAATTTTGTTTTCTAAGAATTTGCACCCGTCCTTTACATTTTATTGTGTGGGGAACTCCTAGCTCTCATTCCCCCCAGCACTTAGTAAGAATGTTAAGAAAGGTCTTCCCACGTTAACATATTATTCCAGTCTAAACTGTAATCCTACTCTAATTGCTAATGTCACCTTCTTGTAATTTCTACAAAAATTGGTTAGTCTTAATGGCCTCATTTTCATATCAGCACTGAAATTATTCTCTGGTTTAAACATTCATTGATGTCATATACATCACTAGGTGCAAAGAACTTAAATAGGTTTTATCTATTAATACCAAAATTTGGCCCCCCCCAATAAAAACCCAGGAAAATTAGGTGACGGAAAAGAAAAAGGTTTTGAAGACCCAGTCTGAAAATCAGTTTAACACCGGTTTCCTGCTGCTCAGCTACCTTAACATAATCAAGATTTATATGTTAAAATGAATGCTTATAAAAGAAGTACTTGGTTATAAACTTCCTTTACTTGTTTGTCCTTAGAATGCAGGGGTATACTTATTGAAATCAGTAATGAAGACTATTTGGGGATAGTTATGATTTATTCAGCCAGCGAAGCAGTTTCTATTCCCAATTCCAGGCAAAGAGAACAATGAGATTAAATTAAGCATGAGAGAATTCCTTTTCTTCAGGTACTGTCATTTTGATACCTATAGCTATGTTTGTATTCAAAGCCATGCTTACGACCATTTGTTCTTAAAATTAAGGTGACTATATTATTATGTTATTCAAGGTATCTGTTGTATAAGAGATATTGTGCTATATTTCAAGCAATGATTATTTTTTCCTTTATTAAAAAGTTTACTATAATGGAAACTTCCAAACATATATACAGGTAAAGAGATTAATATAATTAACCTCTGTGTACCCCTTGGTTAGGCCAATCTTGTTTCATCTTTACCCTCTGACAGTCCTCTCCCACTGGATTATTTTGAATCAAATCCCAGATATCTTATCATTCCATCCACAAATATTTTTGAACATTTCTCTAAAAGGTAAGAATTCCATTGATGTAACCACAATATCACCATACCTAAGTAATCACCACACCTAAGTAATTCATTAATAGGATCAAGTTATCCAGGCTATACTTAAATATCCTCAATTCTCTCAAAACTGTTTTTGATTAGTTGGCTTGTTTGAATTAAGATGAAAATAAGGGGTACACATTGTATTTGACTGATATAGTCTCTTATAGTCTCTTCCTTTTAGGTTTCATTAATCCTTTTTTTAAAATTGTATTTTTGTTTTTGTTGAAGAAACTGGACTATCTTCAAGAATTTGACTTTTTTTAACATCTTTATTGGAGTATAATTGCTTTACAATGGTGTGTTAGCTTCTGCTCTATAACAAAGTGAATCAGTTATACATATACATATGTTCCCATATCTCTTCCCTCTTGCGTCTCCCTCCCTCCCACCCTCCCTATCCCACCCCTCCAGGCGGCCACAAAGCACCGAGCCGATATCCCTGTGAATAGGTCACATTCTTAACCATTCAATACCTGTTTGGTAAGCAGCTGGTGTTTTATATGATGCTGTTAGGTATTTCTTGTTTGTCTGAATTTCCAGATTCACAGCATTCAGCACTTAATTAATATGATATCACATATCATATCTGTATATGACATATACAAATATATGTATATATTTTATATTCAATAGCTTTGAAACTTTAATCCTGGAGTAGATTTCCCATGTTTACTAAAACCATTTAAACACCTACTGTAGGGAGAGAATGGACATGTGGACACTGGCCGTGGCAGGTGGGGTGAATTGGGAGATTGGTATTGACATATATACACCCACATGTATGAAATAGATAGCTAGTGGGAACCTGCTGTATAGCACAGGGAGCTCAGTTTGGTGCTCTGTGATGACCTAGATGGGTGGGATGGGGGTGGGGTGGGAGGGAGGTCTCAGAGGGAGGTGATATATGTACACATATAGCTGATCCACTTCACTGTACAGCAGAACCTACACAACATTGTAAAGCAACTATACCCCAATTTTAAAAAAGTACCTACTGTAGGGAAACAGCTTCTGTTTGTTAAAATAAAACTTAGACTCAAGTTTTTTCAGGGACTAGCCCAGTTTCCAAGGATAGATGGTAGTGAGGAATTGGGTCTCTGGATGAAAAGTGTGTTGGTTTGCATTCCAGTTCTGTCTCTTACTAATGCTGCAATCTTGGACAAACAACCTCTCAAAGTCTCGATTTCCCCATCTATCCAATGGTGATAATTATAGATTTCATTGTAAAGATTACATGAAATAATGCATGTGAATGGTTAGCCTGGCACGGGCTAAATGCTCTATAAATGTCAGGTATTATTTAGTGATGATAATAACCGTAATGTGTCCCTAAGTATCGGTGGAACCTTCCCTGATACCCTCTTTCTTGAGTCCTGGTCAGTCTTTACATGGTGGGCGTCCTGTAGTTCCTGCCTCATATGGGTGACGTACAAGGCATGCGGTTTCTTTCCTGCTAGAAGGTTCCCAGCGTAGGTCTCCTGCTAGCTTAGCTCAGCCTTCTGATGTGAGGGACAAGCATGTACACCATTGCTTCCCAAGGACCAGCATAGTGAAGTACATAGCCTTTGGGCAAACTCTCCTTGTTTACAACGAGAAATGCTCTTGCCTGTCAATGAAGCCCCGCATAATAACACGGCGTCACCACAACACGTTAAAAATTAGAATTAGCGGGCTTCCCTGGTGGTGCAGTGGTTGAGAGTCCGCCTGCCGATGCAGGGGACACGGGTTCGTGCCCCGGTCCGGGAGGATCCCACATGCCGCGGTAGCGGCTAGGCCCGTGAGCCATGGCCGCTGAGCCTGCGCGTCTGGAGCCTGTGCTCCGCAACGGGAGAGGGCACAACAGTGAGAGGCCCACGTACCGCAAAAAAAAAAAAAAAAAAAAAAAAAAAAAAAAAAAATAGAATTAGCACATGTAGAGAGACAGACGCAGATTCTAGTTTGTCTTCATCGGTTGCAGTTGGCTCTGGTGGGTTCCCATTTGTCCTTGCTTTCCCCAACATCGCGTGTAGCTTTTCTTCCAGATGGATGCATTGTCTACCTGCAGTGACCTCCGGCCCCCACCAGGCACGAAGGCATCAGCCTGCTGTGGGCTTCTTCACCAGCTCCCACAGTTGCACAAAGTCTAATCCTTGTACTAAATCCCTTATTGCATATTGTTTATCATGGTTCTGCTTGGATTGAATCCTAACAGATGCGTTCCCCATTAGGTTATAAACGCCTTGCAGGAATGGGCCATGTGATGTCCTTTTCCCTCTGGAGTCTAGACCAGGGGTCAGCAAAATCTTATATTTGGCTTCTTGGGCCACTTATAATCTGTCTCTTTCCCTTTATTTCATCTCTTCCTCCTTCTACTATTGTTCGTACTTCTCCTTCTCTTCACAATCTTTAAAAAATGTGAAATCATTCTTAGCTCACAGGCCATACAAATGCAGCCCATAGTTTGCTGGTCCTTGTCTACTGTAGCCCAATGGTCCTCAGAGAAGTGGCACCTCACTCTAGGGAGGGATTCTTGTGTTTTGGGTGCAGTGATTGGGAGGCATTACTGACATTTTTTCGGGTGAGGTTTAGGGTTGATGAACATCCTGAAATATACCTTAGGGTCCCACCCAAGGCAAAAAACCATTCATGGTATTTGAGTTTGAATCACCTTCTGCAATGGTCTGCATTTGTAGCTGTTGCTGTCATGGTAATCTACGTGTTTAAACGTAAGGGTGTAACTAGTTCACAGTCTTACCTGAGCATTTGGACAATTATTAACCTTTATTTCTGTAACTATTCTTTCTGTCCCTTCTCCCCCCAGAGATTCCAGATACACATATATTAGGCTACTTAAAGTTGTCCACAGCTCACTGCTGCTCTGTTAATTTATTTTAGTATTTTTTTCTCTCTGTTTCATTTTGGGTAATTTCTGTTGCTGTGTTTTAAAATTTACCTGTCTTTTGTTCTGCAGTGTCTAATCCGCTATTAATCCCATCCAGTGTATTTTTTAAAATCTCATACATTATAGTCTTCATCTTTAGAAGTCAATTTGAGTCTTTTCCTATATCTTCCATTTCTCTGGTTAAAATGCTAAATCTTTAGCTTCTGGAACATATAGAATCCAGTTACAGTAACTGTTCCAATATATTTGTATACTAATTGTATCATTTGTGTCGTTTCTGGATTGGTTTTGATTGATCTTTGTGTGTCATAGTTTCTTGCCTCTTCACAGCCCTGAGCATTTTTGATTGGATAACAGACATCGTGAATTTTACCTGTTGGGTGTGTGATAAATGTTATTCCTATAAATATTCTTAAGCTTTGTTCTGTCACAGCATTCAGCTACTTGGAAAGGGTGTGATCCTTTCAGATCTGGCTTTATTAGGTGGTAAGAACAGCATTTAGTCTAGGGCTTGTTTGCCCCCTACTGAGGCAAAACCCATCTGCATCCTCGACTCTTGCCTCATGAATTGAGGTTTCCTACTCTAACTGATGGCATCAGGCACTCTTCATGGCCGCATGTGGGCACCCAGTGCTTTTCCCTCATGGGTCATTCTCTCTCCAGTTTCAGGTAGTTTTCTCCCATGGATGCTCTAGTCAGTACTCTGCTAGATACACAGGGGGATGAGTGTTCCCTGCAGTTCTGTGCAGCGCTCTTCTCCACAGTACCCTGCTCTGTGAATTCTAGCCACCTTGGCCTTCCGAGATCCCCAGTTCTGCCCTATGCCCTCAGGGAGACCCCTGGGCTCTGTCTGCATCCCCCTTCCTGTGCTGTGGCCAGGGAGCCCCACAAGGCAGTAAACGGGGACAATCGAAGAGCTCACCTCATTTGTTTACTGAATCTGGGGGATTAGTGTCCTTTGTTGCTTAATTCCAGTGTCTTGAAGACCATTGTTTCATGCCTTTTGTCCAGTTTTTTAGTTTTTTGAGGTGGGAGGGTAATTTTGGTCTCTGTCACTGTCTTGGCCAGAAGCAAGTCATTTACCCAAATATGTATAAATAAAATACATATTTATATGTATAAAATACATATTTATTTGTGTATTTTATAAATACATATTTGTATGTACTTTATAAATACATATAAAATTATATCATTACGTATATCATTACATTACATCAAAATACATGTAATTTTATTTTAAGCTACTTTCATTTTAAGTCTTCTTTACTTGCTATCTAGGGCATTGCATCAATTATTTGGAAATTCTATTCAGATTCTATTATCTATCAATTTTATTTAAGGATAGTACGTGGGGCATTCCAGAATAATCGTTAGACAAAGGGAGTATTGGGTCAGATAGAGAATCTCAGCTCTAATACCTAGAGTGACTTTATAATTTATTATGCATGTGGAGACACTGTTAAGCGTTAAAGGGGGTGCTTTAATAATTATGTCACGACCATCGCCTAAATTGGACCGTCCCAGGCGGCCTAGGACATATGTGTACCCCACCTCTACTCCGCCTTGTACTACTCATTACTTAATTCTACAGCTTTTATCGAGCTGCTTTATGCCTGGTGCTGGCATTGCCAAGATCAGTAAGGCACAGACCTTGCCTGAGGACTTAACCGAGAGGCAGGAGACATTTTGTTATGATTGAATATGATCTGTGCTCTGACAGAGGAACACACGAGGAACTGATGAGGGCCCGGTGAGGAGTACGTCTGAGCCCAGCAGAGGGGCGGCTAGGGCAGCTCCACAGAGGAGATGAGTCTTGAAGCATGTTCACTGAGTTCTTGGGCTGAGAGGGGAGAGGGAAAAGGTATTCCAGGCAGTGTGTGTGGAGGCTGGGAACCAGGGGAACACAGAGTGTGATGAGAGAGTGATTCTGATTGGCTGGAGAACAAGGTACATGCGGAGCTGGGAGGAAAGGAGGAAGAACGCAGTTTCCATAGCAACGGCAGTTAATGTTCAGTGCTCACTTCCCACGTGCTGGAAACAGTTCTGGCACTTTAAGCATAACTCATTTAATCTTTACGACAACCCAATGAGATAGATACTATTATTATACCCATTTTACAGATGAGGAATCTAATCTGTGGCACAAAGAGGTTAAATACCTTGCCCAAGGCCACACAGCAAGCACGTGGTGCATTTTGGAATTGAATCTAGAGTCCTTTCACGCTAAACTTCTGAGAGCCAAGTGCTAAGAAGCCTTATGTTTCCAAGCCGAGGTGTGCTGAAGGCAGTGTCCTGCAGGTAACCAGGAGCCTCTGAAGCCTTTGACCAGGGAAGTGACTTGCCTCAAGGTGGCATAAGAAAGCAGTTCCGGTGAGCAGCCTTAAAGGGGGATTTGGTACTAGTCACAGAGATGGTGACAGTCTGAGCTAGAGCCGAAGCAGCGGCAGGGATGGACAGAGGGCATGGAGTCCCCAAACCCTCACGGGCAACATCCTTTGGCCTTGGTGACCACAGCGAAGGGTGCGGTAGGGGTCCAGGAAGACGTCTGATGTCCGACCTGTGCCCCTGCGTGGACACATTGGAGGAGGAGAAACAGGCTTGTCTGAGAAGGGAGTTCTAGACGATGACTTCCATCTTAGCTGTGTAGTATTTGAGGTGCATGTACAAGTGCCAGGTGGAAATGTCCAGGAGGCAGTAGGAAATTAAAACCTAGAACTCAGGAGAGTGGTTTGGCGGGCAGGGGTGCAGCGTCCTCAGCTTGTAGGCGGGAGGAGAGCTGGCGTTTGGATGAGATCACAACAGGGGGTGAGTGGAAGTGAGAGGGGGTGAACACAGGGATGCCCCTCGTCAGCGAGTAGGGGGCAGCGAGGGGCTGAGAAGGATGCAGCGGAGAACCAAGGGCCAGCAATGTTACAGATGCGGAAGAGCAATGGCAGGGGATAAATGAGTAGCCTGAGTCCAGGAAGGTCACATACAATGAAGACTGGATTTGGCCCTAGCAGGTCATGTGCAGAAGAATCCTGAAGCCAGAAGGAAAGCCACGGTGACTTAAGGGGTGTCTTCGTTTCCTAGGACTGCCATTAACAAGGTGCCTCAAACTGAGTGGCTTAAAACAGCAGACATTTAACTTCTCTAGTTCTGGATGCTAGAAGTCTGAAGTCAAGGTGTCAGAAGGGCCGTGCTCTCCCTGAAGGCTCTGAGAAGGGATCTGTTCCATGCCGTTCTCTTAGCTTTCAGTGCTGCCCGCAACCCTTGGCCTTCCTTGGCTTGGGGGCACGTCACCCCAATCTGTGCCTCCACTGTCATGCCGCTTTCTCCCTGTGTGCCGTCTGTGACGACTCTTCTCATAAAGACACTGGTCACACTGGAGCCTTTACTTAACTAATTAAATCTGTAACAACCCTATTTCCAACTGAGATCACATTCTGAGGTTCCTGGGAAGGACATGAATTTTGTGGGGAGCACTGATCAACTCAGTGCAGGGGTAAATGAGTAGCAAAGAATATTACAGACTCTGCTTTCAGAAGCTGGAGAGGGAACTGTTTCTCTCACGTTTAGCATGAACTTAGACAAAGTCCTTCGG
The DNA here is from genome assembly GCF_949774975.1 of Lagenorhynchus albirostris. Lineage (NCBI taxonomy): Eukaryota > Metazoa > Chordata > Mammalia > Artiodactyla > Delphinidae > Lagenorhynchus > Lagenorhynchus albirostris. Next base: position 51,090,824 of record NC_083101.1, on the reverse strand, counting down.
GACTTTTGTATTCCATGGAAGTAATGAAGAAGTGAATTTTATGGGTTTTCCCTATAAAAATGATGTAATATAGCTAGGAACGGCATGTTGAAGCATTCTTAATGAAAGTTTTTTCTTTTATTTTGAGAAATGAAAAAATTCTATTACTACTTTATTGATAGTTTACACTTTGCTATGATTGCTTCAATATTTTTAATAAAATGAATGAAATAAAACAATTAAAAAAAAAGCTGGAGAGAGAGAGATGGCGATAAAGGGAGGATTTTTTTTTTTCCAAGATGAGAGAGACTTAAACATGTACCTGTGTTGAATAAATGAAGGTGCCCTGGGGATGGGAAGGTTAGATTCCGGACTGAGAGCAAGGAGTTGATGGTGCAAGCCCCTGAGGGGATGGATCAATGGTGTGCAGCCCTGGGGTGGGAGCGAGTGGGGCAGGTGTGTGCAGATGCAGATGTGTTCGAGGATGGAGGGGGCAAAAAGCTGAGCGGGATGCAGCGTGACGCTGCGGCTCCGTGCGTGTAGGAGGTGTTCAGTAAGCAAATGAGGAGCAGATGTCGAAGTAAGCAGCTGAAACAACAGCTTGTGAAACTAGCCCTACTTTGTGGGTAGAGGATTAGTTAAGGATTCTGGCCATGGGAACCAAGAAGAGGAGGGTAATCTGTTCATGCCTATTAGAGAGCTTTGGGGGAGCAGTTTCAGTGTCAACCTGGACAATGTCCTTGAGGGCCGGAGAGAGAAGCCCTGCCATCAAGGGTGCCCACGCCTGACTTTGACATGAAGTCTTCGCCCGGCACTGAGGTTGCCCTCTGTGTCATGGCTCCAGACTGTAGCAACGTGGGGGGAGTCATTATGGAAAAGGATGGAGGGGTAAGAATGAAGCCCCAGTGCTGAGATACAAAGAGGATTCTCCGTGGTAATCAGGCAGGGCGGCAGCAGTGCGGGTGGACGTAAGAAGCCCTCTGCTGCTTCAGCGTCAGATGGAATTCAGTTCACGGGGAGCAGGGCCAATCACCATTTGGACCCCTGTGTTGGCCTCAGTTTATTCTCAGACATGAGGACTACTGCTCAGGGTGAACTCGAGAAGGGAAACCCATGAGCACTTCCGAATGACAGTCACACACCTGCTGGGGAGGCCCTCCAGTCTCCCCATTCTTTTGCTTCAACGTCCCTTTGCCCTTTAACCTTAGAGTCTGCGTGAGGAACCAGTAGGTTTTAGGAAGAATTAGTCCAAGTAAAGTCCCTAGGATTTATCAAACGGAGGGGAAAGCTTAAAACAGTGTAAGAGTTTTCACAGGGCTTATTTCTTTCACATCAGTTTCGGGTCTATAGGGAGGAGCCTTTTCTGGATCAAACTATTTAATTGTTGTGGAGATCCTGGCTGAAAATCAGAGCAGATAAAAACCAGTTGAGGAGGGCTGAAATTCTAACCCTTCATGGTGTATAACCAAGCCGAGCCCTAGTTTTCACACATACATTTCAATGAGGTGCCCCTGCAGCTAGAACAGTGGTTCTTAACCAGGGGTGATTTTGCCCTCAAGGGGACATGTGGCAATATCTGGAGACATTTTTTTCCGTCCATTTTTAAAAAATCGTGGCAAAACACACATAAAGTGTACCATTTTTAAGTGTACAGTTTAGTGGCTTTAAGTACATTCACACTGTTGTGCTTAAAGCCACACCATCCAGCTCCAGAACTCTTCATCTTGTAAAACTGGAACTCTGTACCCATTAAACGATGACTCCCCATTCCCTTCTCCCTCCAGCCCCTGACAACCACCATTCTACTGTCTGTCTCTATGTATCTGACTAGGTACCTCCCGAAAGTGGAGTCACACTGTCTGGGGGCATTTTGGATTGTCACGGCTGGGGACGGGGCGCCAGGGGTGCTGCTCAACACCCTACAGTGCACAGAATAACCCCCACAATACACCATCCAACCCCAAGCATCAATTTTGCTGAGGTTGAGAAACCCTGAGCTGGAAGAGCTGCGTTCATAAACCCAAACTGTGGCACATTAATCAACAGATACAGGTTATACCACAGTAATAACCAACCTCCAAATCTCTGTGATTTAATATAAAAAAAGTTTAATTTTAGCTCTAACACGAGGTACCCTTAGTCACTGACTGAAGCATGGTAAGTGTGTGATGGCTTTGAAAGCTTCCATTGGAAGAGCCCACTCACTTTCATTTACATCTTATTGCCCGGATCAAATCACATGCCCATGCCTCACTTCAAAGGGAGTGAGGAAGTACCTTTGTCCTCTATGCCTGTTAGGCAACCAACACATAGCAATTAAAAATAACCCTCATGGGGCTTCCCTGGTGGCGCAGTGGTTGAGAGTCCGCCTGCTGATGCAGGGGACATGGGTTCGTGCCCCAGTCCGGAAAGATCCCACATGCCACGGAGCGGCTGGGACCGTGGGCCATGGCCGCTGAGCCTGCACGTCCACAACGGGAGAGGCCACAACAGTGAGAGGCCTGCGTACCGCAAAAAAAACCCCCCAAAAATCCAAAAAACCCTCATGAAGGGAACCCTCTTGCACTGTTGGTGGGAATGTAAGTTGATACAGCCACTATGGAGAACAGTATGGAGGTTCCTTAAAAAACTAAAAATAGAACTACCCTATGACCCAGCAATCCCACTACTGGGCATATACCCTGAGAAAACCATAATTCAAAAAGAGTCATGTACCACAATGTTCATTGCAGCTCTATTTACAATAGCCAGGACATGGAAGCAACCTAAGTGTCCATCGACAGATGAATGGATAAAGAAGATGTGATACATATATACAATGGAATATTACTCAGCCATAAAAAGAAACGAAACTGAGTTATTTGTAGTGAGGTGGATGGACCTAGAGTCTGTCATACAGAGTGAAGTAAGTCAGAAAGAGAAAAACAAATACCGTATGGTAACACACATACATGGAATCTAAAAAAGTTGGTTCTGAAGAACCTAATGGCAGGACAGGAATAAAGACACAGACATAGAGAATGGACTTGAGGACACGGGGAGGGGGAAGGGTAAGCTGGGACAAAGTGAGAGAGTGGCATGGACTTATATACACTACCAAATGTAAAGTAGATAGCTAGTGGGAAGCAGCCGCATAGCACAGGGAGATCAGCTCGGTGCTTTGTGACCACCTAGAGGGGTGGGATAGGGAGGGTGGGAGGGAGACGCAAGAAGGAGATATGGGGATATATGTGTATGTATAGCTGATTCACTTTGTTATAAAGCAGAAACTAACACAGCATCGTAAGCAATTATACTCCAATAAAGATGTTAAAAAAAAAATAACCCTCATGGTGTCAGCATCTGCTTGACGTGCTGGTATCCAGAGCAAGCCTTCCAGCAGGAGGGCTCAGGCTGAAGGTCAAGGGAAGCTGTGGCTGCACGTGCACCCACTAGGGTCATTCGGTGATGACCTTGCTCTGCATCTTCAAGTCTTGCTGTCACATTGGCTGCTGCTCCACTTCCAGATTTCCTGTTGCTTCTCCTCCATCTCCTTTTTGGAGCTTTAGTCTACCTGCTTCTTCACCTGCAAACCCACTTCTTCTTTTGGGCTCAGGTAATGAGCCACTATGCCTGCGGCATCCTGGTACTTCCTGGGATCTCAATCTTCATGACTTTGACCTAAAGGCTCTTGCATCGGACTGTTGGTTTCTTCTTTCTTTTTTTTTAATAGACTTTATTTTTTAAGAGCAGTTTTAGGGTCTCAGCAAAATTGAGTGGAAAGTACATATACTTCTCACATACCCCCTCCCCTCCCCATGCATAGCCTCCTCCATTATCAACATCCCCACCAGAGAGGTACCTATGTTACAACTGACAGACCTACATTGACACATTATTGTCTCCCAAAGTCCATAGTTTACATTAGGGGTCACTCTTGGTGTTGTATATTTTATGGTTTTGGACAACTGTATAATGACATGTATCCACCATTATATCAATAGTATAATGCAGAGTAGTTTCACTGCCCGAAAATCTCTGTGTTCTGCCTGTTCATCTCTCCCTCCCCCTAAACCCTGGCAACCACTAATCTTTTTACTGTCTCCATGGTTTTGCCTTCCCCAGAATGTCATATAGTTAGAATCATATAGTAAATAGCCTTTTCAGATTGGCTTCTTTCACTTAGTAATATGCATTCATGGCTTGATAGCTCATTTCTTTTCAGTGCTGAATAATATTCTGTTGTCTGGATGTACCACAGTTTATTCCTCCATCCTACTGAAGTACATCTTGGTTGCTTCCAGGTTGTTGGCCACTTTTCAGAAAATGATTAACAGCAACTATGCTGAGACTCAGGTGGTTTGGAAAACATTTCAAATATTTACATGAGTAAACTCTTGCCCTCCATCCAATAGGTCATTAAAAAAAAAATCCTGGTGGTTTTTCATCCTGGCTATACACTTAGAGTCACTGGAGGGCTCTTAAAAATACTCTGATGCCGGGCTCCATTTCAAGCAATTCTAAATTAATTGTTTGGATTTTTTATGTGCAGCCAGGATTGAAAAATCATCGTTTTATCTTTTCTGTTGGAGCACATTTTGCATGAAACTCATCCTGGTTGGTCCCATGAAGACACAGAAGTCAGATTCTCTGATCTGATAAGGCACTGATTAGTAACTCCTGTTCTTAAAAACTTTTTTGTCTTTTCTCTGTTATAACAGAGGACCTCGATTGAATCAAAATTTACTCAAGTGTATGGGAAGATTTTAAACTAATTATGAGGAAAACCTTGCCCTTAGCAGAGGTGCTCTTGAGACTCACATCCACGTGGAAATGAAATGGGCCTTTGTCCAACTGAGAATAAAAACAATACTCATCACTTACCGAAGGGCAACTGTGTAATGAGCATCATAGGAAACACTTTTACGTATATTATTTAAAATTCTTTTCTTTAAAGTTTCAGTTTGAACCCATTATCAGTGTGACAATTTACTTGGAAGCCACATAAAAGTAAGAGAAAGCTTTTATTTTACCTTGCTATTAAATGTGGAACATTTTTTCCCCTAAGACCAATATATATTTTCTATTTTTAATTTATTTTAGATTTTTTATTGAGACATAACATTATATTAGTTTCAGGTGTACAACATAATGATTTGATATTTGTATATATTGCAAAATGATCACCACAGTAAGTCCAGTTAACATGCATCACCACACATAGTTACCGATTTTTTTTTCTCCTGATGAGAACTTTCAGTTCTTGACACGAGCATGCGAGGCTGGTATTACCATCACCTCTCTTTTGCAGCTGAGGAGACTGAGGTCCAGAAAGACTAAGGACGATCACACAAGTTGTAATTTGTAAACTTGGGCTTCGAACCCCTATCAAAAATTCACAGCTCTTGCTCTTTTTATTACATCACACAGCATAAACTCAGGGCAATCAGTACAATTTGGAGTCAGGACTTTCCTCCCAAAATATAAGCTGTGACATATATGTATCTGAGAATAATGTTCACGGCTTCCTCTTTACCCTGCAGCACCTGCATTTAGGCTTTTTGATGGCATCAAGCCCTTAGCCACCACTCTCTTGAGAAAGACCCTCTCATGGGTATATTAACTTTTCCAGGGCTCAAGCTTCCCTAAACCCTGTCTCTGCTAAACTATAGCCTCAGAAGTTGTATCTCTGCTGAGGTTATCTCAGGTATTACTCCAGAAAAGTCTTCAAAAGAATAACTATTATGGTTACGCCCTCCGTTTTATCGAGAGCTAGCTCTGAAAGTGTATTACCAGGTAGTAGCAAGTAGCACAAAGGGCTGGGAGCTTGAGGAACAGCTTTTAACAAGGTCCAGGGACAAAAAAAAAAAAAAAAAAAAAAGAATGAACGCATGATTCCTCAGAGTGGACATGAGAATTATTTTCAAAGGAGGAAAGAATGCAATCTTGAGGCAGAATAATAAGGGGTAAGAATCAGTGGCTGAGGCCCCAGCAGTCAGGTCAAAACTTGTGCAGAAGGAAGAAATGTTTAGGATGGTGATCTGGGGTGAAGGGTTGGAGGGTTGGGAGTTGTCTTGGAGCAGTGCTTGCATAGCAAGCACACCATTTTCATTTCCATTGTGTGTTTATTTGGGATGACTTTGGCAGTGGGTCCCTGGAGTTTATAGGGGTTTAGAGCCCCTCAGGCACCCAAGGCACCATCATTGTGAGAAATGGAGTAAGAAGAAGAGTATAGAGTCATTGATGATGACATGGAGACATTTTGGTAGAACGAATGAAAAGGAAGTTGTTTTGATAACAAGTATCTGATCCAGGTCTTGGTGACTTTTTAGAACACAGAGTTGAAGACATTTTCCATAATGTTTATAAGTCCCCTGTTACAGGGCCCATGTAATAAAGCTTTCTTTTAGCTGATGTTCTCTGGCTGACGAAGACAGCTATCGTTCATCCATTTTTAGCTTTTAAAATTTTGTTAATGTCTCTGCTGCTGATTCTTCTCCAATTTTCTTTGTCCTTATGGGTCTGTGTCATTAAAACACTTTCCTCAGTGGTTTTGGGAGGAAGTTGAAACAAAGAGGTGTGCTCTGCCTTCCACGTTTCTCCATGTGACTTTGGGGACCTTCGTGGTCCTGCTCTGTATCTGGATATTTGTGTATTTCTCTCCCTCAGCAGAAATGCCATCGTCATGGGCCTGCATGAGGTCGGGATGAATTGGGCTGGACTTGTCACCCGGAGTGGCTGAAAGATGCCATATCCTGAGAGGCAAGTGCATGCTGTAAGAAAGAGGAACATCCAAGTCAGATGAGGGGCGAGGAAACTTAGGGCACAGGAAGAGAGGTCAGGCCAAAGGGTTTGGGACCAAGAACATCACAACCAAATCAAGGACCTCAGCAACTCCCTCTTTTTTTTTTTTTTTTTTTTGCGGTACGCGGGCCTCTCACTGTTGTGGCCTCTCCCGTTGCGGAGCACAGGCTCCGGACGCGCAGGCCCAGCGGCCATGGCTCATGGGCCCAGCCGCTCCGTGGCATGTGGGATCTTCCCGGACCGGGGCACAAACCCACGTCCCCTGCATCGGCAGGCGGACTCTCAACCACTGCGCCACCAGGGAAGCCCAGCAACTCCCTCTTATTGGCCAGAGATACAGAGTTATTTAAAGGCTCAAAGACTGGCCATTCCGATTTTCAGCCTTAGGGCTTGTGTATTTATGTGTGGAGTATTTATGAATCCCTATCGGATAGGATTTGAGGGGAACCACAGCGCTCAGTTTACTCAGAGGATCAATCCTGGCAGCCTTGAAAGAGTCTGAAAAAGCTAGCATTGAACGAGTTTTTTGGTGAAAAATATTTGCTAGAATTAAAGCAAGCACTACGAGTTGGTTGTTTCTGCTTGAGAAGAGCCTTGGTAGGGAGCCAGCAGGGCTCACCTGACCCTGAGCAGTGTGATTTCCTGCAGTCCAGGACTGGTTGTGTTTGCAGTAACGTGTGCCTCCGTGTGGCCAAAGAAAGGGACTTGCTTAGATGTGAATCATAGGATATTAAAGCTGAAAAGAATCTTATGAAGGATGGCAAATTGGGTTCATTGTAAGGATCATCTCTGACCAATTGGTAGTGGCTGCTAAGAGCCTTGGGTTAGAAAAGACTCCGAGGTCTTGTCTAGGCAGAGAGAGAGCCATGGTCCACTGGAGAGTCTGCTGGGCATGGGAGGGCACATGGATGGGCGTGGTCATACCTGCAGCAGGATTTTGCCAGGCCCAGTTCTAGTTCTACGGGGGAAAGTGAGGCTCAGAGACATGTGTGATTTTTAGAGGTTGTCTTCTTATTTCTTTGTGTCAACACGTCTAGAACTTAAATCTCCTGCCTTCAAGAGGGTCAGCTGCCTCATTACCATGTCACAGGGCTAGGTTTTCCAGTTCCTCTGTACAATAAATATTTACTGAGGGCCTGTTTGGTTTCCAGCCCTGAAATAGGAGCTGTGTATACATCAGTGAATAAACAGACCAAGTCTGTGTCCTCACTAGCCTTACATTATGGGAAGGAGCTGGATTAGTAATTATTAAGAGAAAGCAGGAAATGTTTGCTTTCTGAGGTAGGATACTGGAAGATAAGTCGTGATGAAAGGAAATCTGGGGACAAATCCCTAGCATAGGTATGTTTTAGCATTGCCGGGGCTGTGTGGTGGAGGGCACGGCTCTCTGCAGCAGTCAAAGGGCACCAGAAACCTCATCTCTTAAGACTCCAGGCTATCCTTGCTGTCCCTCATTCATGCCAAGCTCTCTTCTTCCTCAGAACCCTTGCACTTGCTGATCCCTCTGCCTGGATATCCAAGTGGCATTCCTTTACTTTCTTCAAATCTCTGTCAAAAATCCTCTTATGAGAGAGGCTTTCACTGGCCTCCATAGTACAGAGAAGCAGAAGGCAGCTGCGAGGGGAGAGCTTAGGCCACAGCTTTTATTGGGGCTCCCATCCATGACTGGCTACTTTGAGAAGTTTTGGTGGGCTTTGGGCTCTAGAGGGTCTCCAGTTGCCTGGTACTTGGCCCTGGGATGATTAAGCCAGAGGAATATTGTTTCCTGGGTTGTAAGGGCCAGACAGAAAAAGGATGGCTCTGGATTGGTTAGTGTGCCTATCAAAAGTATGCTCTGGCTGGGCCCTCTGTCATCTCTAAGAACTGGCTGACCCTGGGAGGAGCAGTCTCTCCTCAACTAGAAAGGTGTTTGAAGATGTCAAAACATCATAATATTCAGAAAATAAAGGGCAAATACAAAACAAACCTAAGCTGTCTGGCTCCAGGTCTGGAGACTAATCTGCCTTCGGAGCTTTGCAGGTAGATGGCGGGGCCGTGCACGCGTTCACCGGGCTCTGAATCTACGTACACCGTCACAAGTGCTGCGGTGGACTCTCAGGTGTGGTGCGAGCAGAATGGTTTTCAACCAGGAAAACTGCTCGAGGATTGAAGATTTTTGGAGCTGACCCGGGACTTTGGCAAGCAGATATTGGAGATAAAGAAGGGAGCTTACCGGCAGAGAAGCACCTCTGGGTCTGTTTCAGGGAAAGGCTGAGAGACCTGTAGGGTATTACAGGTGAGGAGAGGGCAGAGAGTGGAGGGCATTGAATGCCAGGCTGAAGAGGCTTGAGTTTGCTCTGTTTATGGAGAGGAACTATACGAGAAGGGCACACCTAGAAAGGACACTAGAGATCATTGAGTTCATGCTCTTTGTTTTATATGGGAGGAAACTGAGGCCTAGGTTCACACAGGTAATAAATGGCCAACACTGGGAAATTGTGGAAGGGGCAGAGTTTGAGGAATTGGCAGGCTCTTGGGGTAACCACAGGCGGGCAGGGTCTGAGGGTTCTTGGGTGGGGAGGGGAACTACCCCAGACACAGGCTCCAGTCCGGGGGCAAGGGGATCTCCTGGGACACCAGCAGGGACTAAGGAAACAGGCAGAGGCAGGAGCTGTGCTGTGCCTTGTTGCATGAGGGTGGCAAAGGAAGAAGAATTGGCAAAATGGTCAAAAGATGTGAAAAGAGACACAAGAAACTGAGACCATCTAGCGCCAGAGAAATCAAGGCAGGAGAGGATTGAAAACACGGGGCGGCCGAGGGTTCAAAGAGATTCAGAGTCTGAGTTAGTTGTGGACCAAGGAAATGGCTTTCTGTGTCACTGCTGTGAGAGGCACCCAGACTGCAAGGGAGGAGAGAACACGGAGGAGATGGGCGCCCCAGAGAATTCCAGATGCTGGCTGAAGTCAGGGAGGAGAGAGAGGATGGGCGCTTGAGAGAGAAACAAGTTAAACAATATTTCTTTAGGAGAAGGGAGATGTATTTTTTGGTTCAGGGGAATGAGTTAATCTTGCATAATGGGATTAAAGTTTTCTTTTTCTTTCATCTCTGAATCTTAGGTCTTTCATCTTGAAAATGGGGATTAAAAAGAATCTATGTTATAGGCTTATGAGGATTAAATGGGAAAACACACGAATAATGTTTAGTACAGTGCCTGGCACGTTATAAACACGTAATATATGGTAGTTATTTTTAATATTTTTTTACTACAGACTTGTGAAGGGCTCACCTCAGAGTCTTGAGGAAAGTATTACTTGCATTTTAAATCTTGGTACCTTATATTTATCACTTTATGGGGTCCAGTTGATAAAGAAGTACGAGTTCACGTATTCTGAAGGCGTGGGCTGGAAATAGGCCCAAAGATGCGTTCTTTTTATCTCACATACATGTGGAAATTATAGATTTTAATTAAGTGCTATTGTGTGAGCCCAGTTGCCTCCTCATGGGTGTTGGTGGGAGTTCACATCTCGAGAGAGAGAATTTGGTTTTGGATTTACTACTTACATCTGCAAGAGGAGTAAGTAAGCAGAGTAAGAACAGAAGACTCTGATTAGCAATTTGACTCTTTTTTCATTCTGATCTGAAACCTGCAATCCAAAATTGAGGCAACTTTTCTTATTTAAAGAAAACGATTTCCATAGGCTGGAATGATCTTGTTTAAGCAAGGATAAGTTGTAGATGACAGAGACGTTTCCCTTGGAGGAGTCCATCTCTGTGCTTTTTGGTGCAAACTCTTTGAAAAACAGCCTCCGTACAAAAAAAAGTGAGGGATTGACAGGAAACCAAGGGACACAATCTTTTTCTTTTCAAAGAAGACACCTGTGATGCCAGCTAGAGAGTAGGACCACATGGAGCGGAAAGGAATTAGTTACAGTCCTAAAACAGGGATAAATGCATCTGGTGTCAGATTAACCCCAGCAGACGATCTCGCTTGGTCTGAAACACTCGGACTCAACAGCATCCTGATTTCACTGTGAGAAACACATGTGTAAAGGCAACTTCTTAATAAGCAAAATGTGGTTGGGTGCATCTTAGGTGGACACAAAGCAACATGGGTAGGTCTTAAAAACACGACGTTGAGTGTAACGATAAGAAATGAGATTTCTATTATGATGCCATTATGTAATTTAAAGCCACATACGCATACAGAGCAGCCCTACTCATTTCTACAGGGATACATGCATATTGAAGGACATATCTCTAACATATTAGAGAGGTTGCCTAAAAAATAGGGAGGATGAGTGTGAGGATCAGAAATAAGAGGGAAAAAATAAAACGAGAGAGGCTTTGCACAGACTGATAATGACAGTGTGCTATGAATGGAGTATGAATTTAAAAAGAGAGAAGTCTTTTAGGCATTGCTCTTTTCTTTGTTGCCGTATAATAAATCTGTTGCAAAGGCAAAGTGCTTTTGGGAAAACCTGCTGTTCTAGAGGTAACATGGGTTTCAAGGGATTCCTCAGAGCAGTTTGGGGTGGCTTCCTGAGGGGAAAGCAAAGAGGCTGTGTTTTCCGCCAACTGTCAGATGCTGGGCACCATCTGTGGCAGAACTCCAGGGGGCGCCCTTCACACAAGCAGGGATGGCTGCAACCCGCCCATCTGGACTGGAACCCAGAGCCAGACTCCCTCAGGGTTTTTCCAGGGGCTGTATCCCAAGATATTTTTACAGCTTATGTTTAGAACTTGTTCTGATGGAAAAGTTATTTATGAGGATGAAAACAAGCAAGCTGGGAGTGTTATACATTGAGAGAAATATGAGTATATGAGGGGACAGACAAAATACTTTAAGTGTTCATAATTAAACTTTTTTCATCCTTAAGGTGCTTGCTTCAACTCCAGCTTGTTTATGGGTCTAGAAAATTTCTTGGAATGAGTTTGAGCTTTGATCTCGTATGGTCTAACTAGCAGGGATTCCCAAAATGTGGTCCCTGGAACAGCAGCATTAGCATGGAGCTTGTTAGAAATACAAATACTCAGGCCCCACCAGGATCCCCTGAACCAGAGACTCTGGAGGTGGGGCCAGGCCATCTGTAGTTTAACAAGCCCTCCAGGTAGTTCTGAGGCAGTTAAAGTTCTAGAACCACTGATCTAGACTCCTCTTTCTTAAACCGGGCTGTACAGGCTTTGCTCGCTTATAACCTGCCAGCCTTTTTTTTTTATTATTTTTATTTTTTAAAATTTTTATTTATTTTTGGCTGCGTTGGGTCTTCATTGCTGTGTGTGGGCTTTCTCTAGTTGCGGCGAGCGGAGGCTACTCTTTGTTGCAGTGCGCGGTGTTCCCATTGCGGTGGCTTCTCTTGTTGCAGAGCATGGGCTCTAGGCATGCGGGCTTCAGTAGTTGTGGCTCGCGGGCTCTAGAGCGCAGGCTCAGTAGTTGTGGCACACGGGCTTATTTGCTCTGTGGCATGTGGCATCTTCCCGGACCAGGCCTCGAACCCGTGTCCCCTGCCTTGGCAGGCGGATTCTTAACCACTGTGCCACCAGGGAAGCCCAACCTGCCAGCTTTTTATAAGCTGAGGACTTTTGAAAAAAATACCTAGGGCCAGATCAAACCCTAGATACTTACACCAGAATCTCTGGGAGGTGGAGCCCAGCTATCAGTATTTCTTAAGTCTCTCCTTGGACTCATGTCCAAGGGCAGGCCTCTGCCCTTGGACATGAATGGGAATTGTCAGCTGGTCATCTTCCCTTTTATTTATTTAAGGCTTTGGGAACAAATGACAACCTCCTCTGGGCTTCAGTGTTCTCACCCATCCAATTACAGGATTGGGCAGTCACTAGACTCTCTAAAGGCATAACATTTTTGTATCTATGACTTTAAATTTGAGAAGGGGTGTCTAATGGAGAATACATGGGGAAGAGTGGAGGGCTTATTAAAAGTGTAGTTACACACTGAATTGTAAGAATTGCATTTTCTAATAATATGGTTGCCCAGTCAGGGTTTGTGATCTTACCTGATTATGGCATTTGGAGGAATGGGCGCATTACAAATAAAAATGAGATAAGAAAAGACCTTATTTGAACTTTGAACTTAATAATACTGCTGATTCTTCTCTTTGATTTGAGGAGGTTAAAGCTGTTGAAAATGTGTCCTGAATTGGGTCTATCCAGGCAAAGTGAAGATGGAGTCACTGGTGAATTTAAACAATGTAGTCAATAAAAAGGATAGTTGAAACTCTCTCTTTCATCAACACACATATATGAAGGGACAGACAAAATTTTCCATTCTTTTTTTTTAAGAATAACAATATAATTTATTATTTATCAAATTGATTTTTTATTTTATTTAAATTTTTTTTAACATCTTTATTGGAGTATAAATTGCTTTACAATGGTGCGTTAATTTCTGCTTTATAACAAAGTGAATCAGCTATACATATACCTATATCCCCATATCTCCTCCCTCTTCTTAATTATAGGGTTTGGGGAATTGAAATGCAGCCATAATTGCTTGCACCTCTCCACGCCAGCTTGCTTGCATACAGAGGCCCAGAGAGGACTTTTCCAAGTCAAATCTCCCTAGCCAAGCCTCACTCGCCTGTAACCTGCCATATGCAGACAGAGGTCTAAGATTTATTTTACCTTAACCAAGAAGGAGCCAAAGAGTGGATGGAAGTCTTTATGGCTTTGTTGCTCTATGTGGAAAAGAAACAGACTGAGTGAATTTATGTATGATCCCTCAGGAGAAAGCATCTTTGTGCTATATTTCTTTTTGACCTGGAGACCCTGAAAGCAAGTTGGAAGAGGCAGTTCATAAAGTCTGGATTGGTGTGAGTTCTGGGGAGAGCCTTGATTACAAAGGAAGAAATGCTTTATTTATATATACCAGATGTAATAGAGGATTCCCTGGTCTATCTTTCCAGGAACTAGGAGCCTCTGGTGAAAATCACTTTGTCTCAGGTGGGAGTCATTCCTCATCGGTCAGCAGAGCCTGATAAGAACATTTCCTCCCCAGGATTTGCTGGAATCTGTGTGTTCCCTTCAAATGATGACAAACTAATTGCACTGGCTTCCTGTCCCGTGCACAGTCTTTCTGCAGAGAATGGGGGAGGTCAACCTTTCTGATGAGCTGGCTTGCTTTTCTTTGCTGACATGGACCAACAGTGTTGCACTTAACAGCTCTTACTGTAAGTGGTGCTGTTGGATCATTTTCCCATGTACACTTCCAATCGGTACCTAAGTGCATTTAGAGGATGATTTGTTATCAGAAGGATTGTTCCTTTTGACTCGTAGTATAATCTTTTTTCATATGATATTCTCTTCCTACTGAGATATGTGGAGACATCTCTGCCTCCTTCTAGTTTGCAATCCTGAGATTTCTCTTAGAGGCAATAAAAAAAGTAAAGCAGTAGGGATGAGGTTTTGGTGCCTACTGGACATGCCTGTCCTAACCTAAGAGAGAAGCTGGGGGTTTGAGGATGCCCAGGAGCTGTGGCAGACAATGGTGTAAATAGATAGTGTGGGGGAAATGGGGAGGGGACTACAAATTACAGAAAATAAATTGATCATTTATATATAGAAGAAGGTTTTTTTAAAAAGGAGCCTAGAAAGGTGCAGGAAAAAGAGAAGACTTTTGCCTTGATGATTAGCCAGGAGAAGTCATTATGGGCTGATTACGTGTGTAAAAGCCATATTTTAAAAAAATGTATATGTATAGCTACATGTATGTGTGTGTTATTTTTATAATTAGCAGATGGATTCACTTCGTTTTTTTCCCTGGGCTTCTTCTCCAAGTTACTGTCCCCTGGCAGGCTCCGTTGCACTTAATGGCTCATCCCTGAACACTGAAGGACAGCTGAGCCTCATGACCCCTGCTCTGGGAAGGTTTGCAATGTAAACATTGCATCTCTAGGTAGCTCACTGCTTAGAGAAAGTATGTCACATTTTAAAACTGTGAGTCCCTTGTGATTTTCAGTGCTTATTTCATAAGCTTAAGAGACATTAGGCTTGGTAATATTTTTCACGGAGGAGTGAGCTTAGTTGCTCTTGTAATTGATAAACTTGTTTTTCCTCCAGTGCCGTCAGCCAAGGTTCTGCAGCAAGAATAGGAGGATGACCAATGGACCAGCATCTCCTGCAGAGCATATTTGGACCATTTTTTACAGAATGAACATGCAAGAGCTTTAGTCTGGGGCAATCTGGCAGGAGAAGGCTGGTATACTTGGTTTCCTTCTGTCACACTTTTTGTGCAATGAATTAGACTTTTAAATCAGTAAATTCAGCGAGATGAGTTAGATCTTTGCACAAAAGCAGTGGAAGATTTCCAGCTGGTTGGGGGTATGATATGGAAATGTCTTGCTAAATCAGGGTCTGGTGGAATGTTGCTCTCCTGGCAGCCAGGCTCTGTTTCTCGGCAAGCAATCTGTTGCTTGCATGTAGGATGGAGCGCGCTGAGAGCGTAAGCACCGTCTTGCTTGTGGAAGACCTGGTGGTTCAGATGTTTTACATTAGGAACTGGGTGTGGGTTTTTTCAAGTTAAACTAAAGCAGCAGTTCTAGTAGGAGGAAACTCCCTGATCTGTGTCTTCTGTTTCTGGATGCTCTTCCTCAGAGAGCCAGATTTCAGCAGGAAGAGTTGTTAATGGTGGACTTCGGGCAACTGAAACCGTATGGGAGGGATGAGAAAGATGGAGTTATGTCATGATCTTCAACACTTTATTTAGAGGCTGTTGATGTTAGAATAATCAGTCAAGACAAACAAAGGCACTCACTTTGGATGAAAATTTTGCCTTGCCTTGCAGTTTTAGATAACTGAGTTCTAAGCCTCACACAGCAACACATTTTCCTAACTGATTTTTCTGGTTGTGCAAGCACTGTCCAAATGATCAGGCAAATATCTGGCTTCAGAACAAATATTTTATACCATCCTGAGCCAGTCATCGGCACTTGCCAAGGTGAGGCCTGACCTCTCCTTTCCCTCCGTCTTATAATTTCTGTGTATTAGGGATGAGCTTCCTCTTGATTCTGAGGATTGGCTCTGATGTAACCTGAATGAAGCCCTTAATATCCTTGTTCAAACAGAAACACAATTCGGCTCATCGTTCCTGAGTTCATCTTCGCATTTTCTTGCCTCTGGATACCTGGGACTTTCCTGCTGGAGGGCTGGATGTGGCTGTGTTCAAGGCTGTGCTATATCCAGAACTTGAGGCATGGGGGGAGGGGGAGTGCTCCTTAGGACTCAGGATACAAACTGGCAGGTGTTAAGGTGGGTGATCCTGGGTAACTCAGAACTGTCAGATTCCTGAGCGGGAGAACTAACTGCCCACACTCTTCCTGGCAATGTACATGTCCTTGGTCTAAAGAAGAGCCAGATGAGAATGTTGGATGAAAGGATGAAACTGATGTTCGTCATCATACTAAAAACAACTCAGATTGACTGGTCTTCTGATGGTGATCAGTGGCTGAACCTAGTAAACCTAAGTTAGGGCAGGTTCAAGGAGAAACCATGAGGTGGTTTTCTTTGTCACGTCCTGTCTTGCCTTTCAGTTTCCTGTCCCCACTCCTCAAGGATGCCCCCTGCCCACCCCATCTGACTCTCCCTTTCAGTGCCTTGCCTTAAGAAGGAGAGCCAACAAATTTCCAAGTGTTAGCATATATTCAGCCTTCCAGAATTTCTATTTCTGTTTTAATTAGGGAGCCCGAGGAGAAGAGCTGAGCACTCTAAGCTCCTAAGTAAAAATCTGAAAAGGTGGAATTTCTTATGACAAGGGGAGATATTTTGGGGCAAGTTGAGCTTTCCAGATGAGCTGGGAATGTGGGTGCCTGCTTCTTTGATACCTGAACTATGCCTTCATTGTAGTAGATTAATTCCACTTCTCTTTTTCAAAATTTGGGACAATACTTGTAGTGGTTAGGCGATTTGAACCTGAGTTTTGCTATTTACCACCTGTGTGACCTTAGGTAAGTCACTTAATTGCTCCAAGCCTCAATTTCATCATGTACAATGGGAATAATAATGATATCTTTTCAAAGAGTTTTTGTGCGCTTCTAATGGGGTAATACACATACAGATATATATATATATATATATATTTTTTTCTTATTTACACAGGATATTCTTTAAGGGTATTAAAAAATCTAGAAACGTTTAGTTGTCTTTAGGGAGATAAACAAGGGCAGAGCTGGAACACTTCTCATTGCCCTTTTGTACTTTTTGAATTTGGAACCTTATGAATGTATAACCTACATACAATATTAAAATTAAAATGTCCTGATGTTGGGTTCAAAATGGCGGAGTAGAGGGACATGTGCTCACTCCCTCTTGCGAGAGCACTGGAATCACAACTAACTGCTGAACAGTCATCGACAGGAAGACACTGGAACTCACCAAAACAGATACCCCACATCCAAAGACAAAGGAGAAGCCACAATGAGGCAGTAGGAGGGGCGCAATCACAATAAAATCAAGTCCCATAACCGCTAGGTGGGTGACTCACAGACTGGAGAACACCTATACCACAGAAGTTCACCCCCTGGAGTGAAGGTTCTGAGCCCCACGTCAGGCTTCCCAACCTGGGGGTTCAGCAACGGGAGGAGGAATTCCCAGAGAATGAGACTTTGAAGACTAGTGGGATTTGACTGCAGGACTTTGACAGGACTTGGGGGAACAGAGACTCCACTCTTGGAGGGCACACACAAAGTAGTGTGTGCATCAGGACCCATGGGGAAGGAGCAGTGACCCCATAGGAGACTGAACCAGACCTACCTGCTAGTGTTGGAGGGTCTCCTGCAGAGGTGGGGGGCAGCTGTGGCTCACCACGGGGACAAGGACAGTGACAGCAGAAGTTCTGGGAAGTACTTCTTGGTGTGAGCCCTCCTGGAGTCCGAGTCCGCCATTAGTCCCACCAAAACACCTGTAGGCTCCATTGCTGGGTCGCTTCAGGCCAAACAACCAACAAGGAGGGAACTCAGCCCCACCCATCAGCAGACAAGTGGATTAAAGTTTTACTGAGCTCTACCCACCAGAGCGACACCCAGCTCTACCCACCACCAGTCGCTCCCATCAGGAAACTTACACAAGCCTCTCAGATAGCCTCATCCACCAGAGGGCAGACAGTAGAAGCAAGAAGAACTACAATCTTGCAGCCTGTGGAATGAAAACCACATTCACAGAAAGATAGACAAAATGAAAAGGCAGAAGACTATGTACCAGATGAAGGAATAAGATAAACCCCCAGAAAAGCAACTAAATGAAGTGGAGATAGGAAATTTTCCAGAAAAAGAATTCAGAATGAGAGTGAAGATGATCCAGGACCTCAGAAAAAGAATGGAGGCAAAGATTGAGAAGATACAAGAAATGTTTAACAAAGACCTAGAAGAACTAAAGAACAAACACCTAGAAGAATTAAAGAACAAACAAACAGAGGTGAACAATACAATAACTGAAATGAAAAATACACTAGAAGGAATCGATAGCAGAATAACTGAGGCAGAAGAACGGATAAGTGACCTGGAAGACAGAATGGTGGAATTCACTGCCACAGAACAGAATAAAGAAAAAAGAATGAAAAGAAATGAAGGTAGCCTAAGAGACCTCTGGGGCAGCATTAAATGCATCAACGTTCACATTACAGGGGTCCCAGAAGGAGAAGAGAGAGAGAAAGGACCTGAGAAAATATTTGAAGAGATTATAGTCAAAAACTTCCCTAACATGGGAAAGGAAATAGCCACCCAAGTCCAGGAAGTGCAGAGAGTCCCAGGCAGGATAAACCCAAGGAGAAACATGATGAGACACATAGTAATCAAATTGACAAAAATTAAAGACAAAGAAAAATTATTAAGAACAACAAGGGGAAAACGACAAATAACATACAAGAGAACTCCCATAAGGTTAACAGCTGATTTCTCAGCAGAAACTCTACAAGCCAGAAGGGAGTGGCGTGATATATTTAAAGTGATGAAAGGGAAGAACCTACAACCAAGATTACTCTACCTGGCAAAGATCTCATTCAGATTCAATGGAGAAATCAAAAGCTTTACAGACAAGCAAAAGCTAAGACAATTCAGCAGCACCAAACCAGCCCTACAACAAATGCCAAGGGAACTTCTCTAAGTGGGAAACACAGAGAAGAAAAAGACCTACAAAAACAAACCCAAAACAATTAAGAAAATGGTAATAGGAACATACATATCAATAATTACCTTAAGTATGAATGGATTAAATGCTTCAACCAAAAGACACAGGCTTGCTGAATGGATACAGAAACAAGAACCGAATATATATGCTATCTACAAGAGACCCACTTCAGACCTAGGGACACATACAGACTGAAAGTGAGGGGATGGAAAAAGATATTCCATGCAAATGGAAATCAAAAGAAAGCTGGAGTGGCCATACTCATGTCAGATAAAATAGACTTAAAGAATGTTACAGGAGACAAGGAAGGACACTACATAATGATCAAGGGATCAATCCAAGAAGAAGATATAACAATTATAAATATATATGCACGCAACATAGGAGCACCTCAATACATAAGGCAAAAGCTAACAGCTATAAAAGAGGAAATTGATAGTAACACACTGATAGTGGGGGACTTTAACACCTCACTTACACCAAAAGACAGATCATCCAGACAGAAAATTAATAAGGAAACACAGGCTTTAAATGATACAATATACCAGATAGATTTAATTGATATTTATAGAAAATTCCATCTGAAAACAGCAGATTACACTTTCTTCTCAAGTGTATAAGGAACATTCTCCAGGATAGATCACATCTTGGGTCACAAATCAAGCCTCAGTAAACTTAAGAAAATTGAAATCATATCAAGCATTGCTTCTGACCACAACGCTATGAAATTAGAAATAAATTACAGGGAAAAAAGCATAAAAAACACAAACACATGGAGGCTAAACAATACGTTACTAAATAACCAAGAGATCATTGAAGAAATCAAAGAGGAAATAAAAAAATACCTGGAGACAAATGACAATGAAAACACGATGATCCAAAACCTATGGGATGCAGCAAAAGCAGTTCTAAGAAGGAAGTTTATAGCATTACAAGCCTACCTCAAGAAACAAGAAAAATCTCAAATAAACAATCTAACCTTACACCTAAAGGAACTAGAGGAAAGAAGAACAAACAAAACCCAAAGTTAGCAGAAGGAAAGAAATCATAAATATCAGAGCAAATAAATGAAATAGAAACAAAGAAAACAATCACAAAGATCAATAAAACTAAAAGCTGGTTCTTTGGGAAGATAAACAAAATTGATAAACCTTTAGCCAGACTCATCAAGAAAAAGAAGAGGACTCAAATCAATAAAATTAGAAATGAAAAATGACAAGATACAATGGACAGTGCAGAAATACAAAGCATCCTAAGAGAATACTGCAAGCAACTCTATGCCAATAAAATGGACAACCTGGAAGAAATGGACAAATCCCTAGAAAGGTATAACCTTCCAAGACTGAACCAGGAAGAAATAGAAAATATGAACAGACCAATCACAAGTAATGAAATTGAAACCGTGATTAAAAATCTTCCAACAAACAGAAGTCCAGGACCAGATAGCTTCACAGGTGAATTATATCAAACATTTAGGGAAGAGCTGACACCCATCCTTCTCAAACTCTTCCAAAAAATTGCAGAGGAAGGAACACTCCCAAACTCATTCTATGAGGCCACCATCGCCCTGATACCAAAACCAGACAAAGATACTACAAAAAAAGAAAATACAGACCAATATCACTGACGAAAATAGATGCAAAAATCCTCAACAAAACACTAGCAAACAGAATCCAACAACACATTAAAAGGATCATACACATTGATCAAGTGGGATTTATCCCAGGGATGCAAAGATTCTTCAATATATGCAAATCAATCAATGTGATATACCATATTAACAAATTGAAGAAGAAAAACTATATGATCATCTCAATAGATGCAGAAAAAGCTTTTGACAAAATTCAACACCCATTTATGATAAAAACTCTCCAGACAGTGGGCATAGAGGGAACCTACCTCAACATAAGAAAGGCCATATACGACAAACCCACAGCAAACATCATTCTCAATGGTGAAAAACAGAAAGCATTTCCTCTAAGATCAGGAACAAGATAAGGATGTCCACTGTCGCCACTATTATTCAACATAGTTTTGGAAGTCCTAGCCATGGCAATCAGAGAAGAAAAAGAAATAAAAGGAATCCAAATTGAAAAAGAAGAAGTAAAACTGTCACTGTTCACAGATGACATGATACTATATATAGATAATCCTAAAGATGCCACCAGAAAACTACTAGAGCCAATCAGTGAATTTGGTAAAGTTGCAGGGTGCAAAATTAATGCACAGAAATCTCTTGCATTCCTATACACTAACAATGAAAGATCAGAAAGAGAAATTAAGGAAACAATCCCATTCACCATTGCAACAAAAAGAATAAAATACCTAGGAATAAATCTACCTAAGGAGGTAAAAGACCTGTACACAGAAAACTATAAGACACTGATGAAAGAAATCAAAGATGACACAGACAGATGGAGAGATATACCATGTTCTTGGATTGGAAGAATCAGTATTGTGAAAATGACTATACTACCCAAAGCAATCTAAAGATTTGATGCAATCCCTATCAACTTACCAATGGCATTTTTTTACAGAAATAGAACAAAAAAAATCTTAAAATTTGTGTGGAGACACAAAAGACCCCGAATAGCCAAAGCAGTCTTGAGGGAAAAAAATGGAGCTGGAGGAATCAGACTCCCTGACTTCAGACTATACTACAAAGCTACAGTAATCAAGACAATATGGTACTGACACAAAAACAGAAATATAGATCAATGGAACAGTATAGAAAGCCCAGAGATAAACCCATGCACCTATGGTCAACTAATCTATGACAAAGGAGGCAAGGATACACAATGGAGAAAAGTCAGTCTCTTCAATAATTGGTGCTGGGAAAACTGGACAGCTACATGTAAAAGAATGAAATTAGAACACTCCCTAACACCATACACAAAAGTAAACTCAAAATTGATTAAAGACCTAGATGTAAGACCAGACATAGAATACTTAGAGGAAAATATAGGAAGAACACTCTTTGACACAAATCATAGCAAGATCTTTTTTGACCCACCTCCTAGAGAAATGGAAATAAAAACAAAAATAAACAAAGGGACCTAATGAAACTTAAAAGCTTTTGCATAGCAAAGGAAACTATAAACAAGATGAAAGACAGCCCTCAGAATGGGAGAAAATATTTGCAAACTAATCAACGGACAAAGGATTAATCTCCAAAATATATAAACAGCTTAAAAGCTTTTGCATAGCAAAGGAAACTATAAACAAGATGAAAGACAGCCCTCAGAATGGGAGAAAATATTTGCAAACTAATCAACGGACAAAGGATTAATCTCCAAAATATATAAACAGCTCATGCAGCTCAGTGTTAAAAAAACAGACAATCCAATCAAAAAATGGGCAGAAGACCTAAATAGACATCTCTCCAAAGAAGACATACAGATGGCTGAGAAGCACATGAAAAGCTGCTCAACATCACTAATTATTAGAGAAAAGAAAATCAAAATTATAATGAGGTATCACCTCACACCGGTTAGAACGGGCATCATCAGAAAATCTACGAACAACAAATGCTGGAGAAGGTGTGGGGAAAAAGGAACCCTCTTGTACTGTTGGTGGGAATGTAAATATGGGGAATAGTATGGAAATTCCTCAAAAAACTGCAAATAGAATTACAATATGACCCAGCAATCCCACTACTGGGCATATACCCTGAGAAAACCATAATTCAAAAAGACACATGCACCCCAATGTTCATTGCAGCACTGTTTACAATAGCCAGGTCATGGAAGCAGCCTAAATGTCCACGACAGATGAATGGTTAAAGAAGATGTGGTACATATATACAATGGAATATTACTCAGCCATAAAAAGGAACGAAATTGGGTCATTTGTAGAGATGTGGATGGACCTGGAGACTGTCATACAGAATGAAGTAAGTCAGAAAGAGAAAAACAGATATCGTTTATTAACACATATATGTGGAACCTAGAAAAATTGTACAGATGAACCGGTTTGCAATGCAGAAATAGAGACGGAGATGTAGAGAACAAACATATGGACACCAAGGGGGGAAAGTGGGGGGCAGGTGGTGGTGTGATGAATTGGGAGATTGGGATTGACATATATACATTAATTTGTATAAAATAGATAACTAATAAAACTAATTTAAAAGAAAAAAAAATAAAATTAAAATGTCCCTAAATAACTTACCAGGAGTTTGGTTAGAATAAAGAAATGTCACCTTAATGGCGACTGTCTCTTAGTTCAGGTCACTGATGAGTGCTTCATAGAGCTGGTCTCGTTGAATCCTCACAAGTGTTGTATGGGGAAGGTGCTCTAGAGGGATTCATGGCTGGGATATCAAAGCAGGGGCTTTGGCAGCTACATTCTGTATGTGTAATAAGTTTGAATTATTTTTGTTATAAAATACTTCAACCATACAGGAAAATATGCAGAAGTATTTTTCTATAATTATTTAAAGTGTTCTTAAAGCATGGTCATAGAGCTTAGTATCCAAACTGGGATACTCTTGAGAAAGAAGGGCCTTCTGTTGATAATTATGCTGGGTTAACAAATGTAAATTCAACAGGCTCAGGCTAACTGGGTCGTATGGGCACCTGGAAATCAAGCATTATTGTAACTGTTGAAGTCTCCCCTTGTGCCTCTTCCGGGCCCATGTTCTCCGCCGTCACCCAAGGCAGCCATGATCTTGATATAGATGTGCACACTGTTGATGATTTATGTCCATACTACATATGAATGCATCACAAACTGTACAAAGTATTCCTTTGTGTGTTTCCAAATGTTACATAAATGGTATCTTATGTTGTCACTTTTTACTTCTTTTCCTGAAAAATTAAAGGAACTAGGGCCAAGGAATAATTATGTATTTGCTTTTGATTGGCGGCAACAGAAACTAATTCTGGCTAGCTTAAACCAGGGAGGGATTTCATAAAGATTATTGGGGCATCTTAAGTACCCCATGACTGGGAAAGAGGAGTTCAGGACAGCTCCTGGGATTTGAGCAACAGGTAGGTACAGATTCAATCCCTCCCACACCTGTCATCAATATCAATATCAATATCAATATGGCCACAGTGGCCCCCAGTCTTTGTATGTCTGGGTTCCAATATTCGAATTCCAGAGACAGTAAGAGAATCCAGTTGGGCCAGGTGTCCTCCCTAGGTCAGCTGCCAGTATATGGTCAAGAATGCAGGGTAATGCAGAAAGGACATAACCACCGAGAACCTGTCCCATGGTATTGGGGCTGTTTCCAGAGGAGGGGAAACTGTGAGTAGGGCATCTAAAGAAGTGACAACGATAGTGAGCAGAGAAAATTTGGTGATGAGAGGGAAATCTCTGTGTTTATGGTTTCTTGTGAAGAGGAATATAGAGAAAAACACTTGTCCATTTGGGAATTCCCTTCTGGCATTTCTGAGGGAAATTTATATGGACTACCAAATTCTAGATTCTGAGAACTATCAGTTGAGAAATCCAGAAAACTGGAAGAAGTGTTATAATTCTCCTGTGAGAATTAAAGCTTAATAGTCCGTATAGAGACCTTACTGGTTTGAAGAAATTCACTGACTTCAAGTTGAAAGCAAGAGCAGGAAATATTGATGCCCAGAGACAAAGGTCCAGGTCAGCATTTTTGGGAACCGGGACATGAGCAGTGGAAGAGAAGCATCAGGGAGACTCTCTTGTGTCTGTTGCTCTAAGTGTCTTCATTGCTCTGTCCACTGCTGACAGTGAATAATTCTTGCAGATAAATATTAGTAAGTTTATAGGCCTTAGGATACTTCTTACAAATCGTATTAGTGGTGTTCTAAGAAATACCAGGTTTTGGAAGCAAAATATGTCCTTAAATTGGCTATTCTGGCAATTACTTCTCTGTAGTCCTCTTCACCTTGCCAGGAGATCCAAATATTGCATTATTTGAATTCTATTAGAACAATTGATGCTTTGTGGGGTTAAAAATTTCATTTAAAGAATGAGAATCTTTAAATATTTGTGGAATTATCTTCCAATTTAAAAATTATTTTCATTTAGCATTTATTTTGTGTTAACGTTCATTTCTTTTTAATGTTTTCTATGATCCTGTGTCTATCAGGTAGAGATCATTTTTACAGGTTATTGAATTCAATAATCTTGTCACAATTTGTTGGTTAATCATAATAATAAACCATACATTTGGTATTATACCTTGTTAAACAAAAGACCATGAAAACTTTTCATGTAATCCTATCACAGAAAAACGATTCTCTACTTATTATTTTTATTTATTTATTTATTTATTTTTTGCGGTACACGGGCCTCTCACTGTTGTGGCCTCTCCCGTTGCGGAGCACAGGCTCCAGACGCACAGGCTCAGCGGCCATGGCTCACGGGCCCAGCCGCTCCGCGGCATGTGGGATTCTCCCGGACTGGGGCACAAACCTGTGTCCCCTGCATCGGCAGGTGGACTCTCAACCACTGCGCCACCAGGGAAGCCCCTCTCTACTTATTATTATGGTCACTTATTATTTTTCAAAAACATGTAAGTACAAGTGTTATGAAAATTACAGAATACTAACATGAATTCTGGAATTGCTGAGAATTCTCAGAAAGTCCATTTCCTCATTCTTGAATCCCAATGATTAATATCTATCAGAAGTTTGGACACAGTAAAAGGGGATAACACCCTATGTTGGACACCTGGCAGGGTCAATGATAAAACGTTACTGTTGAGCTCTGAGCTGCTGTCATGAACGATGTTCCTGAGTCAGTCACACTTGTTGGGGATCTCAGATGCACAAACAGAACTGTTGTTGGATACAAATCTCCAGGTTGATTTGGCTCCTACCGAAAGTTGGAAAAAATCAATTCCATGATAAATGAAAAGTGACTACTTTCTGGCTTTCAAGAAAACACTAGAAACAGGGGGAAGAAAAATGCCAAAACAGTGAAGGTACCCATGGGCATGGCTGTGAAGTTGGGAGCCATAGTTTAGTCCATGAAACTCCAACCACTGGCATCATTTTTGGGTTAAAACAGCATGTCCAGAAAATCCTAGGTTAAAATGCAGTGGTTGTGTGCATTGTTTCTCTATTTGCTTGAGTCACTTTTCAAATGTGTGTGTCCTCTGTAGATGTGCTCTGAGGGAATGGGGGAAAGGTTGGAAGAATCTCACAGAGAAAATTGGCCCGGCAGGGTGCAGAGAATTGTTGGGGATAGTAGTTCCTGGTTAAGTGTGTGAGTAAAACCTGAGCTGGACCTGGGCTGGGCTAGAGGGACTTGAGGATGGCATCAAACTGGCTGGTCTGATAACACAGTATTTCACTACCAGTCATGCAAATTCACCCAGACTTCATGGTTGAAAAAAACCCATTCATAAGGCAGGAATACTGGCTTGTACGGCAAGCCATGTTATTTAGCTCCATGGCATAGATGGATATAAAACAGCGTTTCAAAAAATGACTTTACATAGGAATGTTAAAATATTTATTCAGAGATTGGCCATATGTTGGGGGTCCCTTCCTAAAACCCAAACATAAAAACCACCAAAGGAAAATTCCATGTAGACTATGATTGCAAATGACTAATGCAATATAATTTAAGTAAAACATGGAAAATACATTAACTTTATTTATTTATTTATTTTTGCGGTACGTCGGCCTCTCACTGTTGTGGCCTCTCCCATTGCGGAGCACAGGCTCCGGATGCGCAGGCTCAGCGGCCATGGCTCACGGGCCTAGCCGCTGCGCGGCTTGTGGGATCTTCCCGGACCGGGGCACGAACACGTGTCCCCTGCATCGGCAGGCGGACTCTCAACCACTGCACCACCAGGGAAGCCCACATTCCCTTTTCAATAAAGATCTAAATTGTGTTCCTTTTTGAAGCCTTTAG
The DNA here is from genome assembly GCF_949774975.1 of Lagenorhynchus albirostris. Classification (NCBI taxonomy): domain Eukaryota; kingdom Metazoa; phylum Chordata; class Mammalia; order Artiodactyla; family Delphinidae; genus Lagenorhynchus; species Lagenorhynchus albirostris. Next base: position 51,064,106 of record NC_083101.1, on the reverse strand, counting down.
AAACAAAATTCAGCTGTTAAAAAGTATTGAGATTCCTTTAGAAAAGTAAACTTTATTTGCCTTTTATAGAATAAAGAACTTTGATAACACTCTAAAGTTTTAAATAATCTGTTACTGTATATCATTGATATTTCTAGATACTGTGGGGGACACATGGAAATCAAATCTTCATTCTTGGCAGATCAGAGGCCTATTATGTTTAGGTAAAACTGAATTAAAATGAAACCTTTTGCTTTCCAAAAAGCACAGTTTTTACAAGTTAGTTAACATCAAGTGCTTTTCAGAGTTGACGCCAGTGCATGCAGCAGTCAGGAGGCCACATCTGCATTGGTTGTGCCCATCACCTTGTGCTGGTCTCAGGAGATTTATAAACAGCATTTCAGTGTTCCTAGGCATCCTGTAATTACCTCCAAAAACAAACTCCAGAGTAACTGGAGTTTCCATGTGTGAGATGGATGGCTCTTTTTGCCCAGTTATGTATGAAGTCTTTAAGGGTCAATAAAAATAATTTTTTTCATCCTTAACACTAGTTCCCTAATTTGCATGTGATCTTATGCTAGATATTGTGCTGGAAGTTAATCAGACATAGTCCATTGATGCCTCAAAGACAATACTATTTGATACAAAGATTAAGAATTATTATGGTAATAATAATTATAGTAGTAATTATTATAGTAATGATTATAATAACAATAATAACTATTTTAGTGATAGTAATAGTAATAATCATAATAATTACAGCAAGCACTTATTAAGCCCTTATTATGTTCCAGGCCCTATGCTAAGCAGTTTTCACATATTAGGTCTCTGAATATGATCATCAACCCTAGGAGGTAGATAGCATTATGCCCATTTTACAGATGCAGAAAGTGAGCTTTAGAGAGGGTAAGCGACTTGTCCCAGGCCGACTGGGTAGTCACTGATGAAGGTTGGCAACAAAGTTTTGAAGCCTAGATGTGAGAACACAGAGACAAGTTCACAACCATTTATAAGATACACATGTGACATGCACATTTCCATCACTTGAACACTCACTTTAGTGGCCTTACACTGAAGGAAGTAGAGAAACAAAGTTCTGTTGGAATTACTATATGTTATTTCATTTGTTGGGGAACAGAAGGCTTAGTGGAAGGTGGCTTTTTAGGAGAAATATATAACTGACTTTCCATACCACCAGAAGGTGTTTGGGCAGATTAAAAAGGGAACTAGCGCTTCCTTAGAGGACTGCCCCGTGACATTTTCCACCTGCTTTTCTGCCTCTTGTCCTGTACTTTTGGCATTTCTTCTGCTCTTAAGAGTCAGTGAGTCAACAGTGTGTTTTTAGCATGCCCTGTGTGCACAGAAGTGGACTCCGACTCAGCAGGAATATAAAACTACCATGGGCCAGACCTGTGGCAGCCTTTTCTGCCAGCCAGGGGATCGGGGGCAGGGCAGTGTGGAAGAACAGAGTATAGAGAATAAAATTATATGTAAATGTATGTGTGTGTGTGTGTGTGTGCGCGCGCGTGTGCGCGTGTGTATAAAATTCATTTTAAGTCTCATAATCACTCAAGGGTATTTTTTTTAACTGGGCAATTTTACCAGTGCCCCCGCTTGTACGTTCTGATAAGTTCCTAAATGGAAGCCTGATAGAAGTTAATCTTTTAATGCCTCATAAGTAAAAAAGCAAATCATAGAATGATATGGCTCGAAGGGATCCCAGAGATCTACAGTGTTTCATGGAATATTAATGTCCTTGATCTCTTAATAGGTGTTTTGGAAATGGGCCCCATGGTCAAATAAAATTTGGGAATGCTGGGTTAAAGTTAAATAGGTATTTTTCCTGCGGAACTTCACGGAGTCTTTCATACGCTAATGTGCTTTGTGAATCTCCAAAAGGGTGGATAAAGTCTGAAGTGTTTCAAGATGTATTTTACCCCACATTCTCTTTTTGAGAAATGCTGGTCTAGGTGAGCCAGCTAGTGTAGTCTCTACACGATGATAGCAGCTGACACCTTTTTAAGAGCAAGGAAATCCCAAGGGGAAGGAAGGATATATCGGTTGCCCCTGTTTCATGCCAAGAATTCTCAGTGAGAGGCCTTTCCCTGGAGGCTCAGAGAAGCCTGGAAGGCATCTGTAGGCGAACAGGGCCCACTTCATTGTGACCCACGCTATAGAGAAGCTCTGAACTCAGCACAGAAGGATGACCAGCCCCTTAAAATCAGGAAAATGTATTTATCCCTGACCTAGCCCACTGAGGACACATGAAGTGGGGAGGGGACTGTCCTAGCTGTAGCTCCAAAGCTAGTCTGAGTCCCTTTCCCTAAGCAAACTAGTTGTGTGAGTTTAGGTTGGGAAAAGCACTGGTTCAAGAAGACATTAAACTGATGCCCTTTCAGAGGTGTCAGTGTGAAAATGCATATCATGAAACTCCAAGAATGGGATAGAGCATGCAGGATTTTAAAAAGTTACTTGACTATGAAACGCTTATGCAGCATTTGGGAGGCACTTGTGTTACAAGGAAAACCCTTTGGGAAACACTGATCTAATCCGACCTTCTCATTTTACCAGTGAGCAACTCTGGGCAGGCATTTCTTACCTGTGGAGCCCTCTCAGGTTCCTTTTCTCCATCACTGTGACACATTTGTTGGAATTAACTTGATCAAAATTGGGGGCAGCTTTGAAGAGATTTCTTTAGTTCATAAGCCCTTTTTGTATGTTTCAAGGGCAAATTACTCTGTATACCTTGAGTTTCCATTGTCAAAAGCCACAGATTAATTCAACCAAACTTTATATAATATTACCTTTGCCCAAAGATGTTTACGTACAGTGGTGGTCTACAAAGATATAAAATGTAGTTCTTAGTATATAAGACATTGATAATAATGACAAATACTATATATAGATGGCAATAATATGAATATCTAACATTTATTGAATGCCCTTCTGTTTGTCGGGCACTGTACTAATATATTTTCATCCTCCCAACAATTTATGAGGTCGGGATTATAATAATCCCCCTTTCACAATGATGATACTGAGGTGAGGAGAGGGTAAGGAACTATTCCAAGGCCACATACAGCTGGAGGAGAGAAGACATATAGAAAGGTGTAGCAGCACATGAAACATTCCTTATGAGTGGTACAAAGTGCTATGTGAATTCAGAGAACAGAAAAATAATATTCAAAAGACTTTAGCAGTGAAAGTGTCAATTATGTGGTGGGCAGTTACGGTTTGTTTGCCCATCTCTCCTGCCTTTGGGGACCAGCACCCCCTGACTTTGGAGGAACTTTGTCCCTTTCACTGTGGGGTTCCTGCTTTGTGGTTGGTTGCATTGCCTCAAACTGGACCAGAGTCTTTGGGAATTTGGGGATTAGAACCAAGGGAAGAGACTTTCCTTTTGGCTGGTAAAGCTGTAAAATCTTATCTGAGATGTGCCCGACTTGTCCTCAGCCCTGGGGAAGGAGCTGGGCTGTGGTAGGAGAGAATGATGGTGATGTCAAGAGAGAGGCAGGTCCTAGAAGTGCAGAGATGGAGTCCTGGAGACCTTCTGGTTATGTCTGAGGCTTGGAGGCTGCATCCTTTTCTTCTTGTCTGGGACAGAGGACTTACCACCCTCTCCTGGGAATGATACTGTCCTTCCTTGCAAAATGAAATGTTATTAGAAAGTGGTTAAAAAAAATCCCCCATCATAGAGATGTGCACAGGTCCTTAGAAGTGTTGACATTCTATTTGGTGCTAAGACAAGGCTCCCTCAACCATAAAGTCAGGAACTTTACAGGGGAAAGGAGAGAGTAGAGGCAAAACAACAACAACAACACACACACACACAACCTTCACTGTTGAAGAGAAAAGCTAGAGTCTCAATAGGATTCAGTTGATGACTTCACACTTTAATGATATTAATAAGAAGGGGAGGGGCCACATAAGAATTTGTACTGAATGTAGGTGCCATCTTGGCCACTTCCTTCAACCTCACAGAAAGCCTCCTTTTTCTCATCTGTAAAATGGGAATGATATGAATGCCATTACTACTTCTTTTAGTTGTTTTGAGCCTCCAAAGAGAAAACAGATGCAAGGCCTTTTGTCAGCTGCAAAACAACATATAAGTGTGAGCTGTTATTCACAGTCATCTTACTGTGATCAAACACTTTATAATCCTGCAGCAAATCCAGCTTAGTCCCAGGAAGTGGACAATATTTGGAGGAGGAGAAGAAGCAGGGGATTTCAGTGACTTTAGTGGGCGCAAAAATGCTTTGAGGGTGAAAGGAGATAGAAGCAAAAATGAGAATTGTTTCTTCCCTTTTGGGGCTTTATCCTTTTTGCCTGTTGATTTTCTCTGGGGAATTTCTTGATTTGGGATTTTTGGTGGGCTTTATGGAGAGAAGGCAGCACATCTCTGACCACCCCCCCTCCCCACCCCACCCCCAGATGCCAGAAAGCTTGTGAAAGGAGCAAGCCCAGTTCCTGGTACCCTGTCCTTGTTTAATTTGGGTTTGTTCATTCATTCCTGGTAGGACCTTACAAAGGGCTTTACCCTCCTCCTAGTGAAAGCGATGAATCCTGGTAAGAGCTCCGCAGTGTGGACACATACAGTGTGGGACAGCCTGTTTCTAAGCAGGAGCTGGGCCAGGGAGGGTGAAAGGGCAAGAAGAATAAGGAAATACGCGTCCACGCATCTGTGTTTCTGCTGTTGTGACCACCACAACAAACAAGCAAAAAAAAAAAAAGTTTTCTTCCTGAGAAGTGTGCTGCCTTCAGAGAGCCTGGGGAAAAGTGTGGATGGCTGGGTGGATCCTGCTGGATTGAAGGGCCTGACAGTATGTGATTCCCTGCAACAAATGGTAGTGGTGGGGTGTGTGTACACACGCAGACACACTCGCAGCGCCCAGCCTCCAATTTCAGCGCTGGCAGAAGATAACAATTCTCAGCTCGCTCTTCCAGGGTTATTTTTGGCTGGGGCTGTTCTCTGATGGCAAAAGGTTTCAGCCCCCTCCCAACTCCACCCCTGTCCTTGTTCAAAAGAGAAACTGGTGCTTGTAAACCGCTCACTCCCTGGGAAGCCGGGAGGCAGGGCTGCGGGTTGGAGGGGAGAGGGGCCGCGGGTACGGGGAGAGGACCCCCAATCCTGGTCAAGTTCTCACCACCCCTTCCCCGGCTGTTTTCTAGCGGAGGGTGTGCCGGGGGAGACGCGATCACCGGGGAAGGCTCGGGCTAGGCGCGCGAGGAGGCGTCCCCGGGATCGGGGTAGTTGGCACTGGGAAGGGGCTTTTGGGACACCCCGAAAGTGAGTCCAGCTGGGAGAAGAAGCTGCGGGCACGTCGGGCACTCCGGCCGGAGAGGAAGTTGGGCGGGTGCGAACTTTTCTTGGAAGGTAGAGGCCAAACTCTGCGGGGGCAGCTAGGGGCCGCGCGCAGAGGGAGGAGCGGTCGGCGCGGCAGGAGGGCGCGGGGCGCGGGCCGGCCGCAGAGGGGGCCGCGGCGCAGGCGGAGCCCGGGCGCGCCGCCAAGCTGGTGGGGGCCCCGTCGGGCTGCAGATTCCCTCCGGCTCCCGGAGCCGCGGCAGGACCGGCCAGGAGGCGCCATGGAGGGGAGCCCCATCCCGGTGCTGACGGTGCCGACGGCGCCCTACGAGGACCAGCGGCCGGCCGGCGGCGGGGGGCTGCGACGGCCCACCGGGCTCTTCGAGGGTCAGCGCAACTACCTGCCCAACTTCATCCAGAGCGTGCTGTCGTCCATCGACCTGCGCGACCGCCAGGGCTGCACCATGGTGGTGGGCAGCGACGGCAGGTACTTCAGCAGGACGGCCACGGAGATCGTGGTGCAGATGGCCGCGGCCAACGGGGTGAGTGACATGCCGCCCCTCGCGTCCGCAGCCCCCCTCCTCACCCTGCCTTCTCCGCCGGCCTTCCTCAGGCCCAGCCTCGACCCCCGCCCTGCTCCCGGGCTCGGCCGCTCCCCCAGGTCCCCTCCGCCCGCGTCCCGCCACCGCAGCTCCCCGCAGCCTCCCCGGCGCACCCGGGACGCCCGGGCTGTGTCGCGCCCGCCGCTCCGAAAGGCCTTAAGGGTTGCTCGCCCTTCTTTGAGCCCAGCCGGGCATCCCGACCGACCAGCCACATCGCCCTGAACTCTCTCTGGACTCTGACCATGTCCTGCACCTGCTCGCTGTTCTCGACTTTCTCTTCCCCAACCCTTTAAAAATATTTGCTCTGACCGTTTCACTACCCTCCCGCTACCAATATATTGATAGTTGTCCCCCTCCCCACCCCACTTCTGTATCCTATTTGCAGTCGTCTTCTACTCCACATCTTGGCTCTGCCAAATTTAACAGTAGTGTTGGCTCCGAAGACACACACACACACACACACACACACACACACACACACACACACACACACACACACACACACACCAGTGTTGGTTACTGACGTATTTAGCAAGCGTGGACCCTGAAGGTTTTTAATATCATTGGTTCATGGAGTTATATTTCATAATTGATTTGATTAGGGAAAGGATGGGACGGGAATCAGTGTGAACCTATACAGACTGGGCTCTCGGTTCTGGGGAGGCAAATCTCTAAATGGTCAGAAATGAGATTTGCAATGCTTTTCTTGAAGCAATTCCCAACTTCTCTCCAAGATGCCCTTTGGCAGTTGACAACATTTCATGCCTCTTCTCCCCTGCAGTTTTCATCCTCCTTTCCTCTCCCTTCTCGCACCACTTAAGTAGTCTTCTTTTGCAATCTGAATTCTCAGACCTTGAGTTTTTCTTTCTCCTTCCTTTCTCCCTATCCTACAACTAGACGCACCTTTTGACATATCCCCATACCCTGATTTCCTCCTTTCCAAAGCCAGCAGCGTCTCAAGAGGGATACTGACTTCAAGGGTCCCTGAATTCTCTGTGGGAAACATTGTCGAAAAGAGGAACTTAAGCCTTGTTAATGCAGTCAGATCCACACACATAGAACTTCCCTTTAAGTGAAACCTCTGCAGATGTATAAGTGAGTGTGAACATTTAAAAAAGAGAAACTAAACAATGATCTGGTTTTTGAATTCCCTCCTTCCCTCCTTTCCAACCCTATCCTTTTTAATTTTCTCATTTCTTGCTTAGAAAGACAACTTTGAGGTTGTCCATGCTTCACATTTGTCTACCCTAACTCCCCCTTTTCAGTGTTTCTGGAATAGGGAAAGAGGATTTTTTTTTTTTTACTAACCAAAAAGCAGTTGGGTGAAACAGGGCCTGGCTGGGGTGAGGGTGAGCTGGGTGGTGGGACTGTGATCTCCAGCCCCAGCAGATGATGCTGCTGGAGATTATAAGACTTGTATTTCTCTCTGGCTCCTCACTTGGGATTGATGAAAGTTGGCCTGAATCAGGGATTTGGAGAGAGGTTAACAAATGGTCTTTTACTCTTGTCTGACAAAGCCGTTCCCATGGAATGATGGAGAATAATGAGCCTTGGGAGAGCTGTGGCAGCTTTCATACTCCTTCCTGGGCCAGGTTTTCCAAGGAGTGAGAAAAACATGGCCTGTCCAATATTTATTGCGGGTCAGGAAAGTTTTGGAGTTACAGTTGTTGATTTGCATGGACGCGTTATTATTATGCTTTATTATTTCTTGGCACACTTTACCCTAAGGACTCTTCAGTCTCTTAACTTCAGTGGGTCTTCTCTGTAAACACATTTTATTGACTTTAAGAGTGGAGTTTATTTTAGGAGATAGTTAGCATACGTTAATATATACCTAAAATAGAGTCAAATTTAATCTACCAGTTGTTATGAAGGACAGAATGACAAACTAAAGTCCACACAGAAGCACCGTCTTTTATTTTTATTTATTTATTATTATTATTTTTTTTCTGTATGCGGGCCTCTCACTGATGTGGTCTCTCCCGCTGCGGAGCACAGGCTCCGGACGCGCAGGCTCAGCGGCCATGGCTCACGGGCCCAGCCGCTCTGCGGCATGTGGGATCTTCCCGGACCAGGGCATGAACCCGTGTCCCCTGCATTAGCAGGCGGAATCTCAACCACTGCACCACCAGGGAAGCCCGCACCGTCTTTTAAATAATCTGAAAGTATTAATTCTAAGATGGACGGGCATGGGGGAAAGGGATGGTTGACTCTTGTAACGATTTCAAACAGCCAGTTTTCACCAGTCTTTTCCTCATTTTGTTCAGCTTTGTGGGAGCTTTTGCTAAAGCAAAGTGAATAATCAGAAGGCTGACTTCAGGCGAGAGGCGGTTTAAAAGGGACCACAGTAAGCAAAATTGGTCTTGCATGATTGCAAATTGATGGGGATGCACTTGCCTCCTGACTTGGCCTGCTGATTATACTCAGGAATAGGGAACTTCAATTCCAAATGCTTTGGCCTTTTTTTGATTTCCCATTGGATAGTCATAGTAAAAAAAAAAAAAAAAAAGAAAATAGTAGAAGATAGAATTTATTCTCTTTGAACTGACTTGAATATGACCAGGTGGGCTGCATTCTCTCTCTCTGAAAAATCTTGGTTTTGATTGAAAAAGTTAATTTTACAAAGCCGTTTTTCTATAAAAAATGGTTGTTGCTCTTCGCTTATGAAATTGCTGGAGGAAAACAGAAGTTTGGAATTTCTAAAACAATAAACTACACTATTAATATTTTAATATCTCATAAAGTTTGAAATAGATTCCTACACAAATACCTGTACAATTGGAGATTTTAAAAAACTTTCTCATAAAGTTATGAAACTTTAAAGCTTTCAGGGAAGTGTAGAGAATAGATTAACAACATCCATATGCCCTTGTCCTAGATTGTTGACATTTTTCTATGTTTGATTCATCTTTTCGAGGGTCTAAAGTATATTAAAATATATTAAAGAACATGACATTTTACCCTAAGTTCTTCAGTACGGATTTCTAAAAAAGAAGAACATTTTTCTTGATAGTGACAGTATCATTAACATCCCAAACAAAATAAAAAATTATTTCTTTACATTATTTATGACCCAGTCCACATTCAGATTTCTTCAATTATTCTGAAATGTCTTTTATACCTAATTTGTTCAGGCTTGTTTCTTCTAATCAAGGAACACACATTACGTTTGTCTCAAGTCTCTTTTAACCTAGAAAGTACCTCCCTTTTTATTTTTATTTTGTTAACGAAATTGACTTGTTGCCGAGACTAGGTCGGTTGGTTTTTCTATAGAATGTCTCCTCCACCTCCTTTCTGGAATTTTCTGATTACTTCTTTATGGTATCATTTAACTTTTCACTCTATTCCCTGTGTGTGTGTGTGTGTGTGTGTGAGAACTAGAAATCAGTCTAAAGGCTTAATTAGAGTCAGGTTCGGTATTTTTTTATAAGATTATTTCATAGGTGATGGTGTGTATTCAGTTGCATAATACAAGGAAACATAGTCTCTGGTTGTTCCATCATCCGTGATGCTGAGATAATTATAGAGCTATGGTGGTATGGTCCATTATTTTCCCCTTTGGGACTAGCAGTAGGCTGTGGGGTGCACTTTGTACCATGTGAATATTCAGTTCCTTATCAATTTTTACCCAATTGTTTTAGCATCCATTAATGATACTGGCTTGAGTTGATTATTTCATTAGGGGTTTCAAAATGATGATTTTCAAATTCTCTAATTCCATCTACATGTTTTAGTTGGCATTTTTCTATAAACTGGGTATTTTCCTCACTACTAGGCTATTTGATTATTCTGTAATATAGTTCCTTCTGGAAAGACAGAATATGTGTTTATTTCTCTCTCTTTTTTAATTACCAATTTTCAGAGTAAGAATTTGGTGAAATAGCCACCTCCATTGATGACACATGAATTTTGTTTTGTTTTGCTTTCACTTTTTCGAATATCACTATGGACTCCTGGATTTTTATATAATCAATTTGAATAGATTATTGAAGAATGAAAAGAAACTACCTTTTTTTTTAGTAGTTTTTACGGGGCTATGTGAATTTATCTAAAAAACCCCAGAAGTATTTTAATCCCCTTTTGAAGTTACAAACTATGTCATGCTATATAGAGCAACAGACAAACAAACAACAAAAAACTAAGTATATGAAGTAAATAGTGTCATTTAAATGAATTGAGATCAGACTTAGTTTGAAACTAATTGATTTTTCTATCCTATTTCTATTTCCATCTGCTTTAGATCCTCCTCAGGGGTTTAGATCCTCTGTGTATCAATTTATTCTAATGTCTTAAAGAACTGAAAAGCCAAATGCATCATAATGGCTATGGGAATGCCTTTGCCCTTCTCTGGGTAGATCCATTTGCAGCTCAGGGCATTTGTCTTTCTTCCTCCTCTTTGTAAAAATCTACTTTTTTAGTCCTAAACTACCTTTAATATTGGACAGGTGACAGAACTGTATCTGCCTGAAGATGTTTCTGACTTTTTCTAAAGTCTTCTTTTTCTGAGATGACATTGTATATTGGCACTGTCTAACAGAACTTATTGTGATGATGGGAATGTTCTGTAATCTCTACTGTCCTAGCCAACTAGGACACTTGACTGTTGAATACTTGAAATGCAGCTGATGCTGCTGAAGAACTGAATTTTACATTTTATTTAATTTTAATTAATTAAGATTGAAACTTAGATAGCCACAAGTGCTTAGTAGGTACCATACTGGACAGCACAGTTCTATAATTTAACATTTAAAGTGTGTGTGTGTGTGTGTGTGTGTGTGTGTGTGTGTTTAATGGAGCCAGACTGTTACAATCAAAAGCAACTATCGGTTAAATAAAGGGAGGTCGACAAATACTACAAATACATAATTGGCAAACCCAAACCAGATTTCTTCATACAATAACCACACTCTCTTTTGACTTTAGCCCAGGAGGCAATGAGGTATGGTAGAAAAAGCACTGTATCAGCAGCTGGAGGGCTTGCCTTATTTTCCTAGCTCTGACATACAAGTTGCAGTGCAAATGCTTTAGCCTCTTGACATACCAAGAAACCACTTGTTTTCTCATCTATAAATTGGGTATGATAGCATCTCTGAATTATCCTGAGAATCAAATGAAGCACTGCATATGAAAGCATTTTGTAACATCCACAGCACTAAGAAATGCAAGGGAGTATTACTATGGTCAGCTGAATACATCTCAGATAATAATGATTTGACTGCGTGTATGGACTAACCTAGAGCTCTGTAACAAGTTTTAGCCAAGAGAAAACCCATTTGCCAGTTAGCCTTGCACTGTACTGGCCATATGATGATCAGCATTAATGATAATAATATTGGCATACAGTGCAGCTTACAGGATTCAAGAGCTCCTCAATGGCTTGTGAAATCTTTTAGAGGTAGAAAATGAAGTGAAATGATATGAGGAATGCTAGATCAGTGAGGGGCTTGGGCGTGCCCTCCGGATAGGTGCTGGCACAGGTTGTATTTGATTCCAACAGGTCATAAAGACGTGTCTGTTTCCAAAGAATGAGAATACACTTGCCTTGGCATTTATGAGAACTATCTGGGCAACAAATTTTGGTTTGGTCCCAAAGACAAGGAACATATATTTGGAAGAGAAGCAGAGTGGGATATGGTGGTGGGTGGCCAGTAGTGATGAAAGAAGAAGGAAGCAAGAGAGGGAAACATGTACTGTAACACTAAGGCTTCTTTCCTGGAATGGATCTGGAAATCTGGGCGTGGCTAGCTCCAGGTCCTATCTCTAGAAGGCAAAAGAAGTGGGTGATGATTGCTCTGTATTTTCTATGGGTGTTCACAACAGAATAGGTGAATGGAATGGGCTACTATGGCCCAGATGTTAGGAAGGGCTGGTTTGTAATATATTAGAAAACCCTAAAGAGCCTCCCATAACTTTATCTTGCTTCCCTTCCCAAATCCTCATCCCTGAATTGTGGAGATGGAAAATCTATTATCTGAGCAAATAGCAAATTTTAGGGAGCCCTTGGTTCCACCCTTCTCCTTGTTTGGGTCTGTTCATTCTTGACTCTTTTAGCCTCAAGTCCTCATTCACTTTTTTATGAGGAAGTAAAAGGAGTGGGAGAGGTTTTGAGAACAGCTGGGCCCTCCCAGTTGCTGGGGTGTGTTATTTTAAGTTTTGTTTAATGTGTCCAGAGACCCAGATGGCATTTTTAACTAAGCTGCTTTATTAAATCTTGTGATAAAATATAATGATGTTTATTGAAAAGACAGATACCCATCAGCAACATTATGTCTGAAACCTGCCCTAAGAATTTTTTATAAAACATCTGTTCCCTTTGTGAACTCTGGAAGTTTGCTAGTTTCTGTACAGCCTTGAGGAATAGAAGTTGGAACCTATTTGGGGGGAATCTAAGGAGAGGTATTGGCTTTACCAACCTTACCCTTCATCTTTTGGGCTCCGGCCACTCTTCTGTTAGACAACAGTGACATGAATGGACACTGTAATAGGATTATTTGGGAATAATAGGCAGCAGAAAAAAAAAAAAGGTCTGAATTTCCCAGGGATTTTTAAATTGAAGGTAAAAAGCTAGGGCTGCAATGTCCTTTGTTAGCCTACAGCCTTGACAGCTAATTGCAAACACTCAAGATTTGGCCAGTATGCCTTTACTGTTTATACTTGCATAGCCAAAGGGAAAGTTTTCGGTTCTTTCATCTGACTTGACTCGCATTACTTATGAATAAGAGGATATCTGGGGTATACACAAGACTTGTTAAAATCCACATTTTCTGAGCCTTTCAATACCTTTCATCTCCTGCATTGTTAGTGACGTCAAATTTTGGAGTAATGCCTGTATTTGTTTGAAGAAAAAAAATTTTTAGGAACACTGAATCCCCAAAGAAATTCTTTTTCTTGGCATAAAGTCACAGACAATTTTCTTTCCCTTTCCAAGTCTCTACTAATAGATGCTTTGTACAAATAGAATACTTACTGCCTTTCTATTGTTTTCCTCTAATAAGAGTCTGGTTTGGTAGCTAGGGATATGTAGTTTTATATTTAGACATTTATGATAAAAAATAGAAAAGAATTTGAAATCATAGGACCAGAGTTTATCCTGCTTGACAAAAGACCTCACAGAATACTAGGAGGAGAGTTTTACAGCAGATGGTTAATATCTACAATATATGAAAAGCTTTCCCAAATCAATAAGAAAATTCAAACAGTTTAAAAGAAATATTGTCAACAGCAACCACAAATGCATGAAAAGGTGATCAACCTCATTAGTAACCAAAGAAATACAAATAAAAACAATCCATTAATTTGAAAAAAATGGAAAATACTCAGAGCTGGCATAGGTGTTGGAAAATTGTCAAGTTTGTACACTGTTGGTGGAAGTTAAATTGATACAACTTTTTGATCAGGCAATTTGGCAGTATGTATCTAAATTAATAGAGTACTTGTCCAATAATCTAAGAATCCTTTACTCTAAGAATATATCCTATAAATTTTCTAATACAAAGGTAGAAACATTTATGTACAAGAATACTCACTGCAGCATTTTGCTAAAGAAAAACTTGGAGGGACTTCCCTGGTGGTCCAGTGGTTAAGACTTCACGCTTCCAATGCAGGGGGTGTGGGTTCAATTCCTGGTCTGGGGAACTAAGATCCCACATGCTGCTCAGCTCGGGCCACCCCCCCCAAAAAAAAAAAACTTAAAAAAAAAAAACAGCTTTATTAAAAAAAAAAACGTGGAAACAATTTATATGTTCAGCAGTAGAGAACAGGTACATAATTTATGACACAACCACACTAGGAATGCATTAATATCCATAAGTGAAGGAGGTGGATCTGTATGTGACATGAGAAAGATGTGGATGATAGTTTGTTAAAGTGAAACAAAGCAATTAGTACAGGGTCATGTGTAGCATGATCCCACTTTTGTGTATATAATTAGGCATAGAAAATAGGGTTGGAGGAACATAGTCCAGACAGTTAACAGTGAATATATCTGGGGTATGTGGGTGTGTTTGGTGGGAGAGGGGAATCCTTTCCCTTTCTACTCATATACTTCTCTTTATTAAGTAATTACACATGTATACATGCCTTGCTTTCATAATTAAACACATCACTAGAGAGTAGTTAAGAAAAAAAGGAGAAGCTCTGAATTTGAATCATTATACTATCATTTGCAACGTGTGTGACTGTGGGGAAGTCACCTAGTTTTCTGGGGTTTGTTTCCTTGTTTATAAAAATAGGCACTGTCGTAATACTTGCCTCCCACATCTTCCAGGGGTTTGGGGAGGATTGAATGAGGTAATGGATTATTGTCAATTATTTTATTGATTCACATAGCACCACTATTACCAAACTATTTTTCTCTGATTAAAATAAAAGGACATGTGCATATATGCTTTTTATTCTCAGTAGCCTTACTGATCGAAGGCGCCCGTCGATGTGGTGATCACAGTTGCTTTAGTAAGACTTCCGGCATTTCTGCAGGCTGCTGGCTAAGGCTTGGGTGGCGACTGCTGAAGTCATGATACTCTCCCCTCTCCCAGCATGAATGCTCACACACACACACACACACACACACACACTCACTCATGCACACACAAACACACATGTGTGCACACCCTGTCACGGTACTTGAGGTGGCAGCAGCTGCTCTGGCGTAGACTTTAACTCAACATAAAGGACTTCTTTTTGCGTGGTCTGCGCATTATTTCCTATTATGAATCAGCTGAGTCAATGCCATGCTTTTCAATCTTAAACCTTTCTGAGGCTCAGGCTACGTTAGGAGCAGACCCACCCTTCTATACCTGCTCCACTGCCCCAACTGAGGCCAGATCTTAATCTGCTCATTTCATGCGGATTTTCAAGCCTAATGGACTGGGCCATGTGAGGGATTACTGAGAGGAACAGACGAAGCAGAGGCTAAGAGACTCCACGCTCATCTGCTGAGTAGTCTGAAAATGCACAGCTGCAAGCTCTAGCGATGCTTTAAAGCATTTTGTCAGGATGTTTGTCAGGGTGCCTGTTCCTACAGCCCTGCTGAATGTTTGGTTAGGAGGCATAATCTTTTTTTGGACAGGATCTCCCAAATGTAAAGTGACAGATGCTAACGTGGAATATAATACAGAAGACCTAGCTTTGCTGTCATAAATAACAGTAAATTGTTTAATCTTGCTGAGTTGTAAATCTGTGATTGCCAGAGGTCTTTAGTTCACTGGAACATAGTATAAGGGTTGGTGGCATTTAGCAAATGGACAGTAATTATTTCCCAACCAGACAGATATTGGTCTGATGGAATTTATTTAAAGATCCACATATATGTATTTTAATTGACTGTGACAACTACTCAGGGAAAAACACATAGCTATAAAGAGAGACTGAAATTTTTCCAGGAAAAAATACACACACACATATAGAGAGGAATATGTATATGAATCTCTATATATGTATTCTATCTATAAAAGAGCCAAAGATAGTCAGTTTTTCTTTTGGGATTTTATATGTGTGTGTGTGTGTGTGTGTGTGTGTGTGTGTGTGTGTGTATACTGTCTACTTATAAAGGTTCCAGATGGAAAGTGTTCTTAAGCATTTAGATAGTTTATCAAATAGCATATGTGTGTACACATGTGCCCAGGACACCCCCTCCCCGAAGATACATCTTCTTCCCTGGATATATTCAAAAAGAGAGTAGAGCAGAGTCCCAGGTGACAGAAGTATCTGAAGACAGCATAGAGTTGAAGGAGGTGACTAAATGTTCCCAAATGACCTATGTTTCTATGATAATAAATAGAACTTGTGCTGGAGTTGGATGGACCAATAGTAAGAAGTATAAGTAGTATAAATCCTGCATTCCAGGCAGGATCTTGTACGGACAGCTCTCTGCTGTGAGATCAGTAACGTGGGTAAGTTAGCAGTCTGGCATGGGACATACCAGTGGACGGTGCAAGTCAGAGGCATAAATGGGGCAATGAAAATAGGAAGATCCGGGCCAAGACGAGGATACAGACATGAGGTCCTGTCACTAATCACCATGGACTTCAGCAGTTTCTTAATGAGCAGTTCTGGTGGTTAAAGAAGAAAGAAGACATTGCACTTATGTAGGTGTGTTACAACTAATTTTCTATTTAATTGGTGGCAAGCTACTTTGAGTTAAATTTATTCCATAGGATTAAATTAGATAGTTTTAGTTTCACATATAAAAACATTTTTAGTTTCACATATAAAAACTTAGGTAAAAGAACACTTTTATATTGGTCAGTAAACCATGGTACATTTAAATAATGGAAGACTATACAGCCACTAAAATCATGTTGTGGAAAAATAGTCAGTGACAGAGAAAGATAGACTCCACAGAAGGGGTAGATATGTTAAGTGAAAGATGTAGACTACACGACAATCCCTTTTGTAAAAATATAAATATGTAAATGAGAGAGAGAGAGAGATATCCCAAGACACATAGACAAAGGTTAGACACTGAAATGTTTACTGTGGTCACTTTTAGGTTTACAGATGAGTTTTACTTTCTTCTTGCTTATGAGTACTTTCTAAATGTCATACATATACTATATATACATATATTTGTCATATATATAAAAGTCATATATATATTTGTAATTAGAAAACCATTGCAGGTTGGTGAAACAACAAATGCATTCAACTACTATGAATTAGAAATTCATAATTAAGAATCAAGAAATGACACCAGCAAGGAAGGCAAGGGAAATATATCAAAGATTTATTGGGTGTCAGATGCTGAACTGGAGCTTGGCTGTGTTACTTTCCTTCACCCTCTATCTTTTAGGTAATAAAACTGAAATACAGAGGGTTCAGGATCTTGTCCAAAGTCATATAGCCGGCAGGTGGCAAGTCCATTTTTGCATCATTTCCCGTTGAATGCCAAAATCTCAGCTTATCTCAGGGCACTCAGCCCTGCTTTCTTGACCCAGATGGATCCAATAGTTCTTATCCTGGTACCTGGTTGGGTTGATCACCTCATAAAATGGCAGCAGATAGAGCCCTTTCTTCTTTCAGTGAGCCGAGTTCTATATCTTAAGGTAAAGATTTCAGTATCTTCCAAGCACTGAATTACCAGTAGGAACATAAGTTCCAATTTCATTGTCCCCATTCTGCACCCAAGAAAAGCTAGAGTGCCTGATCTTCTCAGTGAGACCTTGAGAATTGGTGGGCTGATTGAGGAATAGAACTGGGGCCAAACTTCCAGATGCCTGTGACTTTACTGCACCTGTTCAGATGTTGGGAATCAAATGTGAAATACAGCTTGGTTTGGTTCTAATGAACTCTCGTCTCACCCTCCAGCCCCTGGGTATGTGTGTCAAAGCTTCCAGGGGAACACGCATCTGAGGATGAGCTCGGTCTCCGTGTAACGAAACGTATAACTGCACAATTATCCATGTGCAAATGGAGAAGTCCCTTGATGTTTGGATAACTACATCCATGTCTTGAGTTTGTTATTTCTCAAAATTCCACTTAGCCATCTCCTGCTTACTCATGCACAGCAGTGATCAGGGGCTGGCACTCCTCTCTGACAGCAGGGACGAGAGACTGAAGCCTGGCCATCCACAGCAGCGTGGCTCTGGGATTCCTTCATGGCTTTTGTTTTTTGTTTAACCAAGAAGATGAGAAACAGGCATCTTTGTGTTTATGGCTTTCCATGCACTTTGTAGGTGGACACGGTGGTGGCTGTGTGGTCCTGTACAGCACTCTGTCTGTGAAACATCAAGGAAGTTTCTGTTTAGTGCCCTTTTTACTCTCTCTGATTCACTTTGGGAATGACAGGGATGTGACACAGTGACCAGAGGTTATTGAAGAATGTCATGCTTACTTTTTCTTTTCTCTCTGTGGGACTCTTTTTTTATGACTTACTTAAAGTTAAAAGGAAACCAGAAAGTGGAAATCTTATTTAAGTGATTTCACACATGAAAACAATCCTACTTTCTTTAGTGTTATGTTACTGGGGAAAAATCATTTGGTATCAAAATTCCACGTCTACCCTGAGATTCTAGCCTGAGGGTTTAAGTTGTGTATTGCTGCTCTCTGGGACTTGAATCTGAGCTAATTAGAAACTGAACTCGTATTAAATCTAAGTTAGAAGAGTAGTTGTTAGTGTTCTGAAAAGAGGGAGCCATCAGAAATAAAATCATTAACAAAATTCGTTGTATATGGCACGTGGTGTAAAGTATGGATGTGCTGGGAGAAAGCTTCATGAAATAAAATTTCCTCTGTTTCAGGACACTGGTCTGTGGTATGTGGAAGGGCATATCGATTCCTGAGGCACTTGCTGTGCCCACTCATGGGTGGAGCAAATGGTGATGCAATCTAGGTGAGGCGTAAGAGTTGGTGGAAGACGCCGGCATCTAGTTAGAAGAATAAACTCAGAGGGATTATAAGTAACTGCACTAAGGGAAATGATTGATGGTAATTGCACATGGCTACCTGCTACATCCTCCCTTTCCCTAGCATTTAGCAGTCATGACTGGATAAGAACAAGTTAATGCTGGGTCTGTGTATCTGGGTGTCTGGGAAAGTGTGTGCCTCACGTATGTGTCTGCAGGCGCTGGTGTGACAGTGTTCTCATGGCTACCTGTGGATCCTGGTATCTGTCTGTATCTGTGTGCCTTCTGTGTGTGTGTGTAAGCAACACTGGACTGGGGTCTACTTTGCCCCCCTTTCCTAGTGGGAACTGAAGGACATGTTTCTCAGTAGCAGTAAAGCCCACCCAGGTTGGTGCACCATCTGCAGGGCTGGGTGGGGTTTCCTTTCCTCCAGTCAAAGACAGACTGTATGGTATGGGTGTGACAGTTCCTCCAGTGCCCCTTTGGGAGGCTCAGCGAGGGAGCAGCAGAGTGCCGTGGCTCAGACCTCCCCAGCCTGTGGTCTGGGTTTCACTCAGGAAGAGAAGTCAGATGTTGCCTGCTTCAATGCTGTAAACAAAACCAAAGCCAATGATGTAAGTAGACCATCTTTTTCTTGCAAGGTAGCAGTCTGCAACATTGGCAGAGAATAGTACTTCTAAGACTTTTTCAGAAAGGGAAATGGTAGTTTAAGGGTTATTTAAGGTCTAAAATTGAATTTTAAATGTTGGGGGAGGGGAAGGGGCTTGGGGAAGGCAATAGCATGATTTGGGTCATGTTGAATTTCATGAAGAGTTTATATAATCTCATCTTACATGAATTTTCATGACCCTGAACCCTCTCAACTTTGCAGATGAAGACAAGGTGCCTCAGACAAGTGACGCAATTTGCCTTAGGTCAGGGGTGGAGCAAAGACTCATATCTAGATCTTTTAACTTTAAGTTGCCGTTGCTTTTTCTTTATACAACAGGGCTTCCAAAGGTTATGTTTCTTTGATCAATTACTAGATCTTGAAAGTCATAGCTTTTCTGATGACATTTGCCTTGGGCTAATTAGGAGAGGGAGAATTTACAGAAGAGGAGAAAACAGACACACAGAGAGGGTAATGTGAACACAGAGGTGGAGTTTGGACTGAGGGCTGGCCTCTGCTGGGGGCACATAGGGCCCTCAGCGGTGGCCGCAGCCAGGTCAGCCTTGATGAGTGGAGGTCCATGTGCTGAGCCCACGCTTGATCTCCCTCCCTGCAGCCGTTGGCCACCCTGTTCACGAGCCCATTGGGCAATGACAGGAGTGGCTGGGGAAAGAGGCAGACTGGTTTGACAGAGCTGGTCCTTCTAGCCACTTGATTATTTAAATCCTCCTTTGCTGAGATCACTTTTTGGTGAGCATTCCCACGGGGCACAAATATCTTCAGGATTTTCCATGTCTTATCTTAGAAGCCTCATCACCCGCTCTCCTGCATCCCCTCCAGCAGTTGTCTCCTCTCAGAAGTCCCTCAACTAGAGTTATATACAGTGTCCAGCATTACCTCATTTTTTTTGGTATTGGTGGGTTAATGAGCAGATCCACAGAGCAAAAACTTCCAGATAACTAGAATTTAATCTCCTATTAATCCTCCACTGACAACTAAAATGTTTCAGGTTGAAATTTTATTCAAGTGTATTTTCCCACTTTAATGTTAAACAGAGAAGATATTACCTTTAAAAAAAATTCAAATTTAATAAGATAAACTGTATCTATAATCTCTCCTATTTAACAAATAAACCGTACATATTTATTTCTGTATTTTTCTAAGTGCTGGCCCCAAAGTGTACATAATTGTACATTGTTGTAATAGCTTAAAAGTTATTTAGATATCTGCATTTTGACTTAGCATTAAAGCATTGTCTGTGTTCCTTCTCTACTACTTAAGAAAGTGTAAGTTGTTATAGCAAATAAACTTGAATATTTAAATGTTTTAACAAAACTTAAATGTTTTGTTATAGCAAAAAAACGATGTTTTTTTTAACATCTTTATTGGAGTATAATTACTTTACAATGGTGTATTAGTTTCTGCTTTATATGAAAGTGAAACAGCTATACGCGTACATATATCCCCATATCTCCTCCCTCCCTCCCATCCTCCTTATCCCACCCCTCTAGGTGGTTTCAGAGTCCTGAGCTGATCACCTTGTGCTATGCGGCTGCTTCCAACTAGCTATTTATTTTACGTTTGGTAGTGTATATATGTCCATGCCACTCTCTCACTTCATCCCAATTTACATTCCCCCTCCCCACGTCCTCAAGTCCATTCTCTACGTCTTCTTCTTTATTCCTGTCCTGCCCCTAGTTTCTTCAGAACCATTTTCTTTTTCAGATTCCATATATATGTGTTAGCATACAGTATTTGTTTTTCTCTTTCTGACTCATTTCACTCTGTATGACAGACTCTAGGTCCATCCAGCTCACTACAAATAACTCAATTTCGTTTCTTTTTATGGCTGAGTAATATTCCACTGTATATATGTGCCACATCTTCTTTATCCATTCATCTGTTGATGGACACTTAGGTTGCTTCCATGTCCTGGCTATTGTAAAAAGAGCTGCAATGAACATTGTGGTACATGACTCTTTTTGAATTATGGCTTTCTCAGGGTATATGCCCAGTAGTGGGATTGCTGGGTCATATGGTAGTTCTAGTTTTAGTTTCTTAAGGAACCTCCATACTGTTCTCCACAGTGGCTGTATCAATTTACATTCCCACCAACAGTGCAAGAGGGTTCCCTTTTCTCCACACCCTCTCCAGCATTTATTGTTTCTAGAGTTTTTGATGATGGCCATTCTGACAGTGTGAGGTGATACCTCATTGTACCTTTGATTTGCATTTCTCTAATGATTAGTGATGTTGAGCATTCTTTCATGTATTTGTTGGCAATCTGTATATCTTCTTTGGAGAAATGTCTAAGGTTGGTTCAGTGGGTTATGTAGGTTTCCTGGTGGAAGGGACTGGTGCCTGTGTTGTGGTGGATGAGGCTGGATCTTATCTTTCTGGTGGGCAGGACCATGTCCGGTGGTGTGTTTTGGGGTGTCTGTGACCTTATTATGATTTTAGGCAGCCTCTCTGCTAATGGGTGGGGTTGTGTTCCTGTCTTGCTAATTGTCTGGCTGTGGGTGTCCAGCACTGTAGCTTGCTGGTCATTGAGTGGAGCTGGGTCTTAGCATTGAGATGGTGATCTCTGGGAGAGCTTTTGCCATTTGATATTATGTGGAGCTGGGAGGTCTGTGGTGGACCAATGTCCTGAACTCGGCTTTCCCACCTCAGAGGCTCAGCCCTGACACCCGGCCGGAGCATGAAGACCCTGTCAGTCACATGGCTTTTGGGAAGTCAGGTCTTCTTCCATCATTCAGTAGGTGTTCTGGTGTTCTACGTGTAGATGTATTTCTGATGTATTTGTGGGGAGGAAGGTGATCTCCATGTCTTAGTCCTCTGCCAGGAGAGTTAAAGGTCTCCTCGGCAATTTTTATTCCCTTAAAAACAATGGAAAATTATTTCTCACTCACGTAATAGTCCAATGGGGATTTTGCTGGTGAACAAAGACTCTTGCCCATCCTGTGAGTTAGGCACCCAGGTTCTTTTCATCTTCTTGCTCTGGCATCTCCTCGAGCTGTGTGGTCACCTGTGTCGAGTCTGTGGAAGGGGAAATAAGCAGTGAGGAGAAGACGTATCTACTCCTTAACATCCTTAGCCCAGAAGGAACACACATTACTTCTTTCTCATTCTCATAGTAGTTTATCACTCATTGCGAGAACTGGTCATGTGGCCACACCTAGATGCAAGGGTGGTCTGGAAAGTGTAGCCCCTGGCTGGGCAGCTGCTGCCCAGCAACAGTCCTGCCCTGTGAAAGGGGAGCATAACTTTCTGTGGTCTGCCACAGGTGCTCGGTCTTCATAATAATCCTTTTAGAGGGCTGAAGAATATTCCATAAGTTGATACATCACACTTTACTTTACAGGTTCTTCATTATTAGTCATTTATAATGATTTAAAAAAATTTTTTTACCTCTAATGAATACCACTATAGGAAGTGTCTACACATAATACCTTTTTCCCCTTTAAAGATTATTTCTTTAAGAATAATCCTGAAAAATGGGAGAGAGAGAAAATTATGAACAAAAGTTACAAATATTTTTCACATTCTTGAATCTGCAGGTTTACTCCTTGAGGGTAGTGACTAATTTGTATTCATTACTGTACCTGCAGGGTCTTCTACATTGCCTGTTTCATGGTAATACTCAATAAAATAAGTTGAATGACTACATAAATTTTAACAAAAGCATGTGGAACATGATTTATCTTGGCTCTGGATAAAGTATGAGTGTGATTTTTGTCCTTTGTCTTTCCCTTCTCAGTCAATGGCACCACCATCCATCGAGTTCTTAAAGGTAGAAGCTGTGAGTTGGCTCCTTTCCTCACTGCCCCTGTTTTAGTTATTTATTTCTGTGTAAGAAACCATGACAAAACTTAGTGGCTTAAAATAAACAAATATTTACTATTACAGTTTCTCTGGGACAGGAGGTAGGTGGTTCTGACTCGGTCCCAGTTGCATATTGGTGGGGGCTTTGTCATATGAAGGCTGGAAGGGCTGGAGGATCTAGTGCAAGGCGGCTCACCTGCATGGCTGGCAAGTGGGTGCTGGCTGTTGGTGGGAGGCTTCAGGTCCTCTCCATTCAGGTGACTACACAGGGCTCCTTGAGTGTCCTGGTGACATGGTGGCTGCTTCCCCCAGAGTGAACAATCCAAGAGAGCAGGGCAGAAGAAGCAATGTCATTTATTGGAAGTTACACACCATCGCTTCTGCAGTGTTCTACTAATCACTCAGATCTGCCTTGTTCGCTGTGGGAGGGTCCTGCACCGAGGCATGAATGCCAGAATGCACAGAGCATTGGGGACCATCTTAGGGGCTGGCTACTATATATCTCTTCCATATTTCATTCCACCCACATGTTCTGTTCATTCTCCTTCCAAAAATATATTCAAATGTAATCACTTCTTTTCATTTCTGCTGCCTCTGGTCTAGTCCAAGATGTTGTCCACACTCAGCTCTGCCGTGAGAGCCTTCCATCTGATCTTTCTCCTTTTGCTCTTGTCAGTCTCTAATGCATTTTGCATATTGCAGCCACTCCCGCATCATTCATTCATTTTTTTCAATTAATTAATTCAACATATACTTATTGTGTACTTAGTATATGCTAAGTTTGTTTTAGATACTCAGAGTATAGCAGTGAAAAAAACCAAAGTCCTTAGAACTTATATATAGTGGGAAAATAAACAAATAAAATGGAAAATATTAAGGGGTAATATGTGTAATACAGAAGACTAAACAGGATAAAGAAAATAGAGGCCAGTAGAGAAATTAGGGACTTATGGGTGCCCTACTGTATAGGGCTGTCAAGGGTGCTATCTTTGATTAGTTGATGTTGAAACAGTAACCCAAAGGATGGGGTGGGGCAGGCTTATGAATACCTGGATAAGAGTGCTCTAAGGAGAGGAAAGAGCAAATGGAAAGGCACTGAGCACGCTTGATGTGTGTGAGGAACAGCAAACCAGCCAGTGTGGCCGGAGCAGAGGGAGGGAGGGAGGGAGGGAAGTGGAGAATGGCAGGTGATGGCAGTCAGATCATGTAGGGCCTGGTAGACCATGAAGACTTTGACTTTACCTGGGGTTGGTGGGAGACGAGGACAGACATTGGAATGCTTTGCTGATGTGAATGACTTGCTTTTTAATACGATCTTTTGGATTGCTCAGCCCATGATCTTTAAAAAATGTAACTGATATCAGGTCACTTCCACTGCTTAAAACCCTTCTATGGATTCCCCTTGTACTTAGAATAAAATCCAAGCTCCCTTAGCTCTTATAATTGTTACTGTTACTATTAAAATTAACACCCTGTTATTCTATATCACCGAAACCTGCTGATTTTTTCCAATATGTACCCAACTAGTAATTACTACTACCACTACTACTATTAGGCTTATTTGTTTATAATCTGCCTCATCCACTTGCAAATATGTACTCTGGGGAGGTTGTGGAGAGTGTGGGTCTTTCTATACTAAATTATCGCAAGAGTGCTTTGTTTTTGGAGCTGTCGTGTTTGCCCTTTAAAGGTTTTTTTTTTTTGGTCTATTTTCTCATTGTCATATCTGGTCAGTGACCTACTTCCAGCAATGCTATCGTTGGTGCCAGGGTAACTGCTGTTGAGCTGGACACGGGCGCTGGTTTTGGTTGCTGGGCTATGTCGGTACTTCTCAAACGTTAATAGACAAATGAATTATGTGGAGAAGGGGTGGGGTCTTGCTAAATACTGATCCTTATTCAGTAGGTGTGGGGTAGGGCTTGAGGTTTAACATTTCTCCCAGGCTCGCAGGTAATGCCCATGCCTCTGGCCCTTTGAGTAGCGAGGGGGTTTGATCACCAAACTTGGCTAAATACTGGAAACAACTGTGGAGCTCAGGATCCCACCCCGAGATTCCAATATAATTGGTCTGGAATGCAGTCTTAGTACTGGACTAGACTACTAGACTACTTAGTACTAGAATTTTCTAGGCTTCACTAATGATTCTGATTTGTAGCAACATTTGAGAACCACTGGATTGGATGACGTTGGGCCCTATTTTAAAACAAAGCATATGGAGTAATGCTCTGCAGGGCTATGCTGTTTTCTTTCTTTTTAAAAAAATCAGTTTTGTAGCTATAGAGAGTCTGGCCACACTGATGGATGACCTCCAGATCTCTGCCTAGCATGGCTGGATTTCTCCAATGTCCCTAGCACATGTTGCCAAAATAGGACTTCTGCCTTCAGGAGACTGGGCCTTCCCAGTGCAGTTAAAATACACTTGCAGACGATGAGGATGTAGCAGATCAGGTCCCTACTGTGTGAGCTTGTGCTGAGGCAGAGAAGGAAGCTGAAGCAGACAAGTGCTCTGTTTTTTTTTCTTGTAATTTCCAGCATGTACACGTGGGGTTTCTAAGCCAGTATAAACTAAGAACTTCTCGTGTGATTCAAGCTAACCCTTTGGTCATCGGAAGTGGGTGTTTTCTTTAATATATTTAAAAAATTTTTATTTCATATTGGAGTATAGGTGATTAACAATGTCATTTGTTGCAGGTGTACAGCAAAAGCAGGTGTTTTAAACTACTGAAAATCAATGAGGCAGATCCCATTTACAGGTTAATAACTGACTGAGATGTGGGTGTCCCAAATGGTCTTGAAGACATGGGGAAGGAAAGACAACGCCTGAGCTACCCTTCCCCCCACCCCCTTACACATGCCCCCCACCTTAACCCCACTCAGTTCTTTTTTTTTTTTTCTTTTTGCGGTACGCGGGCCTCTCACTGTTGTGGCCTCTCCCGTTGCGGAGCACAGGCTCCGGACGCGCAGGCTCAGCGGCCATGGCTCACGGGCCCAGCCGCTCCGCGGCATGTGGGATCTTCCCGGACCGGGGCACAAACCCATGTCCCCTGCATCGGCAGGCGGACTCTCAACCACTGTGCCACCAGGAAAGCCCCACTCAGTTCTTTTTGCCAGGTGATTAGTGTGTGCTAATAGAGCCTGGGACACTTTCTCATTGAAATGCACTTCAAGCCCATGTAACTGGATTGATTTTTTTTCCTTGGCTAATCTAGATTGGTCGGCTGATTATTGGACAGAATGGCATCTTGTCGACACCTGCTGTATCCTGCATTATCAGAAAGATCAAGGCAGCTGGTGGAATCATCCTGACAGCCAGCCACTGCCCTGGAGGACCAGGGGGAGAGTTTGGAGTGAAATTTAATGTTGCCAATGGAGGTATGCGGTTCAGAATATGGCTTAATTGTCATGATTTCTTTCTTTTTATATTGTCATAGCCTTACAGTGACCCACTGATGGTGGACAAGCAAGGAAGAGAGAAAATGGCTCAGAAATTTCTAGTGAGGTGCCTGTATTAGTCAGGGTTTTCCAGAGAAGCAGAACCAATAGGACACATAGACGGGCTCCAACCTACGATGGTTTGATTTAGAGATTTTTTGACTTTACAACGGTGTAAAAGCAATATGCATTCAATAGAAACTACTCCATTTGAATTTTGAATTTTGATCTTTTCCTGCCCTAGCAATGTGTCCGTGGTATGGTTCTCTCTCGTGATCCTGGGCGGGGCGGCAGATGCAGCTCCCACCCAATCACAAGGGTAAACAGCCAGTACACTGACAGCCGTTCTGTACCCATTCAATCATTTCTGTTTTTCAGTTTCGGTAAGTATGCAATACATTATATGAGATATTCAGCACTTTACCTTAAAGTAGGCTTTGTGATAGATGATTTTGTAGAAGTGGTGACTAACATCGGTGTCCTGAGCACTCTTAAGGTAGGCTAGGCTAAACCATGATGTTAGGTGTATTAAATGCATTTTCGACTTACGATGTTTTCAATTTACGATGGGGTGATCGGACTATGACTCCATTGTAAGTTGAGGAAGATCTGTATAGGGATTTATTATAAGGAATTGGCTCATGTGATTATGGAGGCTGAGAAGTCCCAAGATCTTTGGTCACCAAGCTGGAGGCCCAGGAGAGCCAATGGATGTTAGGGTTCTGATCTGAGTCCGAAGGCCTGAGAAGCAGCAGAGTGTAAGGTCCAGTCTGAGTCAGGAGGGGCCAGTGTGTCAGCTGGAAACAGTCAGGCGGAGAGTGGATTCTCCCTTTCTCAGTTTTTTGTTCTGTCCAAGCCTTCAGTGGGTTGGATGAGGCCCAGCCGCACTGGGGAGGGCAATCTGCTTTACTCAGTCTACTGATTGAAATGTTAATCTTACCCAGAAACACCCTCACAGACATACCCAGAATAACGTTTAAATGAACATCTGGGCTCTCTGTGGCCAAAGCAAGTTGACACATAAAATTAAGCATCACGTCGCCCAGGGTGACATGACGAGGAAATGGCATAACGGGATCTCAAACCCATTTTGGTCCTCTGTACGCCTCAGCACAGTGAAACGGTCGAATGTTGATGCTTATCTGACATGGAAGGACTCTGGATTTTAAAATTGGAACAGACCCTCAAAATCATTTAGATCATTCCTGTCATTTTATAGGTGAAGAAATCAAAACCCTGAGAGGCTGTTTACTCAAGGTCACATGGTCAGACAGATGACTCCTTAGCATAAGTCCTACATTCTCTCTTTCCTATAGTGTTGACTTTCTCTCACTGACATGCTTAGAATTATTTCACTTTTTCTTATATTTATAGAAATTTATAGTTTAGAAGTCCTATTGGGGTGGGGTACGTGTATAGGGGTGAATTAAAATTTTTTTTGAACATATGTAAAGGCAGGAAGGATAATAAATGGATACCATGTTTCCATTACTTTGTTTTTCCATTTTGCTTAAAGGTAAATTACAGCATGAAGATATTTTGCACCCAAATATTTCTGACATCTCTTTAAAATAAAGACGTATTCCTGTATAACTGCATGATCACACCTAACAAAAATAATACTAATTCTGTAATATCATCTAAAACCTAATCTGTATTCAGAATTTTCCAAGTATCCCCCGGATGTTATTTACATCTGTTTTGTTCAAACCAAGTTTTATCCCAGAACCATGCATTTCATTTGTTTTTTTAAATATTAATTTTATTTATTTATTTTTTAAATTAATTTTTATTGGAGTATAGCTGCTTTACAATGTTGTGTTACTTTCTGCTGTACAGCAAAGTGAATTAGTTATACGTATACATATATCCCCTCCTTTTAAGATTTCCGTCCCATTTAGGTCACCACAGAGCACTGAGTAGAGTTACCTGTGCTATGTAGTAGGTTCTCATTAGTTACCTATTTTATACATAGTAGTGTAAATATGTCAATCCCAATCTCCCAATTCATCCCACCCCCCTGCATCTGTTTTTTCAGTCTCTTAAATCTCTTTTAATCTAGAATACTGAGTCTTCGTGTATATGTGGGTGGGAGCTGAATTTTAACTAACAACTGTTGCCATTATGAAGCATTCCTGGCCCAGGTAAAATAGCACATCCTGAAGGGGAAGTACATGATTGCCCCCTCCTTGCAGCCATTTTGGACATTATCCAGAGAAAGAACATTACTCACATCGTGTTAAAAAAAACACCTTATGAGGAGCCTCATTCTTGAAAGTGTGATTCAAGAAACCCCGCTTCACTAAGAAGCACACCTAGGGCCAACATCTAGTCTTGCAGCAGCTACTGAATATTTCAGGAAAAAATATGCAGTGCGTAGGTGTTCTGCACACTGATAACACAGGCCATTTCATGAGCTCAGAAAATGGGAATTTGTAGAGCAATGTAATATATAAGTTGCCAAACTAAATTGTGTATTTAAGCATTTAAATTAATGTCTGACTTCGTGTCTTGCAAGAGAATCTTAGTCATCTCTATGATAACTTGTGAGGCATAAAAGGGGAAGATATTATTTAAATAACCATTTTGTAGACCGAATTACAGGAGGTTATGAGACCTGTTCAGTCATATCCTGAATAGGGGGAGGGGGTTGAACTTATTGTTTAGCCTTTAACTCTGTTGAAAGTCCTTCCTCTTACATTTAATTCTTCATGTTTACATGTCTTGGCATCATTAATGAGACTAACATTCCTGATGGCATGGAGAGATTCAGTTGGTTTCTTCCCACTTAGAGTGAGTTTTACCATGTTATCCTTCATCTGAAGTTGCAGACATTCATCTCTTCTATTGGGTATCATACAAATACATCTTATGGCATAAGTTAAAAG
This sequence comes from Lagenorhynchus albirostris, assembly GCF_949774975.1. Classification (NCBI taxonomy): domain Eukaryota; kingdom Metazoa; phylum Chordata; class Mammalia; order Artiodactyla; family Delphinidae; genus Lagenorhynchus; species Lagenorhynchus albirostris. The sequence goes on along the minus strand of NC_083101.1, from coordinate 51,035,091 downwards.
CGAAGTGTCTATAGAATTAGTAGGCACATCCAGGGAAATAGGACACATCTAAAGCTATGTTGCTTTTAAATTATTTAGAGGACAGGACCTTTCTGAGCATGTTTTTAAATAGCAGAGAAGGTGCTAGAGGACAAAAGGAATCAGTAATAAAAATACTGATTTTTTTGAATAATTACAGTGTGCCAAGCTTCATAGTCAGAACTTTACATACATGTTCTCATTTAATCCTCATGGTTTAAAAAACTTGCCCAGTGTCATAGAACTTATAAGCTGTGGAGCTCATTTGGAACCTAGATTCTAAGAAGTAGGTAGAACTTCTGAGTAAGGAGGCAGAGATGAGGGAAAGAAGCACTTTGAGGGTGCAGAGTGGAAGTTTTGGGAAATACTTGCCTATATCTGTTGAAAAAAAAGAAGAGGAAATCTAACTTGCTCTGATAACGGGGAAAGGATAGAGAAGGGGATAAAAGGATAGAGAAGGGGATAAAAAGGATAGAGAAGGGGATAAATGGGATAGAGAAGTTTTCTAAAAGGTCCTCTGGGAAATTTGTTGAGGATTCCTGAGGGGTTGTGAGGACCGAGTTGAAGTTAAGCAGTCTCATTTTTCGGGGGAGCCAGTTGGTGTAATTTCACGACTGCCTTCAGTAATGCATGGGGGGAGTGTGGGAATAGCAGCAATGGAGCAGATGATGGTGATGTCCCGGGATTGGGGAATGGCAGTGCGGGCATGGCAGAGCATAAGGTGGGCTGGTAGTTGTTAAGAGTGTCTGAGCTGACATCAGACTATTAGGAGTCAAACCCAGCCTGTGTCACACGAGTGATGTGACCTGTCTTAAGGTCACCTCTTCCAATTTCAGTTTCCTTATTTGGAAAATGAGGATACTAATGATTCTTACTTCATTTGCTTTTTGTGAATGCTGAATTCCACGTACGATGTGAAAGGTGGTATGTGTAAGTTTCAACAAATGTTGGCTTGTCTTATTGTACTAACAAAGGCAAGGCTCAAATGCTAGACCATAGGGTCCTTCTGGGATAAGAGACCAGTGAAATGAAATGGACCGATGGCCTGGGAGTAATCAAGTGATGTTGGGCATCAGTATAGGAATGAGGAACAGGTTCACAGGGGTACAAAGTAGGGTAGATGAAAGATTAGGAATTTGTGGGATTAAGATACTCAAATTTGATATTTTTGCAAGAAACATATCAAAAGACAGTACTAGGACCATACTAGGAATTGACTAAAATGAAGAGGGAAGTCACTGGAGTGGAAGATGTCAAGAACCGGGAAGATGTGAAGAGATGCAGAGGATGCTGATGGACTCAGAGGTTATCAGTGTTGCTTTTGGAAATCAGTGTGCTTTGGCAAACAAACTCAGATGGAGACTTTTAAAATGTGATGGAAACATCCCAAGAACGTAGTGTGGTGCCTGGGAGGCAGAGGGATAGACGTGTGTCACCTGGCAAGCATAAACAAATGCAAAAAGTAAATAGCACTCTTTACTTTTTAAGTTTTGCAAAAGAATAAAAAATGGTAAGGAGTGAAGCTGAGAAGGGCTATGTTTACTTCTTTGTGGTCTTCACTTTTCCTATGTGAGAAAACGTGGGTAAAATCTACTAGGCTCTTTTCTATCCACTGAAATGGTGCTATTGCTGTTCCTTTCCCCCCTCTCCCCCTGCTTTATTGAGATGTAATTGATATATAAAAACCGGCACACATTTAAGGTATGCAACTTGATGAGTTTGGTCATTATTCCTTTTTATATGTTCAGTGAACCTTTTTTGGGAGACGGTAACAGTGCTATGCTCTAAGGCAGCACTGTTCAATAGAAATATATTGTGAAGCAGCTCATGCAGCTCAACATCAAAAAAAAAACAAACAACCCAATCCAAAAATGGGCAGAAGACCCCAATAGACATTTCTCCAAAGAAGATATACAGATTGCCAACAAACACATGAAAGAATGCTCAACATCATTAGAGAAATGCAAATCAGAACCACAGTGAGGTATCACCTCACACCGGTCAGAATGGCCCTCATCAACAAATCTAGAAACAATAAATGCTGGAGAGGGTGTGGAAAAAAGGGAACCCTCTTGCACTGTTGGTGGGAATGTAAATTGATACAGCCACTATGGAGAACAGTATGGAGGTTCCTTAAAAAACTAAAAATAGAACCACCATACAACCCAGCAATCCCACTACTGTGCATATACCCTGAGAAAACCATAATTCAAAAAGAGTCATGTACCACAATGTTCATTGCAGCTCTATTTACAATAGCCAGGACATGGAAGCAACCTAAGTGTCCATCGACAGATGAATGGATAAAGAAGATGTGGTACATATATACAATGGAATATTACTCAGCCATAAAAAGAAATGGAATTGTTATTTGTAGTGAGCTGGATGAACCTAGAGCCTGTCACACAGAGTGAAGTAAGTCAGAAAGAGAAAAACAAATACTGCATGCTAACACATATATCTGGAATAAAAAAAAAAAGGTTCTGAAGAACCTAGGGGCAGGACAGGAATAAAGACGCAGACATAGAGAATGGACTTGAGGACACGGGGAGGTGGAAGGGTAAACTGGGATGAAGTGAGAGAGTGGCATGGACATATATACACTATCAAATGTAAAATAGATAGCTAGTGGGAAGCAGCCATATAGCTCAGGGGGATCAGCTCGGTGCTTTGTGACCACATAGAGGGGTGGGATAGGGAGTGGGGGAGGGAGACGCAAGAGGGAGGGGATATGGGGGTATATGTATATGTATAGTTGATTCACTTTGTTATAAAGCAGAAACTAACACACCATTGTAAAGCAATTATACTCCAATAAAGATGTTAAAAAAAAAAGAAAGAAATATATTGTGAGCCACATTTGTAATTAAAAATTTTCTAGTAGCTACCTAAAAAAGTAAAAAGAAGTAGGTGAAATGAATAATATATTTTATTTAACTTAATATATCCAAAATATTATCACTTCAACATGTTACTATAAAATTATTAATGTAATGTATTCTATTTTTCTATAACTCTTCAAAGTTTGATGTGTATTTTGTAACTGCAGCACATGTCAGTTTGACTAGTCACATTTCAAATGTTCAAGAGCCACATGTGGCTAGCAGCTATTGAATTGGGCAGTGTAGCTCTAAGCGCTGGGATATAAAAGAAATCAAGAAATAATTTCTGTTCAGTAGAAAGTTATAGCTGGTGAGTGAGATCAATATACAAAGTTATCAATTATTTATGTTTTAGATCTTTCAATCTACTTATTTATTTGATTCCCAAACTCGTAGAAAACCTAAAGTTGCTTGCATGAAGATATAAAAATTAAAAAGAAAAGAAAAATTAAAGGAGGACAACCATTGATTTCATGTTCAGTTCATTTAAAGCCTATCACTTCACCTTAACTGTCAGCTTGACCTTGTGAGAAAGTGCATGAGATATTTTAAACCTCACTTTAAAAACTTGGGAGTCACTAGAGAGTGTGAGTTGGGGAAAATAATGTATCCTGGTCAGCTTATGCATCAAATAGGCAGCAGGTCTGGGAGTAGAAATCGTATTTTCTTTCTCTAGGTGCACTTGGGAAGCTGCAGTTAAAATCTGGAATCCCTCAGTTCTGTCAAATGCATATCCTGTTTGTGTCTCATATCCTGAATAAAGCTGATGACATAACCAGGTCTCCCTGGCAGGTGTGCGACTATTTTTAGGGAAGACATATCATTGTTTAGAAGTGGATTAAAACAAACCAACATGTGGGTTATTGGCCTACATGGAACAGGTGAGGCTGGCCACGTTTCCTCCAGAGTGGAAGGATAAGAAATATCGAGGTACATCGAACTGTGAACTGGTGACCATTGTCTAGAGCAAAAATGAATCTTTCTCCTGCTTGGTGGAGGAGGAACTAACATTTCTCTGATTTAATTTTTAAGCAGATTTATTTTCGGTGGTGCATTATTTTCAAATTTTAGGTCCTGCGCCAGATGTCGTCTCAGACAAAATCTATCAGATCAGCAAAACAATCGAGGAATACGCCATATGCCCTGATTTACGAATCGACCTGTCTCGACTAGGAAGACAAGAGTTTGACCTGGAGAACAAATTCAAACCGTTTAGAGGTAACAGAGAAACAGTATTTTGAAGAAATCAGAATAACTCTGTGGATGGGGGTGACTCTGGTTTTTTCTTCAGGGAAAAGCACACACGAAAGTGATGGAATTATCAATCTCAGGAGTGGCACTTGATAAGTAGATGTAATCTGAGTGTGGTGCAGAGAGAAATAAAGGCAGCCAAGATATTTAGAACTGGCAAACTTTCAAAAACGACTTTCCAAACTCTCTATCATTTTTGGCATAGGGAACATTTCATGGCTGACTCTTTTACAGTGTTCCAGGAATAGGCTGTGGAGCCAAAACGTGTCTTTGCTTTTCTAAGCAATTAAGGTGAACATACCGAAATACTTTAGATAATTAAGAAGAGACCTTAAAAGGTAGTGGGGTTATTAAAATTTCCCATGGAAGGTAGGCATTTCTTTTCCAAGCCAGAACCACGTAGTTCATGTTGATTCAATGCACAATTGAGGATCACCTGCTCTACATTACACTCCGTGTTAGGAGATTTTACAAAGGAATTTACAAAGTACCAAATGGATTTAGGAAAATGGTTCAAGAATTGAAAAACTGGGATGAAGCTGTCAAAAAATATTATCCTGTACTATAGAATGAATAAAGCCTCTAAGTCCGCCATTATAACCTTTCAATTTGGAGATTAATATTGAACCATATAACAACATTAATGCCATGTATATGCACATCATTTTTTCACCCTTTATATTATCCTATTGTTTTTTTCCTAGAAGGCATATAAGTAGCAATAAAACTAACAATTTTTTACTCCTTCAGTGCCCCTATAAGCTTAAATCCAGTTTGTGTTAAGATGGTATCCTTATTTTACAAGTAATTTAATTTAGTTAAAAAGGTGAAATACCTGGCTCATGGCCACATGGTATTTTAGGGACAGAAAAGAGCTTGAAATGGACTGTTTGGAGTCACAGTGTTGGGCCAACTCTACCACATTTGTCTTGGAAGATTTTGAGTCAATTGCTTGCTTAGCTAGTGAGCAGAAATTAATTGAAAACCATGTGATATTTATTGGAAGCAACAGTTCCTGATTTTACTAATCTAGTTGAGAGTTTGCACACACACACACACACGCTTGCACAATCGCTTGACAACTAAAAGCAAGGGATATATTATTTATTTATTTATTTTCAAATTTTATTTATGTATATATGTATGTATGTATGTATGTATGTATATGTCCGTGTTGCGTCTTTGTTGTTGCACGCAGGCTTTCTCTAGTTGTGGTGAGCGGGGGCTACTCTTCCTTGCGGTGCGCAGGCTTCTCACTGCGGTGGCTTCTCTTGTTGCAGAGCACGGGCTCTAGGTGCACGGACTTCAGTAGTTGTGGCACAGGGCTCATTAGTTGTGGCTCGCGGGTTCTAGAGTGCAGGCTCAGTAGTTGTGGCGCACGGGCTTAGTTGCTCCGCAGCATGTGGGATCTTCCCGCACCAGGACTCGAAACAGTGCCCCCTGTATTGGCAGGCGGATTCTTAACCACTGCACCACCAGGGAAGTCCGCAAGGGATATTTTATGTTAAACAAATGATTTAAGTGTACTTGATTACATATGTTTAGAAGGACTGGCAAATAAGATGACTAAGAAAAAGCAGGTATTACCATCAGGAAGAAATTTTATTTATTTATTTATGGTATCTTCACAATTGTATTTGTTGTCCAAGAGACCCAGATGTTTGGTGAGCTCAGATTCAGGCCCACTGCTCCAGGCACATTGCTGGCTTGATGAGTTTTCTATAATGCTACAGATACCACGAGGTAGATAGAGACATTCCCTGGCTCCCAAGAAGAATTTGGAGATAATTATTTGGGATAATTTATGTACTGTGTTCTTGCTGTTTTAAATGTTGAGCAAGGCTTGAGTTAATTGGAAACAAACCAGTCTTTGACATTTCACCTTAAAGGATGAAGAGCATGAACTATGTGATGTGAACTTTCAGTTTTCATGGAATTCTACTTGCTTCCTTGTTTTTTACATTTCTGTTTGGTACTATGTGTTATCTGCTATAAATACCAAATGTATTTAGACAAGTGGTTCAGGAATTTCTGAAAAGAACCAGAATGAAATAATTGCCAAAAATATCCTAAATTGTAGAGTGAGTAAAACTTCAAGCCATAACCTTTTATTTTATAGATTAGTTTTTTATTGTGGCAAAATATATGTAACGTAAAGTATATCATGTTAATCATTTTTAGATGTACAGTTCATATAGATTAACTTTTAATTTATCTTATAGATTAATATCCTCCAAATATCCAAAGATGATTAAAAACTATCTGTGTTCTGTAAACGGTAATTACATTATATTTGAATGGACACACATACTACCTTGATTTAAGTGCAAGAAAAAATATTTTTAGACATGTATTTGACTAGACGAAGGGACAGCTTCATAGTACATATAAAATCTCATCCATCAACTACTGCACCTGGATTTACTAAAAATTATTAAAGGTGGATTGGTAATATCTTTAGTGCAGGTTTAAGTGTTTCAGGATTCTAAAGTAGTATGTTTTTTGAAAAATTTGAGAAACAGCATACATAAGTTTCAAAATTTAACTACGAATTTAAAAAGCAGGGCTCGTGGACAAATTTTAGTGCCTAAAATAAAATATTTATTACTTCTAGGAAAAGTACTTTCTGAGTATTAATTATGTACTGATTGCCAAGGTTGAAAAATGTGATGTATTCTGGGCTTTATGAATCTGTGAAATAAGTGGAAAAGACTTGTTTTGCATGCCTGGTCATTGGGTGGTGCAGGACACTGGAGAACATTTGTGTTTAATGAGGATTTCTAAATAGCTGGCGCTCACCCTGAAACTGGTACTAGACTGGGCATGCAGGAGACTTCACACAAACTCAGAAAAATATCCTTCACCACCAATTCAGAACCTGGATCTGGTTGGCACCATGGCATTTGGAAAGTAGGGGTCATTGTGGAGGTCACTTCTTGATTTGTTTCAGGCCAGTTGAGTCATTCTTTGGCCATTCCCCACAGGAGAGGCAACCGGCTGTGCCAAGATGCCTCTTAGCATTGAGGTGTTGCAGTTTGGGGGAGGGAAAGAAGGTGGGAGTAGGGACAGTAGGCATAGTTTTATCTTAACTACTTTATTCTTGTGGTTGATTTTTTTCACTTGCAAAGAAGAATTTATAACTTGAGATTTTTCACACCTTTCGATCACCTGCAAACTTTGCAGCATCTTGATTGTGCTTTAATTTGTGATTTTGTCTGCAAATGGTTACTTCGCTTCCCACGTAAATGTGTGGGGTTATGATGTGATTGTGATCCTAATTTCATGCACTTTTATGCTTCCAAGTATTCTTCATGGGTAGTCACTGGTGTCTCCTTTTGCTTTCCTATCCTTAGTGGAGATAGTGGACCCAGTGGATATCTATCTCAACCTCCTTCGGACCATCTTTGACTTTAATGCCATCAAGAGTTTGCTGACTGGGCCCAGCCAACTGAAGATCCGAATTGATGCCATGCACGGAGGTAAATGCGTGTTCTCCTACCAAGTGGTGGGCAAGAAATGGTAAAGGAGACCTCAGTGTGTGTTGGGTTTCTGGGATTAAGAGGAAGGCTGGATTTATAGATATTCATACAGTGTGTGTGTGTGTGTTCAGGTATTTGGGATGCTCTGGAAAACTTCAGGGCTCTAATTTCTCTCTTTTGATGCAAATGAAAACAAAGCTTGAACAAAAGGTTTTGAGGCTATGCCTGTTAGAGTGGAGATAGCAAAACTGTAGTTATTAAAATTGTTTTTTGTTTTTTTTTTTTGCGGTACGCGGGCCTCTCAATGCTGTGGCCTCTCCCGTTGCGGAGCACAGGCTCCGGACGCGCAGGCTCAGCGGCCACGGCTCACGGGCCCAACCGCTCCGCGGCATGTGGGATCTTCCCGGACCAGGGCACAAACCCGTGTCCCCTGCCTCGGCAGGTGGACTCTCAACCACTGCGCCACCAGGGAAGCCCTCAAAATTGTTTTTGATACGTACACAGTTTAAAAGGTCAAATAGTTCAAAGTTTATTATGAAAAAATCCATTCCCAACTCCTTCCCCCAATTTCCTACTTTTCAGAGGCTACCTTTTTTTTTTTAAACTCTTTCAGTGTTTTTTTTTTAAAGTATTGATCTTCCTGTTACTAAATACTATGATTATAAGGCTCCTTGTTGATTTTTCAGTTTGGGGCATTACTGACTTCATACCATGGAAGATGAGGTTGTAGCTCTTTTTCACCCTCTCGGGTCACTAAATCCAAGCACACTTCCTTAAACTAATTATATCATCGTTTTGGGAAGATCGGTATCTACTGTCTACATTATCATAACACTGCTGAGCCATGAAAAGTACTGTAATTATATTTTCCTTACAGAACAACTTCTTCTGTGGAATTAGTAATTGTCCTGTTTTCTCACTGTTTAGGTTTTGTGAAGTGTATTTACCACTCTTAACCCTCATATTCTCCCAGTGTCTAAATCTTCTCTCACTTCATTTTCCTGGAGACCTGGGATCTCCTCTGCTCTGCACTGGTTGCTCTGTGAGCTGCTGTTGTCCTGGAATCTCCACTTAGCATCATCCTGTAATTCCCTTTACCCCTTTCTTATGGTGACTCTCCTATTTCTGGATCCTTTGTCTTCCACTTTCTTGATTTACTCCTACATTTTGGAGGAACAAGTTCTCCAGGAACTCTGTGAGAGAAAGCTCATGGGAGGTAAATGTTTTGAGTCATTGTATATCTGAAAATGCCTTTTTTCTGTGCTCACTCTGAATTGCTATTTATCTGGATATAGAAATCTAGGTTGGATATTATTTTTCTTCAGAAGTTTGAGGGCATTGCTCCATTGTCTTCTAGCTATTACTACTGAACTCGAGAAATCTGATGCTGTTCTGATTTTTAATCTATGGTGTAAAATCTTTCTCTGTTCTTTTCTGGAGGCTTTTAGGGCCTTTGACATATCTTCAGTGTTCCTTCTTTTCACAATGATGAGTCTTAGTGTGAGACTGTTTTCCTCTATTGTGCTGAGAACTTGGATGGTCCTCTTAATCTAGAAACTTGTGTCCTTTAATTCTGGGAAATTTTCTTACATTACTTCTTGGATGATTTCCTCCATTATTTTCTCTTTCCTTTCTTTCCAGAATGGCTGTTGTTTAGATATTGGCCCTACTTGACTGATCCTTTAATTATCCTATTCTTTCCCCCACCACCCATTTTCTTTCTCTTTGTTTTTTCCTACTTTCTGGGAGATTTCCTCAGCTTTATCTCCAAGTCTTTCCATTAAGTTTTTCATTCCACTATCATATTTTTAATTTCCCAAAACTTTTGTTTTCCAAATAATCTCTTTTTAAAAATAGCTTCCTATTCATCTTTCATGAATGCCATATCTTTTTTTAATAAGTCAGGTTTACTGAGGTATATAATTTATATGTAGTAAAATTGATACCTTGTTGGTATACAGTTTCATGAGGATTGACAAACATATATAGTCATGTAACCACTCTGACAATCAAGATATGGAATATTTCTCTCACTTCCACAAGTTCTGTTGTGGCTCTTTATAGTCTTACCCCTCCTCCTTCCCCTAGTCCCTGGCAATCACTCATCTGCTTTTTGTCTAGCACGCCCCCCCAACTGCCCCAGTTTTGCCTTTTCCAGAAAGCCATATAAATGGAAGCATACAATATGTAGCCTTTTTCTTCAGGCTTCTTTCACTCACCATAATGTTTTAGAGATGCCTTCATGGTGTCGTATATATCAGTAGTTATTCCTTGTTACTATTGAGTAGTATTCCATAGTAAGGATGTACTACATATTGTTTATCCATTCACCAGTTGATACAATTAGGGTTATTTTTACGTTTTGGCTACTACAAAACAAAGCTGCTATAAAGATTTATGAACAAGTTCTTTATGGGGATGTATGATTTCCTTTGTCTTGGATGGATAAATACCTAGGAGTGGAAATGCTGGGTCATATGATGTATATGTTTAACTTAATAAGAAACTGCCAAACTGTTTTCCAAAGTGTACCGTTTGCAATACCAGCAGAGTATGAAGGCTTCAGTTTCTCCATGTCCTCACCAACACTTGGTATTGTCAGTCTCTTCAGTTTTAGCCATTCTGTCACATCTTACTGATCTCTATTAAGATATGACTGAAATATACTTTAAAATATTGTTTCTCTCTGTGTAGTTTCTGCTTTCTCCAGGTTGCTCTTTACTCTCTTTGTTTTGGTCTCATGTTAGATGCATTCCTCAAAAGTTTGGTGGTCGTTGGCTGCCTGGCATGTTTAAGAGGGAGGTACTAAAAATTTTGTTGGGAGCTCTGAGCCCATGTGTGGAACTTATCTTCCAAGGGCTTCACTCTGAGGTCTTCTGGCTGGGCTGTTTTGCTTTTTCCTATTGGGCTGGTTCTTTTCCCCAGAAAAGGCTCTTTCAGTTTCTTACCTTAGCTTTATCTGGCCTAGAGGGAAGACAGCTTCTCTTTCCAAACAGTTTGAGCAATGTTTTGGATTTGAGCCTCACTGCCTAGCTTGTACTGTGCGTTCGTCTCTGAATCAGTCACTCTGGTTGAGGGATGGAGGATACTGAGTGGCAGACCTAGGTCACCTCCCCAGCCTTAGGGTAAGTAGGGTTTAGCCACATCCTGATCACATGAACTGAGACGGGAAAAGGATTGGTTCTCCAAAGGAAACCCAAGATGCTGCTACTGGAGGAAGGGGAAAGGGGTGCTGGGCAGGAAAAATCAAAAGATGTTCACTCTTTGAGGTTTGAATTGTATTAATGGAAAATAAATGGAAAGCAGTACTTTGATATATTTCAGCCAACAGGATTATGTGCTGATCCCCAAGTGTGCTTGCTGTATGTTCTATCCCAGGCTCCGTTCCCTTGCTTATAGTGTTCTTTCCATTTGGATGGCGTCCTCACTCCTGTCAAATTTATATTCTTCCAAGTCCTCCCAGAAATGCTGCCTTCTTCTTGAAGCCTTGCCTGTGGTCATTTCTTCTTTCAAGCCATTGGATCATATTATTTCATAAATATACATTGAATAGAACTAGTCTTACCATTGCAGTCACTCACCTGCAGATGTGACTCATCCCACTGCTAGACTGAGAGCCCAGTAATGTCAGAATTGGGTGCTTTGCGTCCCTTGATGCCCTCCATTCTTCACATAGGAGTTCCGTGTTAGGCACTCCACGGCTGTGTGTTGAACTGGAAAACACAACTCCTTAACATTTATTTTGTAAAACGTGCTTAGTTTTATATGCTTCAGTGTTTTACAGTGTTTAATTATACACTTGGCAGAGTTAAAACGACTGTAGAGACAAAGAATGTTGCTAGGGCCTGTTAGTGCTTTTGCATATATTCAGCTGAAGCTTTTCGTACATAAAAAGTAACAGTCAATAAATCATTGTTAGGTAGTTGATTTATTTCTGGCAATATTTTAGGTAAGTTTTGGAGAGAAATTTCATGGAACTGGATTATTGAATACAACTTCTATATGCCTGACACAGTCACTGGCACATAGCAGATGCTCAGTGAGTAGTAGTTGAAGTAAATATTATTCTGTGCTGTGTCTTGAGAAAACTTGTAGAATTTATCTTTTTTTTTCTTGTGCTATTAAGTCACCTTCTTGTTCTAAGCAGAGCAAAACACCCTTGGTTGCGGGGGCAGGGGGGGCAGAGGTTCTGCAAAGATCTCATATTGCTGTGTATTTTTTTCAGTTATGGGACCCTATGTGAGAAAAGTCCTGTGTGATGAGCTGGGGGCCCCAGCCAATTCTGCAATCAACTGTGTTCCCCTGGAAGATTTTGGAGGGCAGCATCCTGACCCCAACCTGACATATGCAACGACCCTTCTGGAAGCTATGAAAGGAGGGGAATATGGGTTTGGAGCTGCATTTGATGCTGATGGGGTAAGTAGGAAAGTTTTCTGCATGCTGGTCCTTTTGCTATATAATGAGCCAAGCACTGGAAACCAGAGAGCTATTGGACACCTCTGGGGCTGACATGTATGGGGCATATGAGCCCTAACTGGCTCTGCATCTGCCCTTCTATCTAATGGCCAAGTATTGCGCTTAAATAGCCATTACTTTTCTTTTTTCAAGTAAGCTTATGTTATAAAGAGGTTATTTCTTTTTTAAAAAAATTCATGCAGTACGTCTTTATTATGGCTGATTTTGTTGAAATCACCATGTTAAGAAGCGAGCTATTTTAGCAATAATCTCTGTTCTCCATTATGTTTGGGGGAGAGTGTGAATTAAGAATATAGAGGCTACTGAAGCCTGAGGAAGTCATCCACATTTCGACAGGTGGGATATATTCCCAGTCGTGTCAAGATCGTGGGCCCTATAATGTTCAGAGATCTTGGTTTCCCATGCCCTCTTTGGCTTCATTCAAGTTGTTTTATGTTGTTTAAATGTGGAATGGCAGTAAAGTGGCTTGTAATGATGATGGGAATGGGCTGCTGGCGGCAGATGCCTTTGCCTGAACATTTTCACACATTCTTTCCCACAGGACCGTTATATGATCCTAGGCCAAAATGGCTTCTTCGTGAGCCCTTCCGACTCCCTGGCCATCATTGCCGCCAACCTCTCTTGCATTCCGTATTTCCGTCAGATGGGGGTCCGAGGGTTTGGGAGGAGTATGCCCACCAGCACAGCCCTGGACAGGTAAGCAAGGATGTCAGCATGAAAGCCTTCATGGCAGGCCTCTGATATCAATGTTCCCTTTGCTGGTAGCTGTCACTTATACTTCCCTGCTCCAATGGGAACTTGTTGAAAGCATGGGAACTTAGAGACATGCTGTAGTATACTGGGTAGGCGTGTGAAGAATCAGGTGGCCTGAACTTGATTCTTGGCTCTGCTACTTTTTAGCTGTTGGGAACTTGGGGGACTTATTTGATTTCTGTGCCTCTGTTTTCTTATTTTTAAAACGAGGGTTATAACAGTATCATCCTTACATGGATTGTTATGAGGTAGGATTGAGGTGATTCTTGTAAAGCATGTAACAGAATGCCTGGTTCATTGTAAATATTTCACAAATGTTTAGTAAGAAAATTTACTAAATATGTAAGTGAGGTGGAAAGAACATGAGTCTTGAGGTCAGGTAATATTATGTTAAAATGCTCATTTGTATCATCATCAGTTATGTAAAAACGGGGAAGATACAGCATAGGTTTGTTGTGAGAATGAAATAAGATACTCATGGAAAATGCCCAATAGGAGACTCACTTAGTAGATAGAACAGTCTGAGGTTTCTTTCTCCTGGCCCTATCCATCCATCTTTTACCTCGTCTTATAAAACAGTGAATTTCAGAGACTAATATTTTCAAGCAACATATATTATTGTGGAAGCAGTATTTGTTTATAGTGGAAAGTTAGAAAACACAGAAAAATAAGAAAATGTAAACATCATATCTCTCTGCCTGACTTACTTATGTTAATTGATAAATGTATATTCCTTATTGGATCTCTTTATATACATATATAATATACATACATAGTTCTAAATCATACATAATATACACAATATATAATATATATTTGCCTTTTTGTAAAAACCAAAAGGAGATCTGAAAGTACAGACTGCCTTGTAACTTGTTTTTTTTCTATCAACAGTCTCCCGCTTTGTATTAATACATTTTTATGTCATCTAAAACCAAGATCATGTTAAAATTTCCTCCGAGTGTCCCCAGAATGTCTTTAATAGAGGGTTTGCCCGAAGCAGCATCCTGTCTAACACCATACATTGCATCTGGTTGTTACATCTCTTAAGTCTTTTATAATCTACCACAATCCCTTTATCTTTTACTTAATGACAGTAATTTTTGAAGAGACCTGACCAGTTGTCCTGCAGAATCCCACCTTCTGGATTTGTGTGGTTATCTCTGCATGGTGTTACCATTCATTGAATCATTCATTAAGTAAATTTTATATGCAGTGAAATGAATAATCTTAAGGCTACAATTCAATGAGTTTTGAAAAATGTATACATCTGGGTAACAACCATCCAGAATAAGATATAGAACATTCCCATCACTCCCTATAGTTCCCCCATCCTCCTTGCAATACCCCTTAGGCAACCATTGTCATAATTTCTGCTGCTGTATTTAGGTTTTGCCGGTTCTTGAACTTCACATAAATAGAGTCATATACCATGTACTCGTTTGTTACTGTTTTTTTCATTTAATATATATTTTTTGATTCATCCACATCCATTGCGTCTGTCACTAGTTCATCCTCCTCTGTTGCAGTGTAGTATGCCAGTGTATGAATATATCACAGTTTACTTTTCCAGTCTCCTCTTGATGAACATTTGGGTTGTTTCCACTTATTAGCTACTATGAATCATGCCATTATAAGCATTCTTACATGTCTTTTTGTGGACACATCTACATTTCTTTAGTTAATATCTAGGAGTAGAATCCTGATTGTAGGGTAGATGTATGTTTAATTTTACAAGAAACTGCCAAGCTATTTTCCATCGTGTACTCCTATTTGCAATGTGTGAGAGTTCTAGTTGCTTCATATCCTCAACAACATTTGGTGTCGTCAGTCTTTTTTATTTTAACCATTCTAGTGAATGCAAAGTATTATCTTATTTTGGTTTAGATTTACATCGTTCTAGTGATGTTGAGCTCATTTTCATATGCTTATTGTCCACTTGTGAGCTCTTCTGTTACGTACGGGTTCAAAATGTATTTGCTCAATTAAAAATGCACTGTTTGTCTTTTTGTTATTGATTTATAGAAGTTCTTTATATATTCTGGATAATACATCTTTTTTTTTCTTTTGGCCACGCCGCCGGCTTGTGGGATCTTTCTTAGTTCCCTGACCAGAGACTGAAAGCAGGCCCTTGGCAGTGAGAGTACAGAGTCCTAACCACTGGACCACCAGGGATTTCCCTGGATAATAAGTCTTTTGTCAGATATATGTATTACAAACATTTCCCCCCTGTCTTTCACTTTCCTTTTCAAATTCTTTATTTTTTTTAACATGTTTATTGGAGTATAATTGCTTTACAATAGTGTGTTAGTTTCTGCTTTATAACAAGTGAATCAGCTATACATATACATATATCCCCATATCTCCTTCCTCTTGCGTCTCCTTCCTACCCTCCCTATCCCACCCCTCTAGGTGGTCACAAAGCACCAAGCTGATCTCCCTGTGCTATGTGGCTGCTTCCCACTAGCTATCTATTTTACATTTGGTAGTGTATATAAGTCCATGCCACTCTCTCACTTCGTCCCAGCTTACCCTTCCCCCTCCCCACGTCCTCAAGTCCATGCTCTATGTCTGTGTCTTTATTCCTGTCCTGCCCCTAGGTTCTTCAGAACCATTTTTTTTTCTTAATGGTGTCTTTTGATGAGCATAAGTTTTCAATTTTGATGATGGCTAATTTTTTTTTCTTATATAGTTGGTATATACTTTTTTTTATCCTCTATAGGAAATCTTTGCTTACCCAAAGGTCAAAAAGATGTTTTTCCTATGTTTTCTTCTAGAATCATTGTAGTTTTAATTTTTACATTTAAGTCTATGATGATTTTGAATTAATTTTTGAAAATTAATTAATTTTTGGCTGCATTGGGTCTTCGTTGCTGCGTGCAGGCTTTCTCTCTAGTTGTGGTGAGTGGGGGCTACTCTTTGTTGTGGTGTGTGGGCTTCTCATTGTGGTGGCTTCCATTTGCTGTGGAGCATGGGCTCTAGGTGCACGGGCTTCAGTAGTTGTGGCACGCGGGCTCAGTAGTTGTGGCTCATGGGGTCTAGAGCGCGGGCTCAGTAGTTGTGGCACACGGGCTTAGCTGCTCCGCAGCATGTGGGATATTCCTGGACCAGGTCTTGAACCCGTGTCCCCTGCATTGGCAGGCAGATTCTTAACCACTGTGCCACCAGGGAAGTCCCGATTTTGAATTAATTTTTGTGTGAGGTTCACTTTTTCCCCATATCCAGTTGTTATTGAAAACAATTTACTTTTCCCTTGATGCGTTTGTTAAAAATCAGTTGACCATATATATGTGGGTCTATTTCAAGATTCTCCCTTCTGTCCCATTAATCTGTTGTCTATCCCTATGCCAATATTACATTGTCTTGATTATTGGAGTTTTAAAGTAGATATTTAAATCAGGTGACTCCTCCAACTCTATTTTCTTTTTCTCCATATAGACAAAGTTATGTATCTTAGGTCCTTTGCATTTCTATGTACATTTTAGAATCAACTTGTCATTTTTTTACCAGAGCCTATTGAGATTTTGATTGAGATTGTGTTGAATCCATAGAGAAATTTAGGAAGAATTGCATTTTAATAATATTGAGATTTCTAGTCCGTGAATGTGATATAGCTCTCAATTTATTTAGTTTTCTTTAATTTCTTTTGTGTACTTTGTAGGTTAATTTCTCTTATGTATGTTTTGTAGTTTAGTGTGGAAGTCTTACACAATTTTTGTTAAATTGATTCATGAGTATTTTATATCTTTTCATGCTATTGTAAATGGAATAGTTTTATAACTTTAGTTTTCCAGTTGTTTGCTGCTAGTAATTAGAAATATAACTGGTTCCTGTAAATTGATGTTTTCTTCTTCCATCAGTGGGGAGATGAATCACATGCCTTTGGGATGCTCCCTATTTTACTTCTATCCCTCAGGTGATATTGATATCTAGTCATGGTGATGAACCAAGCGTCAGCCTAAAATTCTTGCCTAGCAGCACCAAAAATTAGGACGTATGATTCCATTTTTTCCCCTTTGCCTTTGTTTATATCTTTCTTTAAAAAAAAAAAAATTCAGTGAAACTGTAGAGAGCAAAGCAAAAACCAGACCATCTCTAGAAATGGAGAACCCAGAGTCATAGAGGCTTCTGAGTCCTATGTGGGGTATTTAATATTGTGCGAGCATATTTAATAACACCTTCCGCTTATACAGAATCTTATAATTTAGAAAGAACTTTCGGAAATTTGAACTCACTTGATTTTTGCAATAATTTAGTAAGGTAATTGGGTAGGCATTAACTCTCAACATATTAAAGATGTTGAACCAGTTATCAGAGAGGTTAAGTGACTTGTACAAGGTTACACAGCTAATAAGACAGCAACCCAGGATTTGAAACTATTGCATCTGCCCCATAACTACAACTTAATCAGGATGGTCCCTGAGAAACCAGTTGAAAATATTGCTCAACTCTCCTGTGGGGTAGTCAGCAGCTTTCCGTTCCCTGGCCAGGAGAGGCTGGTTTTATTCTGACAACAAAAACCATTTGTCCTCTTTTCTCGTGGAAATTTCCCAGTAGTTCTTGATTTCACTTCACCCCCCTTCCCAATAAATCTCTGTTTCGGTCAGAAACCAGAGGCCTTGCTTAGAAATTTCACAAAGGACCTGTTCTGATATGTAAGTGACCATTTAAAAGGATTATTCATGCTTGCTGGTTGGGATTCAGAATTCTGTGGGGCTCTGACGTGGTGATTTGTTTTGGGTATGTGATCTCTTGTGGAGTCCCAGGTGGATTCTCATGATGGACGCTTTATAAGCTTCTTTCTTCTTAGTAAAATAAATGCACCCTCAAAATTTTATCTTGACAGTGGTTTCCCATATAGGTTATTTTTTTTAATTAATAAAATCATAGGAATGTACCCATAAATGCCAGTCCCTGGCAGAATGGCAACGGAGTGGCTGAGACACATTCAATGATGCACTTGCCCAAACTCCTGGAATTCCCCAATAAGGGGGGCCTGCATCGTTGAAGCTGATGAATTATTCAGACAAACTTTCATTGTTCACAGATAACAGTTGTTCCCCGAGGGAAGACTTTTAGTATCTTTAATTTCTGCTCTTACAGTATCACTGAAACAAGGATTCCATTTACCCCAGAATAATACAGTTTCAGTCTTGAAAATGGCATTCTTTTGGGGCTTTGTCATTCTGAATGTGTCTGATTTGTGGTTGCAGATGAAATAATTTTGCTTCAGATTATTTGAGAAGTAAAGCACATTCACGCTATGTTTGTGGCCCAAGGTCTGTCTCCACCCCATGAGGAGGTATTAAATAATCCTCAGTGTCATCATTCTTCAGTAATATTATGAAGCGCCCATCTGTGTTTGGGGCTGTGCTGAATGCTGTTTTAAGTAAGGCAAACACACTCAGACTTGAAGTCTCCTCGTTAGAGATATTTAGAGCCTCAAACACAGCGAGCATCCTTGTATACACTACAAGGGAGCGAGATCTGAAAAGTATGTTTTGACTACAAAGTCCGCCATATAAGGTCCACCACCCATAAACATGATGGTTTTTGCATTTTGTGTCACTCCTGTTTTTCACCATTTATTCACTGAAGAAATATTTATTAAGGGCCTTCTAGGTCCTAGAAAACTGTCCCTTGCCCTGGTGGAATTTACAGTCTAATGGAGAATTTGAGTAATAACAAGTAAAGAAAAAAATAGAAGCACAAATTGTAATGCATGTTCAGGGGAAATGAACTTGGTGTGGTAATAATGGGCGGGTGTGGAACACCCTACTAAGATAAGGTAGCCAGGGAAGGACTTGCTGAGGAGGTTATGGGTAGGATCAAAGATTGGAAACGTGCAGATGGACCTGGCTTTGATGCTGAGATTAGAAATGGCCCATAACACATGTGAAAATACTTATTTTTTCAGAATGTAGTCTACAGCTATTTGTTGCCAATCCCCAATGTGAAACATGTACTGTAGCTTTATCTTAAATATATTCAGGCGGTCATTGGAATGCAAACGGTGTTAATCCTGCAAGTATCTACTGATCTACGCTGACCTTGGTCCTTGCTACATCCTTTAGATCTGTGCCATTTTGTCTCCAAGGTCAGTCAGGATGCACGGCAGTAAGGGGAGAGATAGTGTTGTGAGCTAATATGTAATTACTCAGTCTCCCATACATCCCTTGTGCTATAGAGTGATAGGAATTATGAGAGAAAATACCCTTTATTGGAGTACTTATTGCCCTAAAACTCTCCATAGGTATTTAGGTCAGGGTCAAGGGAGAAAAGAGATGGCACCCTCAAAAGGGTTTGCTAAAAAGAATTTTGTAATAGTAGCTTAATGACCTGGTCCACAGAGGTATGGGTGAAGATAATGAAGGAAACCAAAAAAATCAAGAAGTGATGGAGAGGTATCCCAGGACTCACAATATCAAAAAGCTATGAATTCTCCCAGGACTAAAGGGTCAAGGGAGGGATCAGGGTAACCATAGCCTGGTGAGGTTTGGAGTTGTCAGGGACTGAGCTTGTCAGGGAGGTATAAATACCCCAACTTCTCTCTTTTCCCACCCTCTGATTTCCTGCTGATACCTCCTCTTGACCAAACCCAAGTGGAAGACAGAGGGTAACCTGTTGAGCTCAGCCTCCTAGGGAAGTGAATAGGGCAGAGATGGGCATAGAACGTAATGGGGACTCTTAAGGTGGAAGGGGGCAAACAAAGAATAAGCAGCGTAACCAGTACAATGGCCAGTCTTTCTGGTAATCTCTGCCCTCTTGTCTCCCAGTCTTATCCTTGTCCTAGTTTTTTGGAACTCGGGTGTAGTGAGTTGAGTTAATCATGCTCATCATTGAATAATCCTTTCGTAATTTGTCCAGTGGGAGACATTTCTTATTATTAAAAAATTAATGTATTTCTCTTTTCTTTGACTACCTTTCCCCCCAGAGACAACCACAAATGTGTGTTTATTGGGTGTCCTTTTCTTTGTGTATGTTGTTTTATTCGCATGTATTTTAAATGATTGTGACTAGTACCGTATAATAGATTGTATTTGGTTTCTTTTTTCCACTAAAGACTTTGTGTTAAGATCCTCTTAGTGGCTCTGTGTGCATCTAGTGTGTTGCTTCTAACTGCTGCATAGTAGTCCATCGTGTGTATCCACAGGTCACCTCTGTTCCCTCAGCTGTGAACACTCAGCATGCCTCTTACCTCCCATTACAATGAATAGCCCCTTGGGATTTATGTGAGAATTTCTTTCACATGTGTATCCAAGAGCAGAGTTTTTGGGTCAGAGGCAGTGTGTATACTTAATTTGACCAAATCCTGTGTTAGATTGTACTCTAGAATGGCTTCACTAGCCTGCTTTGCCCACCAGTTCCTGCATCTTCAAGACCAGGCCAATACTTTTATTGTCTAGCTTTCTAGTTTTCCCCCAGTAGAATAGATAGAGAGTAGTATACCGTTGCTGTATTAAATTTTCATTTCTCATGTTACTAATGAGCATCTGTTCAGATGCTTGAGATACTTGGGGATTTCCTTTCTATCAATTGTCTCTTCTTGTCCTTTGCCCGTTTTTCTATTTAGGGTTTTCTCCCCTTTTTGATGGATTTGCATGAGTTCATTGCATATTGTGGATATTAGGCCCTTGTTAATTTTAGGCACTTCTAATTTTCATCCTTTTTCTTCAGACAGAAATGAACCTGTGTTCTATATCCAAATTGCTGTCAGTAGACAGCTCTGGTATATACAACTCAAATTTATTATGTGTAAATAGCAATTTTTAAAAATGTTTCCCTAAAACTGTTCTTTTTTATGTTTATTATCTGAGTGAATTACCTATCATAATCCTAGATTTCTACTTCTTCCTCATTCCCAACACACCATTAGTCACTGGGTTCTGTTAGAAAAATCCCTGAAATAGTTCCTGAATCATTCTTTCCTCTCCGTCCCTATTTTTTACTTTCCTACTTCAGGTTCTCATAATCTTTTGCTTACACTATCGCAATAGTCAGGGAACTGGTCTCCTTGGCCCCAGACCTCCTCTTCTTTATTCCATATTCTAGAACACCTCAAGAGCGATTGTTCTAAGGCAGAGAGCCATGCACCTCCCTCCCTTGCTTAAAATGACTTGGTGGAGGGCTTCCCTGGTGGCGCAGTGGTGAGAGTCCGCCTGCCAATGCAAGGGACATGGGTTTGTGCCCCGGTCCAGGAAGATCCCACATGCCATGGAGCGGCTGGGCCCGTGAGCCATGGCCGCTGAGCCTGTGCGTCCGGAGCCTGTGCTCTGCAATGGGAGAGGCCACAACAGTGAGAGGCCCACGTACCGCAAAAAAAAAAAAAAAAAAGTCTTGGTGGCTTCAGAAGCCTGCAGAATGAGATCCTATCTCCTGATTCTAAAACATGCATAATCTCTGGATTACTTACATCTCACTCTTGCCTACCATTTTTATCCTGCCCTCTAGACGTGTTATGCTGCTTACAGTTTTCCAAATTTGATGGCCTCTCACACTGATGTGCCTTTGCATATCCTGCTCTCTTTCCTTGAAATGTGTTCCCTTTGCCCCATCCCACCCCACTTTGTTCTTCCTGATCTTTCAAGACTTTGAATCAGCATCACCTTCTTAGTAAGTATTCCTTTGATGTCATGTTTCTCTACCCCAAAGCAATACACAGAACTTGCTCTTTAGAGATCCTTTTATCACAATTGTCACAGACATTGAAAACATATACTTGTCTGTCTCCTAATGTCCTGTAAACCCCCCAAAGGTGAAGGTTTTAGCCAGTAGCTTGGCATAGAATAGGTTCTCAGTATGCACTTATTAAATGAATGAATGAGATTTTTTCCCGTTTTGGATACTTCTTACTTGGGAGAAAAAGTAACTAGATGCCACAGCTCTACGAACAAACATGCTTCTTTGGACATTTTTACAAATTAAATTTGTCGATGCTATCACCTGGTTGCACAGGAAAGTAAGTATACTGAATGATAAGAAGAAAATGAATGATGTATAATTGCACAGTCTTTTTTTGGGTCTAATAAAACTGTGCCTGACTTATGGTTTTAATTTACATTTAGGTAAGTTTGTAGTGAGTTGGATTTTAGTAATGATATGTGGGTATTGATTATAACAATAAAGATGAGATAAAAGGAAACAACGACACAGCAGTTATTTCCTAGTCAATAACTAAAAACCACAGCCTGAACTTAAGCTCAGGTTTCTTTATTTCTTTTTTTTTTTTTTTTTTTTTTTTTGCGGTACGCGGGCCTCTCACTGCTGTGGCCTCTCCCGTTGCGGAGCACAGGCTCCGGACGCACAGGCTCAGCGGCCATGGCTCACGGGCCCAGCCGCCCTGCGGCATGTGGGATCTTCCCGGACCGGGGCACGAACCCGTGTCCGCTGCATCAGCAGGTAGACTCTCAACCACTGCGCCACCAGGGAAGCCCAAGGTTTCTTTATTTCTTGCCCTGCTAAGTAGGGTGAGGAGTGAGGAGCTAAGTAGGACAGTTTGAGCATGCCTAGCATTGCCTTCCTCTATGCTTTTTGTGTTCACCTATTGGAGAGGATGCTGGCAATGATTGAGGCCTGCTTGTCAGTATTTCTGAGAGCTGGTGTCAGATGAGAAAGCAATTTCATGCCTACGTTTAGTAGAGGGCACTTATAAATTAATTAGCTAAAGCGAGAGGAATAAATTGGTAACATTTAAGACTAGAGGCTGCAAGAGCTTTGGAGATGTTGGATAAACCATCTTTTGTCAGTTGTTCAGAGCTGTCTTGGGTTTTTGCTCTCCGTGTTGATCAGAAAGACAATTTTGGATGAGCATTAAGTGACTTGGGTTCCAAAACATATAATCATCATCACCCTTCCATGTGAACGCAGGCAAACCATTTTTAGAAATCAGCTTTCTCTGGCCTGCTGTATTTGCAAGGACTCTTTGCCACTCTTTGGTTCTGTTTCTAGAAAGGCATAGTCATTGTTAATGGTGTCCAGCATCCTTTTCTCAGCCCTTCCACTGACTTGGCACTTGTTGGCACTTGGCAAGTAATTCTGACCATTGGTGGGTTCTGCCAGTACTGAAAGAAGTTCCTTTACACCACTCTGGGCGATTGGGGATTAAAGAGCATTTTAAGCAGGGGTTTCGATGCCAGTCAGTCTAGAGCTAAGTGGATGCAGTTGGTCTCCAGTGGGAATGTTGACTTTACGACCTGCTTTTATTTATTATCTCAATTTTGGTTTTTGGCGGGTGCATTTGGTTAATAGCCTCCTTTCTTTTTTGTGACTTAAAGATATTTATACACTTTAAAAATCAATCCCATTCGTTAATGCAGAGGGGCATGAGGTAATTTTTTGGGCTGATAAGAATGTTCTATATCATAATTATGGTGGTAGCAATACAACTCTATCTATCTACCTATCTGTCAAGACTCATGGAACTATATACTCTTAACATTGGTGAATTTTATTTTATATCAATTATACCTTGATAAAAGTGATAAAAATAATCAAACCCTATTTATTTGAAAGCAAAACAAAGAACTTGTCTTGGGTCTTCCTTTATGATTGGGGTCATGGATCGTGACTCTATTTGAATGACCCCAGATCTCAGCATCAAGGCTTGTATTTACCAGACCGTCAGTAAACACTGGCTGGTTCAGGTGAGTCCAGTGGTCTTTGGAGTCGCTGTACACTGTCTCCTTCTCTGTGGTGAGCCAGAAAGTCAGTGTACTACCTGCAGGCTTGTCTTGCAAAAGACTTCCATTTAGAGCTGAAAGTTCTAAGATTTCAAGGTCATTAGTCAAATTTCTTAGTGACGTAAATATGTAAGGAAGACAGGATAGCCCAGCGTAACTCTTTGCTTGGTCAGTGTAACTGTATGCTTTGTCAAGCAGCCAGAGAAGCTTGGCACTTTACAGTGCTTTTAAATGATGGAAGATTATGATAAATCATCTCAGACCTGAAGATCCTCCTGGAGTGAAAGAGCTTTTTGTACAAAAAAAAAAATGGACTTTTTGTATTCGCTTTATAGTTTGAAATGAATTTTGTAACTCTCACCGAAAAATGTTTTCTAATGGATTTTAAACCTCAACCTGTTAGGGTAGTGTTAAGCTGAACCTGTTGGAACACTGCTTAAATTGCTAAATATCATCAATTTCACTTACCCATCAGGCTGAGGGAAGAATAGTATCGAAAAAACATGCACAGGGGAATCGAGAAACTGCCCCAAAGTTTTGCCTGCTCAGCACAGAGTAAGAGGAAATGCATTTTTATTTACAGTGGATTCCGTTACAGTATCTTGTTTGATATTCACACAAACCCTCAGAAGTATTTGTATCAAGTGCTATTATCAACATTTTATTTATAGAAAAAATATAATATTTGGAGATTAAGTAACTTGCCTACAGTTGCCCATCAAGAAGGAAGCAGTCAAGACTGGTGCCAGATTGTCTAATTCCAAGTCTCCTAATTTCTTTGCTGTTCCTTATTGTTGAGAGCAGGAGAACATTCTGATTATATCAGAATGTCATTTGTGTCTATTGGTGTGTGTGTGTCTGTGTTGGGGGACCTATGTGTGTGGTGGATGACATCAGACAAGCAGAATTAGTTTCAACCCCAAGATGTCTTGTAATTTGACCTTGAACATCACTGCTGTTTAGTAAAGCTCTGGAAGAAGCAGTTCTTGGCTTTAATTTAAGACTTCCAGGAAACTGTTGACCGGAGTTCAAGGCAGCATTTGAATTTTATACCCTTACCTCAGGATTTGCTTGCAGTAGTAAGATCAGCAGTGGCTCTACGAAAAAACCTTTATCAGGTTTCGGCAGCCTTTCTCCATAACATTCTGTGTAAAGTGGGTGAAGCTGATAGGATTCCTTCTAAGAGTTTTTAATCTTAGGCAAGCAACACTGATGAGCAGAAACATAAAAGGTACCAATTAAGTACAATGGGGTCTTTTAGTAAATAATGTGCTGCCAGTTGTATATAAGATATCGATGCTTAGAAAAGGAAAAGAAAAAGAAAAAGAAATGGTGTCAGCTCCTGTCTGTATGCCCCAAACAGGTGAGGATAGAATTCAGACCTGGGAGTCCACTCATCTCCTCTCTGATCAGGTTTCTGCCTGAGGTTTAAGTTTGTCATTTGGAATTCCAAGTTCTTTTACAGTCCCTGATTGCATCAGTGGTTTATATCCTAGCATGGAGGAAAATTGTTTGGTAAGTTGTTGCCTGTATTTAAGAATGCAAGTTCTCTATCCAGGACTTACAAAGAGATTGTATCAGTCAGGATCTTTGTGCTGCAAATGAGAGAAAACTAGCTGAAATGGGACCTAAATAATAAAGGGAATGTGTTGGTCCACATTAACTGAAGTAGATTTGGCCTCAGGTGAACCTTGATCCAGCAGGTTAGTGATACCTGAATATTCCCTCCTCTCTGCTTTGCCTTAGGAGGTATTACTTTCATCCTCAGGTGTTCCCTGCCTTTGGCTCTCCAGGCTCTCCCTTTGGTGGAGCAAATGTCTGCATGATTTCTAGGCCTCACGCTCTTACGCTACCTTGTCTAAGAGGAGTTTTAAAAATATTTTTAATTTTTTTAAACATCTTTGTTGGAGTATAATTGCTTTACAATGGAGTGTTAGTTTCTGCTGTATAACAAAGTGAATCAGCTATACATATACATACATCCCCATATCTCCTCCCTCTTGTGTCTCCCTCCCACCCTCCCTATCACACCCCTCTAGGTGGTCACAGAGCACCAAGCTGATCTCCCTGTGCTATGCGGCTGCTTCCCACTAGCTATCTATTTTACATTTGGTAGTGTATATATGTCCGTGCCACTCTCTCACTTCGTCCCAGCTTATCCTTCCCCTTCCCCGTGTCCTCAAGTCCATTCTCTATGTCTGTGTCTTTATTCCTGTCCTACCCTTAGGTTCTTCAGAACCATTTTTTTTTTTTTTAGATTCCATATATATGTGTTAGCATATGGTATTTGTTTTTCTCTTTCTGACTTACTTCACTCTGTATGACAGTTTCTAGGTCCATCCACCTCACTATAAGAGGAGTTTTTTTTAAACTGAAGTATAGTTGATTTACAATGTTGTGTTAGTTTCAGCTGTACAGCACAGTGATTCAGATAGATAGATAGATAGATACATACACACACACATATACATATATGTGTGTGTGTGTGTGTGTATATATATATATATATTTCAAATTCTTTCCCTTATAGATTATTATAAAATATTGAGTATAGTTTCCTGTGTTATACAATAGGTCCTGTCCTTTTTGGTTATCTATTTTATGTATAGTATTGTGTATATGTTAATCCCAAACTAGGAGGATAAAACTCTGTGTGTGTGTGTGTGTGTGTGTGTGTGTGTGTGTGTGTGTGACAAAGCTTTTCTAGAAAGAAGCAACTGAGAACATGTCCTTGAGTCTTGACTTTGGTTGGGGTTTGTATCATCTCTGATCCATCGGTTCACTGAGGCCATGAAGGGTGGGAGATGCTGAAAGTTTTAAGCCTTTTCCCCTTATTAAGTGGAGCTGGGAGGACAGTCATTCCTTCCCATACCAAATGACAGAGAATGGATGCAGTTTTCCTCCAAAACAAGATCTTTTCTTCTCTTTCCAGAAGGAGTAGTGGTAGCAATTTAGGACCCAATAGATGACAAGGGGATGTGAGCTGGGTGAGTGCATTGGGGTGCAGTTCTGGAGGGAGAATTCAGGACCTAGTTAAGAATTCAAGAGGCCCTTCTTGTTACCTCCTCATACCCCAGCCGATCCTCTGCTACTTACGTAACTGACAACAGTGTTAGAGTGGTGGTGCTTACCCTGATCCTAGCATATGCTTGAGGATTCATCTGTCCTCTTTCCCATCCTCTTCTCTCTACGCTTCCTTCCTTTCTGTCTCCCTTCCTCCATCTCTCTTGCTCTTTCCCTCTTTCCTTCCTTGCTTCCTTTTCTCCCTCCTTTATTCCCTCCCTCTCTCCTTACCTACCTTCCACTTTGTCATTCTTCAAAAACCATTTTTAACACCTACTATGTGCCAGGCACACTGCTAGGTGCTGGATACGCTGCTGAAATTCCTCTCCTCTTCCACATCCTTTCCTCCTTTGTCAAACATCACCATCAACAAAATTTATTAATATTCTCCATGGAAGGTATTCTGCTAGATTCACAAAGACTCATGACTTCAGTCTGAATGTTAATGATAGACTTGGAGAGTGTTTCCAAATCATGACGTTGTATCCTGCAGCTTGCCTTACACAGATTCTACTAAATTTAGGAGTGGGAGAGAAAAGAGAGTACGTGTGCTAGAAAAAGAGGACATAGGTTAAGGAGTGCAGACATTTCTGCCTGCCGGTGTACCCAAATGTGTGCATGCATGGAGTGGAACGTGGTTCTCTTTGACTTTCATTGGCCTCTGCACTCAGACTACCTGGGTTTGAATCCTCTGCTCTCTGGCTCTGTGACTTTGGGCTGGTTCCCTAATCAGGGTCTTCCCTGCTAAATGAGATAATAACAGCATCATTCTCATTGGGATTAAATGAGGTAATGTATGGACAGTGCTTAGAGGAGTGCCATTCACAGTGAGAGCTCCAGGAAGGTTAGCTGTTATTATCATGATGATGGAATTTTAAAGATAACAAACTCAAGAATGGGCAGTGGATTCTAATAACTAGTCTGCAATTCTTCCACACTAAGGAACTGGGACTAAACTTAGAGCCCATATCCCCCATGTAGCTAACAGTTATTGAGTGGTGTTCCTTCTATGGGTCCCTCGCATTTCACAGTACAACAAGCTTTTAGAAGACTGCTGTGTGACCCTCAAATATCTGCATTTGGTAGTTTTTCAGATTACTTTGTAAGGAATGATTGTTAATTTTCTTTAGCTCTTCTCTGTGTGTAAATGGAACCTTTCAACTAGGGATCGAGGATTAGACCCATTGCCATTTGATCTTTTGCCTTTTTATTAATATCCTTCAGAGTTGTTACAGATGAAAAGTTCTTTGTTCATAGAAGCACTTGGACCCTGAACTGTTGGACCCTGGAAATCCCATCTCTTTAGAAAAACTGTCTTTATGGGAAAACATAGGGTTTCTTTTTTTCTTTTAAAACACACCTGTGTCTGTCTGTATTTTGGCCAGAACCATTAAACCTCCATACAGAGTTCAAAGTTTTTTTCCTCCTGCTAATTCTGATGCTGGGATTTTGGTGTTGTGTTATATATACGTCCCATTAAAATATATAACGTGGTTTGTGTGCGTAACATAAGCACTTGCCCATTTCACAGTCTGCTCAGTATTCAAGTATTCAGCCAAAAGCTAAAAAGGTAAAATAAGAGAAACATTATGACCAAATCAATTGCTCTGTGATATACCCGTGTGTGGGGAGGAGAGGACAGAGGAGAGATTTGTGAAAGTGGCTTTCTTTGTTATTAATGTACCACTAGCTACTTCCTTTCTTAACAGTTAGCATCTCAATCCCAATTTATTGTAATGGTTGTTTCCTGCTTTTATAATGACTTCTAAAAAGTTTATAAGCTCCTCTGTAGTCCGTTTATTTGCAGACTCATTAGCCAAGTCCTCTGGTGCACTAGGGAGAGTCTTGGGGGGTGGAAGGGTAAATATTCCTCCCTAAATGAGGTATATTTACGTGAATATTATCAAAGCAGGTGGGTGCC
Organism: Lagenorhynchus albirostris; assembly: GCF_949774975.1. Classification (NCBI taxonomy): domain Eukaryota; kingdom Metazoa; phylum Chordata; class Mammalia; order Artiodactyla; family Delphinidae; genus Lagenorhynchus; species Lagenorhynchus albirostris. The sequence continues at coordinate 51,006,572 of NC_083101.1, read as the reverse complement.
AGGAGCATGAGAAATTTGAGAATGAGAGTTGATTTGGACAAGGCTGTTTGGATTTTTGGTGGAAATTTCCATCTGAGGACCAACTCCTGAAGTAGGTCAGAGATCAGGGACTGTGTTGTGGCTCTGGGTGGGCATGACATCGAGCCAGGGCGGGGTGACGAGAGGGAGCTCTCGCGGAGATACGGTAGAATCAAACAGAAAAGGAGATATGTGTGTGAGCATGTTGGTACTTCTGACTGTACTACTGATTCTTATCATTTCTCAAAGCCTGGCTCTCCCCTTCTAGAAGGGAAGTAGTCAGGGCTGGTATAGTGGCCCTTCTCCACAGAGCTCCCAGGGACTCACACTCCTTGTAGCTCATTGCTCTGCCTCATGTGGGTGTAGCTTGTGCCCTCATGTTTCAAGATTGCAGGAGCTCCCACTACCATGTCTGCATTTTATGCAGCTACTGGAGTACAGGATAAAGAGGAGCAAGAGGAAGAGCAAAGATAGATACACAATCTTTTTAAAGAGGTTCACAGCCTAGATATTTGATGCTTTTGCTTATATCCTACTTGCCAGAACTTAATGATATGGCAACACCTAGCTGCAAGGGAAGCTGGGACATGGAGTCTTCACTCTGAATGGCCATGTGCACAGCTCAAAATCAAAGGTTTTCTATCAAGAAGGAAGGGGAGAATAGTTATAGCGGGACAACTGGCAGTCTCTGCCATGGGTTTAATTTAGGTGATGTTCTAAACATTCTGTATAGAATATTGTAATCTATGCAGTTATAAAATATTATTTTCTCTAACCTTTGACATGGTGAAAATCTTTTATTCTTTTCTTTACTGAACAAGTTAGGATGATGACATAAATGATGACGATATGAATAATGATGATGAGGAAGAGGATATGATATTCCTAATCTACCAAAGAAAAGATAAACCGAAAGGACAACTGAATGAGAAAAGTCTTATTTCCCTCATTTTATAAATAAGTAAATTGATGCTCAGAATGGAAGAAACCCACTAACACTGATCCTCACCTGTGGAGTTATGATATAACAACAAAGATTGGGAAGCAAGGTTTTGGGGAAGGAAACAAGGTGATTTTTAGTTGTAAGTAACAGAAACCTGAACTCTAAATGACATAAACAGTAAGGGAAAGGTGTAGCTCACATATTAAAATGTCTACAAGGGGGCTTCCCTGGTGGCGCAGTGGTTGAGGGTCCGCCTGCCGATGCAGGGGACACGGGTTCGTGCCCCGGTCCAGGAAGATCCCACATGCCGCGGAGCAGCTGGGCCCGTGAGCCATGGCCGCTGAGCCTGCACGTCTGGAGCCTGTGCTTCGCAGTGGGTGAGGCCACAACAGTGAGAGGCCCACGTACCGTAAAAAAACAAACAAAAAAATAATAATAAAAATAAAATGTCTAGAAGGAACTAGCTCCAAGGGGGAGGGGGCTAACTCATTGCCTTGGTCTCATCATTAAGGAGCTAGGTTCTGTCATCCTCAGGGTGTGGTCTTTGTTCTTAGTGAGCTTTCCTCATGGATCGGCTCCAGCAAGTCTAGATCATTCCCCTACATATGATGTGGTCTTATGGAAGAAAAGGGACTGCCTTTTATTTATGTGTCTTTTGAAAGTCAAGGAAACTTTTCCGGAAACCATCCAGTGCTGTATTTTTTCTTTTTTATAGTACATTCACTTTTGCTGAGGGTAAATAATAAAGTCATTGTTCTGTTAATGAGTAAATTAGTGTGAATGACTTCGGGTGGGCAACTGTCAGTAGCTGCTAATTCATTTAAAGTGTTTCCCCGGTGTCAAAAGACATTGTAGAATTATGGATGTTTCCTGAAAATGCCATTGCCTTTGATTTCACTTGCTTATTACAGTTTGTTCACTTACTTATCAATAACATTTATTGAATACCTTCTCCGGGTGGGATGGTGTTAGAAGTGAATACAGTTCGTGCTTACCCTCAAAAAATTTATGACTAAGTGAGAGAGACAGATATCCTGAGTAGCACTTACAATGCAACGTGAGGAATGCCATACTAGGAGCCATGAAAGTGCTGAGAGGAAACCATTTACGCTGGCCTGGGCCAGGATTAAGACTTGTGGCTGTAATGGAACTTTCTTCTCTTAGGTTATGACTGTCTCTAGTGAGAAGCCCTTGAATGAGCTCCACAGGGACCACATTTTATTCTTTATCTTTCTTTTTAAATCTGAGTATAATGCTTTGACCATAGTAGTCGCTCATGGTGGTAAGCAGGGATGAGTCAGATCTGGAAAACAGAAAACATTCTGGAGCAAACCATCCACTGTGAGCAAAAAACGTGTGACTATAAAGAGTAAGAGCTTTAGTTTCATGAAGACCTGAATTCAACTGTGAGAGATCTACCGTGACTTTGTGTAAATGTAGGGAAGTTACCTAACCTCTCTGTGCTTGTTTTCTCATCTGTTAAATGAAAATTAGAGTACTGGGACTCCCCTGGTGGTCCAGGGGTTAAGACTCCACACTTCCGCACTGCAAGATGCGCTGGTTCAATCCCTGGTCAGGGAACTGAAAAAAAAAAAAAGAAAAAGAAAAGTAGCGTACTTAACCTTGTTAGGTTGTTGTTGTACAACTCAATTGGGATAATACATGTAAAGTGATCAGCAGAGAATAAGCACTCAGTGGATACTGCTGTTATTATTACTTAGTAACATAGTCTACCTGATTTTTCCTCCCTCATCTAAATCTTCAGTTTTCCTGAATTGTTTGTTGAAGAAAATTCTTTCCCTCAATCAGAATGTTTCTGGCAACTGAGAGTGAGCCTTATGCATATTATGCTTCCTGATACTTTAGTCGAGAGTCATAGAGTTAACAGACATTTATAGTGTGCTTCTGACAAATATCACATGCTAGTATTTCCTACGTTCTGTTTATTCAGTGTTCTCTATTTCCTAAAATAGGAAAGGGTGCACTGCTGCAGAGTTGCCAAATTTTCTCCGCAAGTGGCCGGGTTTTCCTTAATTGATGAAATCACACTTTGTTGATTGGACCCATTTCCACAGGAATTTCTAGATCTCAGGGCTCATGCTCTGGGTGCCCCCTCCATCCCCTAAACGTGTTAGGTATTTTTAAGCCAAGAGTGTCAACTAGTCATGGCAGCTGCGTGTCAGAGACTGTATTTCCTCTAATTGGCTCCGGGGGCCATTCTCTTAATAGTTTCTCCCTTTTATAAAACTGGTGCCGTGTTCCATTTATGAGAAGAACACAGAATTCCAGAGCATGTTGTTTAGGGATAACTGATCTAGCAAATGGAACAGTGAGGTTAAGGAGAAATCCAGCTGCATGGAGGCCCCTGGTCTTATGTGTGGCTTGAAGAGATGGAGGACACTGATGTGTTCTTTGGGGAGAGATTCACAGTTTGACAGGAAACATCTAACCTTCATCTGCTCCAACCTCAACATGAGTGATGTGGTAGGAAACCTGTCGTGACTGTGTGGGTTCCATTTCTCAAGCCAGGGCTGGGCCTGAGATCAGGACTGTTTGGACACAGGCAGCAAAACGTGGTTCCATTTGTCAAAATATGGACATAACAAGCGACATTATTTGAGAGAATCCTGAGGCTACTTCTTATTTAAAGCAAACCATTTCTAACTTGTCTGGCTCTCTCTTCATGTCACTCTCTTTTGTTTTTGATGTTTTCTCTCCCTCATCACATTTCTGTTCTGGGTTTCGGTGATGAGTGTACACTTTTCAACCTTCATTCTACACCACATTCTCTCTCCGAAGTAAGAATGGCTCCCTGTGGAGGAGGATTCTCCCCAAACGTATCAAAATATCTCAGAAACAAGAATGCAAACACACAGACTCACACCCACTCACACTCACAAAATTTTAGAGATTGTCATCTACCCCCCACCTTCAGGATTACTACCTAGAGTTAATTAAAGATGCTGTTACTGTAGGATTCGAATTGGTTCGCAGAGAAAACTGCCTCATTTTTCAATATCCAAAAGAGTAAAGTTGGTATCTGACACTGTCCAAAAATAACTGACATTCAAAAGAGTAAAGTTGGTGTTTGTCTCTGGAGAGTTCAAAGAGAGTGGAATTGCCATCAGGTCTGAAATAAATTGTGCACGCTTCTGGGAAGATGTAAGATCTGAGGAATTCCTTCTACAAATGCTCTGCCTATCTGATTATTGGTTAGCCAATGACTTTGCGCAATCTTCAGAAAACCCCACACTGAAATAGTAAGAAAAAATTAAATATTAGGTGAAGTACTTTGAGTCCAAGGGAGTCCCCACAGGGAGTTATGGATGGCTCTGTTGGGATTGCTGCAAGAGTGCCCGAAGAGAGTTGGTGTATAAATACCCCAGCTCTCCTGCCCCTCAGCAGGATTGGGCATGTGTTTTCACAGGTTCCTAGAACATCTTTGCAGGATTAAGTTTCAGTCACCTACTGTGATAACTGGCTTGAGAACGCAACCTTTATTAACTTTCTTCCCTTCCGTGTCTTACTTCCCTTCTCCCGACCTGTGTTCTCTCCTCTTCCTTCCTTCCCCCACAGATCAATGTGTGCACTTGAATCCTTGCTTCAGGATTCGATCCTGCTCCTGGGGAACACAAACTAGGACGTCAGGAATATTTATTCTCTTTCTTCTCATTTGGTATTGATATATTTTAAAGCCCTAAAATTTCCCCGAATATGCAGATCCAATTATTTGTGCCGGGCTTATGAAAAGCAGGGAATGAGAAAATTAAGGCACCCAGAGAAACCTTACACAATTATGGTGAGATAACTCAGAAATGTGCCCAGCTCTAGAACTTTATCTCAGGCCCCTCTAAGCAGGAAATCTCAAAGGGGGGGTGCTTCTAGCTTTCCTGATTACGTGTGATTTTGTTATTTTATGAAATCTACTGCTGTGCGACTCTGTTGAGGAGAGACAACTAGATAAAGCTAGAAAAATATACATCTGCCACAAAGGGAATTTTATCTCAAAAATGCTGTTTCCTCCTCAGCTCTGAATGTTGACAGATTCTTTCTTTCCTCACGGGGTTCAACAGGTTGGCTGGAAAGCCAGGATCAAATACCAACGGGAGGTGTGAAGACTGGGCAAGCTCGGGTCCCATGAGTAGCCATCCTCTTGCTAGGTCCTCCATCCTGATAAGATAACCACCCTCTTGACGGGATACAGGCCTGCTGGTGTCTTTATACTGTCTGCTGCAAAGATGGATAAAGTAGATACAGCTTTTAAATTAGGTTTAGCAGAAGGTTCCTGTGAAATAGGATTTCCTTGTCAAACAACGGTGAGACATAGTGACAGACTATATTTGGAGTCCCTTCTTTGACAGTGGGTTATGCCTTTCAGGCTACTTCTGCTGAGAAGCACATGTGATAGCTCTTCACTCACTCCGAGATTTCTGCCAAACCTGGGGGACCTCTGGGAAGAAGCAGTGAGAGTCAAAGAACGAGGGAGTGTACTCTCCTGGGCCCTGGTGGGAGAGTGAAATGCTTGTGCCACATCTGCATTTGTGGAGAATTTTGATCAAGTACCTGGATGCCTTTTTTCATGGACCATTGGGTCACACATCCTCTCATTTCCATCATTCAGGGCAATATCCAAAATAGAGGATAGGCATTTTTAACCACAAAGGTGTATTGAGAAATGAAATGAATGCTGGAAAAGGTACATTATATGCCTAATCAGGCAAGAAGAGGCTGAAAGCATATAGATGCTGCTAAATTCGGGGTCAAAATCTGTCTTCAAAACCTATTGACTTCAGCTGTAGCCACTGAGGCCTGCCTTCTTTTCCTGGCCATCGAGAAAGATTTTTCTTCAGTGTTGACATCCACATTTCCCGGGATTTGATGGTATCTGCCAGGCTTTGGAGGAAGCCAGGGGAAGCCTCTTAGCGCTGCTCAGTTGAACCATGTCTCTCCACTGCCCCTGGCTTCCCAGGGACTTGAATTTCACTTTCTGTGTTATGGAACCTCTGGCAGTAACTGCTCCCTGCCTGTTACACTTCTTTTTTTGTAAATTAATTTTTATTGGAGTATGGTTGCTTTAGAATGTTGTGTTAGCCTCCACTGCACAACAGACTGAATCAGCCATACACATAGAGATATCCCCTCCCTTTTGGACTTCCCTTCCATTTAGGTTACCACAGAGCATTAAGTAGAGTTCCCTGTGCTGTACAGTATGTTCCCATCAGTTGTCTATTTTATACATAGTATCAATAATGTATATGTGTCAATCCCAGTCTCCGAATTCCTCCCACCCCACCCCTTTCCCCCTTGGTATCCATGCATTTGTTCTTTACGTCTCTGTCTCTGCTTCTGCTTTGCAAACAGGTTCCTCTGTAACATTTTTCTAGATTCCACATATATGCGTTATGATGTGATATTTGCTTTTCCCTTTCTGACTTACTTCACTCTGTATGACACTCTCTAGGTCCATCCACGTCTCTACAAATGACCCAATTTCATTCCTTTTTATGGCTGAGTACTATCCCACTGTATATATATGTACCACATCTTGTTTATCCATTTGTCTGTCGATGGGCATTTAGGTTGCTTCCGTGACCTGGCTGTTGTAAATAGTGCTGCAGTGAACACTGGGGCGCTTGTCTTTTTGTGAATTATGGTTTTCTCTGGGTATGTGCCCAGCAGTGGGATTTTACCCTTCATTTGAGACAGTTGCCAAAGCCCTCTCTGACACCACTGGAGAGGGGATTAATTCTCCCGTCTTTGATCTCTCCTTTTTTGCTCTGTTTCTGTCCTGACAAGAGCCAGAGCTGTTTTTCTTAGGGTCACAGAGGGCCTCTCTCTCTGCTTTGTTCTTCTCTCTGTCACGTCCCTGGATTATGGTCTCCTCACACTCACCTGCTTGCAGGGTCCCACGTTTTGTTTGCTGAGTTTGACCAAAGGCATCTCCGGCTCATATGAACTCCAGAGGTCAGATCTGCCTGCCAAACCCCAGTGCCCCGTTCCAGTGGGCAAACCTACTGGAAGGCTTTTATATTTACCTCTGTGAACTCAGAGGAAGGAGTCCCCTGAGAATTTGCCCCATGAGTTTTCTGCCGCCTCCCACTCTGCCTCGGCTTAGACAAAGGCCTCCTAGGCTGTGAACCCACTGGGCCCTGTGCTCGACTTGACAGACAAGTGGTCTTATTTTTAGCTTACAGACCTTTTAGTTGGCATCCTGTCGCATTGAGGGTGTGAGAGAGAAGCGCTTTGGAAATCAGACCCTGTCACTGATAGCTTGTCCTGAACTGAAAGGGCGATAAAAGAAAGGATACCTTGTGTTCAGGAAAGAAGAGAACTGGGCTCTGCATGGCCGCTGCAGGCTGCTTCTGTTTCTCTCGCCTTGCCGCCGCTCTTTGTGCAGATGACTCACTGCTCCTGACGCGCCTGCCCTGCGAGGTGCCGTGCCTTGGATGGCATCTCACCTAATCCTGTCTGAGCCCATGGGACTCGGTTTTAGCAACTGGCCGGTGGGAGTGGGGTGTGGCTGGCACCCCTGTTAGGGCCCTCTTCTCTTTGCCTTCAGGACCCCTCCCTCCAGGTCGTGTGCCTGGACCCCTCCTGCCAGCCCACAGCCTCTTGATTTGGGTGTCAGAGTCCGAGGGAGGAAGGAGGTGTGGGGAGATGCGAGTTCAGGAGGGAGGTCGATACAGCCTGAGGAACCAGGCTTATGTGAGCTAAGAGTCGACTGAAAAAAGAAAAGGTGGTAAGGATTTGGTGGCCTGTTTTAAAATGGCCGTAGCTTTTACTTAATACTTCACCAGGTGCCTCCCCCCACCTCCCACGGTGTATGTAGAAATAAACCTCTGCTTTGGGATTTTGACAGAAAAAATCAGATTAAAGAAGACTTATGGGGCTTCCCTGGTGGCGCAGTGGTTGAGAGTCTGCCTACCGATGCAGGGGACACGGGTTCGTGCCCCAGTCCGGGATGATCCCACATGCTGCGGAGCGGCTGGGCCCGTGAGCCATGGCCGCTGAGCCTGCGTGTCCGGAGCCTGTGCTCCGCAACGGGAGAGGCCGCAACAGTGAGAGGCCCGCGTACAGCAAAAAAAAAAAAAAAAAAAAAAAAGAAGACTTACGAAATTAGTATGATTTACTATAACACGCAATTGATCTCAGTTCCATAGCATATTATGATTGCTTTAATTAGGAGGGAGATGCAGGCACTATGACGTGTACTTCCAGTTGTCTGAGAGAGAAGAAGATTAACAGCAGATAATGTCTTGAGGGCTTTGCTTACAGTTTTCAAGCTTTGTGGCTGCTCATAGTTTTCCATAAATATGCGGAGCACCCATCACTGGACATTTTATGGGCAAAACAGCAAAATACAGGTAGATTTTTTTTTTTACTTGATTAGTATATTTTAATTTTTTAATTAAATTTAATTTATCTTTAAATTTTATTTTATTTTTTATCGAAGTATAGTTGATTTACAATGTTGTGTTAGTTTCGGGGGTACAGCAAAGTGATTCACATACATATACGTATATCTATGCTTTTTCAGATTCTTTTCCCTTATAGGTTATTACAGAATATTAAGTAGAGTTCCCTGTGCTATACAGTAGGTCCCTGTTGCTTATCTATTTTATACACAGTAGTGTGTATAGTTCCCTGTGCTCTACAGTAGGTCCTTGTTGGTTATCTATTTTATATACAGTAGTATGTGTATGTTAACCCCAAAGTCCTAATTTACCCCTCGCCTCCACCCACCTTTAGTAACCGTAAGTTTGTTTTCTGTATCTGAGAACACATAGATTTAATGATCAGCTCTCAGACCTCAGCTCTGTTCCTTCTCCTCCATTTCTACCACCAGCCAGGCGTCCAGACAGAGGAGGGCGCCCTGCTTGGGAAGAGTGGTTGTAGGTGGAGCCCTGCCTGGGGTGATTTGGCCTCCGCCAGGGCCAGAGTGGGTATTGCTTCTGACCCAGCTGGGCATTGTGAAGCTGAGGTGGAAGAAGCCATACTTGAGAGGATCTGGGAGAGGGCATAGGACCCGGGAGGCTCCCACAGCTCCTCTGCAAACCATCTCCTCCTCCAACGCTTAGCTTTGTTTAGAAGCATTTCTTGGGAACCAGTACCCACTGCTCTTTTTATGTAGCATTTAAATGCTCCCAGTCTGGAAATGTCCGTCACCCATAGGGAACCATGCCCTCTGCATATTCTCAGAGCCCAAACGGAACACTTTCGTGGTAGAAATGAGAGAATTTTTGGTGTCACAACTAGGGTAGGCTTTGTGTCTTTTTTGAGATGGCCCTTTCCCCTCTTGCGAGAATTCTGTCAGGGTCTGACATTGTTTGGAAATCCTTGTTCTGCCGAGTGCTAGCCCTGCTGTTACAGTCAGATTCCAATCAGGTTGTGATGCTCCGTACTGAAAGGTGCGGCTGCTTTTCATCTGGAGTCCCGGCTAAGAATAGTTGCCAAATGCATGAAAGTGCCTTGATTCCAGTATTTGGAGCTGTCACGCCTCGCAGACTAGATCAGGTTACCATCCAGCACTTTGTGCAAAGGTACACCAGGAGGAATCCCAGCTATCTAATGGGATTGGCCATTCCTGCCTTACTGGGGGCAGGCATAGCCCAGCCCTCACTCTGGGACTCTGAAGACCCTGAAACTCTTTTACTCCCAGAAGCAAACCTCTGAGGTGTGGTGTGTTCCAAACAGAGACAGAGCTGCTTTGTTGTCTGTGATTTTGTGGGTCAGGGAAATAGTTAGAAATAGGTCACATCTGAAGAAAAGTCCTCTAACTGTGATTTTGAGTACAAATGAAGGAAAAGGATCTCTTTGAATTCATGCAGTAGGTCACAAGGTTCATATTATCCATGAGGAAAAAAAACCACCTCACTGACCTTGAGCTTATTCACTTACAATGCCTGCAGATTAGACATGGGTTAGGTACCATGATGTATTTCATGAATATTATTGTATCACATGGGGAAATGGGGAGCACTTTGTAAGCAGTCATGCGCCATACAAATTATTGCCATGATGAATTTTTCTTAAAATGGGTAACTTGAAGCATAAAGTTGATTAAGAGAGGCTATTGCCTGTGATCAGCTTAATATAGCCTCGTTTCTTAGTGTGTGGCCAGATGTGGTGACTTAAAGCCTAGAGATTTTACTTTGCTCACCTGTGACCTTCAGGCACTCATCAGTAGGCAGACGATAAAGAGCCTGCTCTTGGTGCCTGGAGAATCCAGGACTTAGATCTAACTCTGCAGTGTACTAGTTAGATACCTTAATCTCTCTAAATTTCCTCATTTGTAAAATGAGACTGTTAATACATGAATTGCCTCATGTGGTGGTTGTAAAAACTAAAATAAAAATGCATGGATGGTTTTGAATGTGCTATGAAACAGTAGAGTGTTAGAGAAGTGTAAGGTATTATGATGATCATAGAAGCTTTGAAAGAAGTTATATTAACTTGGGATTCCTGCTTTGGTCATGGATGGTTTCTTCTCTGGAAGGCAAAGCCGAGGAAAGATAGATGAATGAATCATGTGTGTGGGGTGTGTGTGTGTGCATACATGTACACACGTGGGTGCCTGTGTCCTGGTCATCTTCACTTTTGCATTAAATCCATTCACTGCTTTTCCCCTCTTTGGCCCTACATCTCAGGGAGCTACATTTCCCTAGGTCTCTGACGACTGCCAGCTTCCTACCTCACCCCAGAGGCGAGGAGCTAGTTCCTTTTGAATGGCTGCAGCATCTGGGCTCCTCTTGTTGCCCCTGTAGCCCTGAAGGTTGTGACCATTTCCTGATATTGCAAATCTCTGGTGGTCTCACTCTCTTCTGTTTGGCTGCTTACTCCTCCAGCTCCTGGATAGCTAATTCTCCATATTAAATTCCTACTGCTTGAAATACCTAGAGTTGATTCTGCTTTCCTGATTGGACCCTGGCTGATACAATATATTTGCTTCATAAGTGGATATTAGATTAAGACATGGGTACCAACAATTTGTAGCGAAGAAAGATTATATAGAATTTTAAATGAATATTTAGCAGACTTACAGTTCTGTAAATTTGGTTACCCTATTTTAAAACAGGGTACTGTGTTGAGTGTACCCTGAATCTGCTTGAAGACTTAGTTAAAATAAGCAGTTTAGCAAAGTTTGGGATCTAATATTCTGGAGCAGATTTTTTGAAAGTTTAGTTAACAAAAGTTTTTTCCCTTAAAATCCTTTTTTAAAACTTAGAGTAATCAACCAGATATTTTATGGTGCCTGAGTTTGCCAGATCTCAGCTTGGGTCTATGAAATGGGATAAGAGCTATATCATCATGTAATAAACATGAATGAAATAAAAACTCAAGCTTGATTTTACAGAAACCATGCTGAGAGAGGTTGTAATCTAAATCTGGGTTCCTCAATATTGCATTTACATACGATTAATTCTGAGTTCTGCTTATATGTTATCCTATATATTTGAGTCATTGTGTCTGTATAAAATTAAGGATAGGCACAATTGGTATGGAAACACAAAAGACCCCGAATAGCCAAAGCAATCTTGAGAATGGAAAACGGAGCTGGAGGAATCAGGCTCCTGGACTTCAGACTCTACTACAAAGCTACAGTAATCAAGACAGTATGGTACTGGCACAAAAACAGAAAGATAGATCAATGGAACAGGATAGAAAGCCCAGAGATAAACCCACGCACATACGGTCACCTTATCTTTGATAAAGGAGGCAGGAATGTACAATGGAGAAAGGACAGCCTCTTCAGTAAGTGGTGCTGGGAAAACTGGACAGGTACATGTAAAGGTATGAGATTAGATCACTCCCTAACACCATACACAAAAATAAGCTCAAGATGGATTAAAGACCTAAATGTCAGGCCAGAAACTATCAAACTCTTAGAGGAAAACATAGGCAGAACACTCTATGACATAAATCACAGCAAGATCCTTTTTGACCCACCTCATAGAGAAATGGAAATAAAAACAAAAATAAAGAAATGGGACCTAATGAAACTTCAAAGCTTTTGCACAGCAAAGGAAACCATAAACAAGACCAAAAGACAACCCTCAGAATGGGAGAAAATATTTGCAAATGAAGCAACTGACAAAGGATTAATTTCCAAAATTTACAAGCAGCTCATGCAGCTCAATAACAAACAAACAACCCAATCCAAAAATGGGCGGAAGACCTAAATAGACATTTCTCCAAAGAAGGTATACAGACTGCCAACAAACACATGAAAGAATGCTCAACATCATTAATTAGGGAAATGCAAATCAAAACTACAATGAGATATCATCTCACACCAGTCAGAATGGCCATCATCAAAAAAATCTAGAAACAATAAATGCTGGAGAGGGTGTGGAGAAAAGGGAACACTCTTGCACTGCTGGTGGGAATGTGAATTGGTACAGCCACTATGGAGAACAGTATGAACTACATAAACTATATGTAGTTTAAAAAACTGCAAATAGAACTACCATATGACCCAGCAATCCCACTACTGGGCATATACCCTGAGAAAACCATAATTCAAAAAGACTCATGTACCAAAATGTTCATTGCAGCTCTATTTACAATAGCCCAGAGATGAAAACAACCTAAGTGCCTATCATCAGATGAATGGATAAAGAAGATGTGGCACATATATACAATGGAATATTACTCAGCCATAAAAAGAAACGAAATTGAGCTATTTGTAATGAGGTGGATAGACCTAGGGTCTGTCATACAGAGTGAAGTAAGTCAGAAAGAGAAAGACAAATACCGTATGCTAACACATATATATGGAATTTAAGGGAAAAAATGTCATGAAGAACCTAGGGGTAAGACAGGAATAAAGACACAGACCTACTGGAGAACGGACTTGAGGATATGGGGAGGGGGAAGGGTGAGCTGTGACAAAGCGAGAGAGAGGCATAGACATATATACACTACCAAACGTAAGGTAGATAGCTAGTGGGAAGCAGCTGCATAGCACAGGGATATCAGCTCGGTGCTTTGTGACCGCCTGGAGGGGTGGGATAGAGAGGGTGGGAGGGAGGGAGACGCAAGAGGGAAGAGATATGGGAATATATGTGTATAACTGATTCACTTTGTTATAAAGCAGAAACTAACACACCATTGTAAAGCAATTATACTCCAATAAAGATGTTAAAAAAAATTAAGGATAGGATATAAGTTCCCAAGTTCTTAGTCATGGAGGGCTTGGAGATGATTTTAAATGACTGTGTTGTACTATGTGATTAATGGGCTTTCCGATTTCAAAAGGCACTTGAAACAGCATGTAAAGAATTCTTTGAATCTTAGAAAGTTAGACAGTTCTACATTTGTTTTTTTGTCCCTCAGATCTTAACATTTCAGATACATCTGGGAAAAGACTTAAACATCTGTATTGAGGTTCAGAACAAGTATGAGAGTCAAGTGATGAGTTTTAACTTAGCTTACATTATCCATATTAAGAATGAAAATGAACAATTAAAGGCTGTTGATTAAATGATCAAAACACCAAACTTTTAAAGTATAAGTGTGTAAAAGAAATTACTCCTAACCTTATTTTAAAACATTGCACACTGATTATAATTTTTTTGAAGTTTAAAGCAGTTTGTCCAGTACCTTCATACTGTAAGTACTCAACAAATATGTGTTGAGTGAATAAACCACAAATAGAATTAAGAACGGGATATACTCCTGCCAAATCACTGAAGAAAATATAAAGCAGTAAAATTGAGGCACTATAGCAGTAGACAGAGTTAGCAACCAGTATAAAGTACAGAAAGTACAGAGCAAGATGACAGAAGGAAGTCCCTGATTTGTGTGCATGTATGGATTATAAATGTAAATGAATTATATCTTTTTAAAGGGCAAAGACTCTCGGAATGGAGTTTAAATGGTTAAAAGTAAATTGTGAGGCAAAGATATATAAAAAGTTAGGAGAAAAAAAAGAAAGAAGAGCAAAAAGCAAGGTAAGAAAACGTTCAAGTAATGAAGATCAATAAGTTTTAAAATAGCTTTCATAAATATTTATGTATTAAGTATCAGCATCAAAATATATAAATATTCTTAAATATGCAATAATTTTTTTTAGAAACTCCATAGAAGTGAGAAAACTTACTGTAATTCTCCTGACTTTTGACAGAACAAGTATGAGGAAAAATCCCGAACAAGAATAAAATAATGATTTGATGACTTGACAAGGTATTTAATAACATCAATTGGTTCCAATATGTCTGTATAGGAGGGTTTTAATCATCATCATCTTTTCGGAAGGGGTCTAGAGGAATTGTCTTGAAACTCCATTTGCACAGTAAGGACTCAGTTTTTGTTCACATTTAGTTAAATTATTGGGAGGGATTGAAGGAGATAATGAGGGTGGGGCAAAATTCCCCCACTCCCCACCTTGGTAGCAGACTGATCCTCAAGATTCCCTGTATGCCCTGTTGCTCCCTCTTCCCCATTTAGGAGAGTAAAAAAAGTAAACATGTAGATGAGATAATTAAAGGAAATAAAATAAATTAGCATACTAATAGGACAATCAGTAATAGGATAAAAACATTCTGCAAAGGTAAAAATATTTTAAAAACATGCACAATAATTTGAATTTAAGAGTTGCAAAGCTCTTAGGGTGGCAAAGCCTCTTTGAAGGGAGAAGGCTCTAAGGAACTGGACTGCAAAGCTTTGCACAGTCACGATTTGAATCAGGAATAATATGGGAATGGTAACAGTTTCAGGCAGGCCATTTCTCTCACTCTCCCTTTTCTTCAGGGGCTGAGGTCCTTGGAGATCCATTAGCATGCCATGAATAATTAATAATTCTACACTACACTTGGAGCGGGCAGAGTGTGGTGTGCAGATACATAATCCTACCTCCTTCTTCTCTTTCTTCTCTCCTTGCCATGGGAGGAGCAGGAAGTGGATAGGGAAACAGGACAGCATTGGGGAGACAGAATTAACCCAGATGGGGAAGATGGGGCTGAATTTGAGGAGGCTGAGTTTTATTTTCAAACTCATCCAGATATCACTGCCGCCATGTCCCTTGACAAAATTAGAAGGAGATGCAGTTTGTGGACATTTCTCTCCTAACATCATTTCAGAACTCCTCACTCCTCCCTCCCCAGATCTGCCCTTCAGGCACCGCTGACCTCATGATGAACAAGGAGCGTGAAGTGTCTGAAGTTTTTCCCATGTGGAGCTCTTGACAAAACCGGAGATGTTTAGCAAAGACAAGACTCAGCTTTGTAATTCCCACAGTGTTTCTCAACAACACTGCTCGTGAGAAGTGTTAATTGGTGTTCCAAAGCAAGGCAGAGGGGTTCCACAGGCAAAATAAGTTTGAAAAGGGAGGAAATAAAGATAGAATAGAGTGTTTTGTTTGTTTTTAAAAAAACTTTTAAAACAGCCTTTAACAGGTTGCTGTGATTCTCCGGTAGAGGGGTAAAGAATGCAGTCTTTCCCAAACTTATTTGAGAAAAGAACCCCCAACCCAGGTGAACCTATTAACATCTCTTAGGAACTAGGGTTCCTTGGGAACCACTTGGGAGAAATCTTAACCTAAGCCACTAAGTGGAAAAGCAATGGGTTTATTCTGTATTTAATCAGAGGGGAGATGCTGGTAGAAGTTTTAGGGAGAGACAAAATTTAACTCAATATAAGAGAAACTTTAATTATTAATTCTGCTCTGCAAAGGAATTAAATGGACATGCTTGAAATGGAAGCCCTGAAACCCACAGAAGCTAGTCAGCTCCATTGTCATAGATTTTACAGGAGGGAGGTTGAAATATTTGGTTTTAAAGATCCCTTCCAAAATCTGACACTCTGATTTCACGTTGCCCTCCCTACACAGACATGTCTTCTGATGTCCAAAATTGACCTTCTTCCCTCTCTATCTGAAATTAACGTTATTATGTGATTAAACATATTTCTAGCAAGGCAAATTTGATATAAATCTCATTTCATTTGCTGTTCATTAAAAAAATGAAGTTTCTTATTCCAAATAAATGATTAAATTTTAATGAGAGATCTGTTTTTTGAGGATTTTCCTGTATGCTCTTTGTAGTCAAGGTCACCGCATCCTGTTTTCTGCCCTTGGCAGGCAAAGGGACAAGCTTAGGAACAATCCAGAGTATCAGAACTTCTACAGCAGTGAGAGAAAAAAAGAGCAAGAGGAAGGCAAGAGAGGCAACTCCCTTGATGACATGGTAGAAACATCCAAATAGCTACATTGTTTTCAAAAGATGACAGGCAAGGCTCATGGTGACAGTGTCCCATATGGTTAATGATGTCATGACAATCCAATCCACCATGAAAGGGGGAGAGGTGAAGTGTAGAGTAATGCAGATTCCAAGGTACTTTGCTGGTAAAAGGAGTTGTGGAAGCTTTCAATGGTGTGTGTATCTTAGAGGGAAGTGGGCTTGGAATTTTGCAGATGTATATTTGATATTACACTCCTTAATATACATAATGGAGAGAGAAAATCAAGAGCGTACTCTCAGAGAATGCTGGGGTTGAATCAAAGCCTATCCTATGCATTGTCCTCTTTTGCAGTTAAGATACCTAAATTCCAGAAATATTTTTAATACAGTTCAGTTCAGTGCTGCACATTCAGGTTAAAAGATTGTCTGCTTGGCATGTGGGAGGGAAACCATCTTGAAGCAATTGTATTCCTTGGTCAAACAGTAAGATAACACCTTAGCAACTTTTATTGACTTATAAATTAAAGCAGAGTTTTAACTTTCACTGCAGTAAAACCAGGACACAAAAAATGACAAGGGATGCCCAAAGTGGCTTTCTGCAACTGGGATCAAGATGAATTGTATTGAAAGAAGACTAGGATTCTCATTTTCCTGATTTTCAGTTTTAGATAAAAAAAGAAACACCTCCTGGTTCTCAACAAAGTTGTTTATCGCTGTTATTTGATGTGTGAAACCCCGCTATGCTACTCTAGATATATTTTTAAAATTAAATTTACTACTGAAAGCACTTTAAATTATTTAAAGATGTATATTGGTAATTAAAAACTAGCACATATTTCACCTATACTAGCCCAACAATGATTTGCATTTTCCAGAAACAGAGTAATATAATGGAAAGAAGGACTTTGAGAGTAGATGTCTTTCTAGTGTTTAAGTTTTCTCTTCTGACCTTGGACAAGTCACTTATCCTCCGGATCTCCATTCCTTAGGCATTAAAAAAAAAAGTGGCTTCATAATCATACTACTTATTTCCCAGGGTTGTTGGGAGTATCCAGTAAGAGAATATGTAAAAGCAGCTTGCAATTTTCAGGTTCCTTACACATCTGTGTAATCACTTTTAGTTCCTTTCTGGTCTTTGTTTATGTGTAAATGGTTCCAATCACAGTACCTTATACAAATTTGTGTTCTACTTTTTACATCTAACGTTATGTTGTGCTGTAATTTACTAGCTTTTCTTCTAGTGATGGACCTTTAAATGGTTTACAGTTGTTCCCTATTATAATAATATGGTGAAAAACATCTTTGTACATTTAAGCTTTTTTTTTGACCAATTGCTCTGGGACTAGTTCCAGAGGAGGGATTATGGAGTCAAAGTGAATGAACATTTTTTAATCTATCCTGTCTTTTGAGCTTTTCCCTTCATCCAAATACCCCTCCCTTTGGTAACTTTCCTAGAATGTCAGAATGCTTAAATGCCCTCTTGAAAGCAGCCAGCAGGATTCAGAATCTGCATTTGGTGGCCGTATTTCCATATTTAAACTCTATCAAAACGATTCAACTATAAGGCCTCCCCCTAGACTACTTGGTCTTCTGGGACAGGACTGTGCCTTAATCATCTTTGCATCCTAGTGTGGCCTGGCCTGTCATAAGATCTCAATGAGTGATGTTTCAGTGGAAATAAACCGAGCAGATGGCTAATGCAGGATAGGCTCCTTACCGTCACCTGACTTGCCAAAACATTCATTCATCAAAGAGTTGTTAAAAATGCCAGACACTGGTGCTAGAAACTGGAGCTAGAGAGGCAAATGTAGCACAGGTGGCCTTATTGCCCTAAGAGCAGAATTCCCAGTGGGAGTGGAAGACTTTGGTCTTCAGTCTGCGAATTCCCCAAGAAGGGGTTAAAGGGTGGAGCTGGCCTGACCCATGTAACATGATTTCAGGGAAGGCTCTTGCTCTGGTCAAATATTTTAATCATCTCCCCCTAATATCGGTCATTCTGTAAGCAAGATCTTGTTACAGAGGTTAAGATGACAGAAGGGGCCTCTGCTGTGTTGCTTGATAACCATATCTTGTGTCTGAAAACTCCAGACTGTGCTCTAAGAGCCAGGATGTGAAAACAGAGTTCCTTGACACAGCAGGGCTAGGGAGGGTATCCAAATCCCCTCTGGAGCAGAAGATCCCTGTTTGATCCTGTTGAGCATCATACGGCCACCTGCTGTGGGCACGGATGCTGGGGGTCTCTGGCCAATGCAGGGAGGATCAGAATGCGGAGCTTTTGACTTGTATATGATTAAGTCCCTGTCTAAATATCATGTGTATGCCACTTGCCTATTGCTGGAGAACTTTGATAAGGGGAGTAGAAATTGATAAACAGTTCGGAGAAGTTTGCCTTGGCCTCAGACTCTGGGTTGTTTTGCAACTGATTCCTCAGGAGTCTCTGTAATTTATTGAAGGCTGGCTGAAAGCCAATCTTGGGTCTACTCTGAAGCCTCTTGTAGTGTTGGCTCAGCTTGAACTCTGAGGGCAGAGATTGTCAAAGACAGCAGCTCTGCTCCAGAATTCTAATTACTGTTGTTTTCTGTGGAAACCCTCAGGGAACTCTGATACAGTTTTCAGACCCCAGATTGTTTCATGTTGGACAACCGCACTATTGAGCAATGACTTGGAGTTCTCTTTATGAGATAGAACATTGGGGCTTTCCTTTTACAGTATTCTGTTAAAGAGCTCCCCAAATTTGGCTAAAAATTATACACTTGATTATGCTTTGTAGTACAGTCATCTGTAGAGTTTGGTAAAAATAAATGCACTGGACCTCACATACAGATGAAACTCAATTTGACAATATTTATTAATGTTCTAATTTGACCACGAAGATGTTATTTGCCCAAGATTGTCACTTAAACAATTGGGACTAAACAGTTTTTCTATGTTTCAGACAGAGTATTAATGATCTGCAGGTTTTAAAAGTCAAAAGGGAGATGGATCTAGCACAGTTGTCTTGCGTGGGGTATGGGTGGCAATTTCATATGTGCAGATGTAGTTAGAGGTTTGGTGGGTGTTTGATTTACTTTTGACCACCCATAGATGATTTCTTTATCCCAAATTTATATTAATGAGCAAATGCTTTCAAACTTTGTGATTTCAGCTCCTATTTCAAAAGTACCTGTGCGTATTCTTTGCTTTGCCCCTGGCTTTCAGGCAGGCGTGCTAATCCCTGTTTCTCCTGAGCCAGGATCACATCTTGTGTTTTGGCTGCAAGCTAACAACCTGTCAGGAGTATGGAAATATAGATCTGGAGTTTGTGATTCTGCATGGAATCAGGATTTCCAGGAGTGTCTGTTAGAGGACACTCTGCTCTGTGCTTCTCACTGCTTAATGTTGGCTCTTAATGTTAATTCAAAGCAGCTGCCGGAGACCCAATTTCCCCTGTAGGCTGCTGTCTCTGTCTTTCACATTCTGCAACCTTACGTGCACAGAAGTCCAATGCAACTGGTGGAATTTCTCTGAGTATGTGTGTTTTGGAGAACGATCCCCACAATTCAGATTTCCTGCATAGACTCATTGTCACATAACTGGGGAAGTGGAATCCATGGTGCAGGGCTGGGTTCAAATGCCAACTCCATTGCTTACTAGCTGGGTAGTCTTGGACAAATCTTCTAACTGTTCTGTCCTTTGCTTTCCTCATCTGCAAAATGAAGATGAACATTGTCTCGGTTTAGGTTTATCCAGTGGTTCAAGGTATATGGATAAAACACTCTAGGGTCTGCTTCAGTAATTGTTCTGTTGTAAGGATTATACCAGTCTTGCCGCAAGTATTATATGAAATGATAATCTAAAACATTTAGGGTTGGAAGAGCCAGGTGCGAGGCCACTGCACATAGCCCCCGTGAGCAAGAGAAACCCGACTAAGCACCAAGGAAGAAAGAAAGCCATCTCAGGGCTGTGACTATTTTCAAGGCTACTGTTTTTCTCTGTGGAACCCTGCCTTTGCAGCAAAACAAGGACGAAGCAGGTGATTCTAATGTGCAGCACAGAAGGACAGCCACTGCAGGGCAGCTTCTCCAACTCTGAAGGCACTCTAGCCGTGGGGCTGACAGGATCTTGGTGCTACGGCCGGCTGTCAGGCCTGAGCCTCTGAGGTAGGAGAGCTGAGTTCAGGATATTGGACCACCAGAGACCTCCCGGCCCCACATAATATCAATCGGCAAGAGTTCTCCCAGAGATCTCCATCTCAATGCTAAGACCCAACTCCACTCAATGACCAGCAAGCTACAGTGCTGGACACCCGATGCCAAATGACTAGCAAGACAGGAACACAACCACACCCATTAGCAGAGAGGCTGCCTAAAATCATAATAAGGTCACAGACACCCCAAACACACCAACAGGCGTGGTCCTGCCCACCAGAAAGACAAGATCCAGCCTCATCCACCACAACACAGGCACCAGTCCCCTTAACCAAGAAGCCTACACAAGCCACTGAACCAACCTTAGCTACTGGGGGCAGACACCAAAAACAATGGGAACTACGAACCTGCAGCCTGCAAAAAGGAGACCCCAAACACAGTAAGCTAAGCAAAATGAGAAGACAGAGAGATATGCAGCAGATGAAGGAGAAAGGTAAAAACCCACCAGACCAAACAAACGAAGAGGAAATAGGCAGTCTACCTGAAAAAAAATTCAGAGTAATGATAGTAAAGATGATCCAAAATCTTGGAAATAGAATGGAGAAGATACAAGAAACGTTTAACAAGGACCTAGAAGAACTAAAGAGCAAACAAACAATGATGAACAACACAATAAATGAAATTAAAAATTCTCTAGAAGGGATCAATAGCAGAATAACTGAGGCAGAAGAACGGTTAAGGGACCTGGAAGATAAAACAGTAGAAATAACTACCACAGAGGAGAATAAAGATATAAGAATGAAAAGAATTGAGGACAGTCTCAGAGACCTCTGGGACAACACTAAACGTACCAACATTGGAATTATAGGGGCCGCAGAAGAAGAGAAAAAAAAAGGACTGAGAAAATATTTGAAGAGATTATAGTTGAAAGTGTTCCTAATATGGGAAAGGAAATAGTCAGTGAAATCCAGGAAGCACAGAGAGTCCCATACAGGATAAATCCAAGGAGAAACATGCCAAGACATATATTAATCAAACTATCAAAAATTAAATACAAAGAAAAAATATTAAAAGCAGCAAGGGAAAAGCAACAAATAACACACAAGGGAATCCTCCTAAGGTTAACAGCTGATCTTTCAACAGAAACTCTGCAAGCCAGAAGGGAACGGCAGGACATATTTAAAGTGATGAAAGGGAAGAACCTACAACCAAGATTACTCTACCCAGCAGAGATCTCATGCAGATTCGATGGAGAAATTAAAACCTTTACAGAGAAGCAAAAGTTAAGAGAATTCAGCACCACCAAACCAGCTTTAAAACAAATGCTAAAGGAACTTCTCCAGGCAGGAAACACAAGAGAAGGAAAAGACCTACAATAACAAACCCAAAACAATTAAGAAAATGGTAATAGGAACATACATATCGATAACTACCTTAAATGTAAATGGATTAAATACTCCAACCAAAAGACCTAGACTGGCTGAATGGATACAAAAACAAGACCCATATATATGCAGTCTACTGTAGACCCATTTCAGATCTAGGGACACATACGGACTGAAAATGAGGGGATGGAAAAAGATATTCCAGGCAAATTGAAATCAAAAGAAAGCTAGAGTAGCAATTCTCATATCAGACAAAATAGACTTTAAAATGAAGACTATTACAAGACACAAAGAAGGACACTACATAATGATCAAGGGATTGATCCAAGAAGAAGATATAACAATTGTAAATATTTACACACCCAACATAGGAGCACCTCAATACATAAGGCAAATGCTAACAGCCATAAAAGGGGAAATCGACAGTTACTCAATCATAGTAGGGGACTTTAACACCCTACTTTCACCAATGGACAGACCATCCAAAATGAAAATAAATAAGGAAACACAAGCTTTAAATGATACACTAAACAAGATGGACTTAATTGATAGTTATAGGACATTCCATCCAAAGACAACAGAATACACTTTCTTCTCAAGTGCTCATGGAAGATTCTCCAGGATAGATCATATCTGGGGTCACAAATCAAGCCTTGGTAAATTTAAGAAAATTGAAATCATATCAAGTATCTTTTCCGACCACAGTACTATGAGACTAGATATCAATTGCAGGAAAAAAACTGTAAAAAATACAAACACATGGAGGCTAAACAATACGCTACTAAATAACCAAGAGATCACTGAAGAAATCAAGAGGAAATCAAAAAATACCTAGAAACAAATGACAATGAAAACACGACGGCCTAAAACCTATGGGATGCAGCAAAAGCAGTTCTAAGAGGGAAGTTCATAGCAATACAGTCCTACTTCAAGGAACAAGAAAAATCTCAAATAAACTTCCTAAAGCAATTAGAGAAAGAAGAACAAAAAACCCCCAAAGTTAGCAGAGGAAAGAAATCATAAAAATCAGATCAGAAATAAATGTAAAAGAAGTGAAGGAAACTATAACAAAGATCAATAAAACTAAAAGCTGGTTCTTTGAGAAGATAAACAAAATTGATAAACCATTAGCCTGACTCATCAAGAAAAAATGGGAGAAGACTCAAATCAACAGAATTAGAAATGAAAAAGAAGTAACAACTGACACTGCAGATATACAAAGGATCATGAAAGATTACTACAAGCAACTATATGCCAATTAAATGAACAACCTGGAAGAAATGGACAATTTCTTAGAAAAGCACAATCTTCTGAGACTGAACCAGGAGGAAATAGAAAATATAAACAGTCCAATCACAAGCACTGAAATTGAAACTGTGATTATGGTCACAGTTTCATATGGTCACCTTATCTTTTTTTTTTGCAGTACACGGGCCTCTCACTGTTGTGGCCTCTCCCACTGTGGAGCACAGGCTCCGACATGCAGGCTCAGCAGCCATGGCTCACGGGCCCAGCCGCTCCGCGGCATGTGGGGTCTTCCCGGACCGGGGCCCGAACCCGTGTCCCCTTCATCAGCAGGCGGACTCCCAACCACTGTGCCACAGGGAAGCCCTGGTCACCTTATCTTTGATAAAGGAGGCAAGAATATACAATGGAGAAAAGACAGCCTCTTCAACAAGCGGTGCTAGGAAAACTGGACAGCTACATGTAAAGGAATGAAATTAGAAGACTCCCTAACACCATACACAAAAATGAGCTCAAAATTAAAGGATTAGGATTAAAATTAGGATTAAAGTCCTAAATGTAAGGCCAGACACTATGAAACTCTCAGAGGAAAACATAGGCAGACACTCTATGACATAAAGCACAGCAAGATCGTTTTTGACCCACCTCCTAGAGAAATGGAAATAAAAACAAAAATAAACAAATGGGACCTAATGAAACTTAAAAGCTTTAGGACAGCAAAGGAAACCATAATCAAGACGAAAAGACAACCCTCAGAATGGGAGAAAATGTTTGCAAATGAAGCAACTGAGAAAGGATTAATCTCCAAAATTTACAAGCAGCTCATGCAGCTCAATATAAAAAAAACAACCAAACAACCCAATCCAAAAATGGACAGAAGACCTAAATAGACATTTCTCCAAAGAAGATATACAGAGTGCCAACAAACACATGAAAGGATGCTCAACATCACTAATCATTAGAGAAGTGCAAATCAGAGCTACAATGAGATATCACCTGACACCTGTCAGGATGGCCATCATCAAAAAATCTGCAAACAATAAATGCTGGAGAGAGTGTGGAGAAAAGGGAACCCTCTTGCACTGTTGGTGGGGATGTAGATTGATACAGCCACTGTGGAGAACAGTATGGAGGTTCCTTAAGAAACTAAAAATAGAACTACCATATGACCCAGCAATCCCACTACTGGGCATATACCCTGAGAAAACCGTAATTCAAAAAGAGTCATGTACCACAGTGCTCATTGCAGCTCTATTTACAATAGCCAGGACATGGAAGCAACCTAAGTGTTCATCGACAGCTGAATGGATAAAGAAGATGTGGCACATATATACAATGGAATATTACT
Source organism: Lagenorhynchus albirostris (assembly GCF_949774975.1). Taxonomy (NCBI): domain Eukaryota; kingdom Metazoa; phylum Chordata; class Mammalia; order Artiodactyla; family Delphinidae; genus Lagenorhynchus; species Lagenorhynchus albirostris. The sequence continues at coordinate 50,982,327 of NC_083101.1, read as the reverse complement.
CAGCCATAAAAAGAAATGAAATTGAGTTATTTGTAGTGAGGTGGATCGACCCAGAGTCTGTCATACAGAGTGAAGTAAGTCAGAAAGAGAAAAACAGATACTGTATGCTAACACATATATTTGGAATCTAAAAGAAAAAAAAAAGGTTCTGGAGAACCTAGGGGCAGGACGGGAATAAAGATGCAGATCTACTACAGAATGGACTTGCGAACACAGGGAGGGGGAAGGGTAAGCTGGGACAAAGTGAGAGAGTGGCTCGGACATATGTACACTACCAAATGTAAAACCGATAGCTAGTGGGAAGCAGCCGCATAGCACAGGGAGATCAACTTGGTGCTTTGTGACCACTTAGAGGGGTGGGATAGGGAGGGTGGGAGGGAGACGCAAGAGGGAGGGGATATGGGGATATATGTATACATATAGCTGATTCACTTTGTTATACAACAGCAACTAACACAACATTGTAAAGCAATTATACTCCAATAAAGATGTTAAAAAAAACATTTAGAATAGTTCCTAGCACATGATAGGCTTTTAGTATACATTAGTTTCCATTGTCACCTTAAGGGTCTCAAAAAAATATTAATGCTCTGCCTCTGAAATGAGACAGAACTCTAATTAAACTAAATGCATGCCTGCTGTGGGGAGTTTCCATTTTCTTAATTTCTGCAAGAGTAAATACAATCAATTGTTAAAAATAATCAACCAACCATCTAACCAGCTAACAAAACCAACCAACAAAGCCAATCAATCAACCAATAAAACCAATCAATTCAGATTTTAAAGCAGTAGAGTGACACTTAACTGCACTTCCTGCTAACACAAGTTTCTTAAAACACAATCTTACCTCAGAGTTCATCCAAATTGCCAGTTAATACTCTCCCTTCGAGAAGTATTTGTTGCTCTTATATCCCACAAAAGACAAAACTCACTGCTTGACAATGTTCATGGTCAGTGTTTTTGGAAGTTAAATGAAACAAGTATATTTTGGAATGAAATAGTATAAAATATATTTGGAATGAAATGTGGTAAAAAATTTCCCCCCAGTACAGTTTTTCATTGGTTCCTAGGAATTACACAGTCTTGGATTAAAGAGCACTCATCCTATTTGTCCTAGCATCTGGAGAAGAACAGGCCACAGTTTTTCTCAGACCTCCATCCCAGAGTTTTAACGGCTATCACAGTTCTGAATTCTTTCTGAGAGATAATCTATGTTGTTGCAATTGAAGACAGTTTCTTTTTATCCTATCTTCCACACTCATCCTTTGAACAACAGCCAGGGATGGACTTGAACGTCATGATCCTGTTACACAGGGAAGAATGCCAGTGATCTAGAATAGGACTCAGTGTTGTTATTGCTGGGGGGAGGAGCGGTATCTGGGTACCTGAGGTTGGTTATTATTTGCTTTATTCTCTTAACACCCTTCGGCTTTATTTGAAAGGCAAAACCCAATTGAAAACCTTCTGTTGTTATCTTGAGATATATCATTTGAAATGTAGAAATACTCTGCAAAATAAGCGTACATTATTGAAATAGCTCTCAAAATGAATACTTTTGGAAATATACAGTTTCCATTTGTCTCCTCTACAGTTTTGAAATTTAACCTTGAGATATTTGTCATCATTCTACAAGTTGAATTTTCCAGCCCAGATTAGAGTGGCTGTTACAGTTTTGTTTCATATTCCATTTCTTGTGCTTGCACTGGATGTGCATGAGCAATAGCCCTGAGCTGGGCTTGCACTGCTCCATGTCTCATGGATAATCAAATTAATACATTTCATGCTTTTCCTTTCCAGAATGTTTACTCTATTAAAATAAATTCTACTTACAGATATTTTCATTGTTTTTAATCTCTTCTAGCATATCATTAATATAAGAGGTAAATAATTTAGAGCAAAATTAGGAGAGTATTTATATACTTTCCTCACTGACCTTCACATATTCTTATTTCCTTATTTAATCCTGATTTTCTCAAGACCCAATGACGTTAAATTCGTCCATCAACTTCTCAGGAATCAAATTTCCTTGGATGTTATTTCTAATTTGAGGACTTTTAACCCTTGTTTCCAGGTGTAAAAATGGCTTCAACTTTCTCATTTTAAGGGAAATCTCAGATTTCCTTTCCCATACCTGTATGTGTATATACTTGAGTTCTCCATATCTTGTCTCTTTTATGGTCAGAAATAAAGACAGCCAGAAAGTTTGAAAACTTCTAGATGATTGTTCTTTTCTAATTAGAATATTATTTTCTCACTTAATTCTTTCCTTAAATTCAAGTCCTTTGTCTTTTGAAATTAGGATAATCAATCATAATATGCACATAAGCATCAGATATTTAAATTTTCTCAGTAAATGGTTTTTGCAATGAATTTTACTCCATGACTTTTTTTTTTCCCCTCCAGCTTTATAGAGATATAATTGACATATAACATTGTGTAAGTTTAAGGTGCACAATGTGATGATTTGATAGACAGATATATTGAGAAATAATTATCACAATATGGTTAGTTAACACATCCATCACCACACGTAGTTACCTTTTTTTATGCTGAGAACTTGTAAGATCTATTCTCTTAGCAACTTATAAGTCTACAACACAGTATTGTTAACTATAGTCACCATGCTGTATGTTACATCCTTGGAACTTATTTATCTTATAACTGGATGTTTGTACCCTTTGATTATCTTCACCCATTTCCCTCAACCCTCCACGCACCCCTGGAACCACCAGTCTACTCTCTCTTTCAATGATTTCTTTTTTTAAGGTTTGACAAATAAGGATGTTTTTTCTTTTTGATGCTATTGTAAATGGGATTGTTTTCTTTATTTTTTTTTCAGATAATCTATTGTTAGCGTTTAGAAACACAATTGATTTTTGTTTGTTGATTTTGTATCCTGCAAATTGATTGAATTCATTGATTAGTTCATACAGTCTTTTGGTGGAATCTTTAGAGTTTCCTATATTTAAGATAATGTCATCTGCAAACAGAGACAATTTTACTTCTTCCTTTCTAATTTGGATGCCTTTTATTTCTTTTTTTTTGCCCAACTGCTCTGGTTAAGACTTTGACTACTCTGCTGAATTAGAGTGGCGAGAATGGGCACCCTTGTCTTGTTCCTCATCTTAGAGGAAAAGCTTTCAACCTTTCACTGTTGAGTGTGATGTTAATTGTGGGCTTTGCATATGTGACCTTTATTACGTTGAGGTGCGTTTCTTCTGTACCCAATTTGTTGAGTTTTTGTTTGTTTGTTTGTTTTTTGCGGTACGTGGGCCTCTCACTGTTGTGGCCTCTTCCCCGCAGGCTCAGCGGCCATGGCTCACGGGCCCAGCCGCTCCGCGGCATGTGTGATCTTCCCGGACCGGGGCACGAACCTGTGTCCCCTGCATCAGCAGGCGGACTCTCAACCACTGTGCCACCAGGGAAACCCCGTTAAGAGTTTTTGTTATGAATGGATGCTGAATTTTGTCAAATGCTTTTTCTGCATCTAACTGAGATGTTCGTATTATTTTTGTCTTTCATTGTATTAATGGATGTCTCACATTGATTTGCATATGTTGAACTATCCTTGTGTCCCAGGGATGAATCCCACTTGATCAAGTGCATGATCCTTTTAATGTGCTGTTGAATTTGGTTTGCTACCATTTTGTTGAGAATTTTTGCATCTATATTCATCAGGGATATTGGCTTGTGGTTTTCTTTTCTTGTAGTGTCCTTATCTGGCTTTGATGTCAGAGTAATGCTGTTCTTATAAAATGAGTTTGGAAGTGTTCCCTTCTCTTCAACTTTTTGAAAGAATGTGAAAAGGATTGACATTAATTCTTTAAATGTTTGCTGGAATTCACCAGTGAAACCATCTGGTCCTGGGCTTTTCTTTGTTGGGAGGTTTTCGATTACTGATTTAATCTCCTTACTCATTGGTCTGTTCAGGTTTTCAGTTTCTTCATGATTTAGTCTCAGTAGTTTGTATGCTTCTAGGAATTTATCCACTTCTTCTAATCTGTCCAATTTGCCGGCAAATAATTGTTTTTAGTAGTCTCTTATGATCCTTTGTATTTCTGTGGTATCAGCTGATAATGTCTCCTCTTTCGTTTATAATTTTATTTATTTGATTCCTCTCTCTTTTTTCTTGGTCAGTCTAGCTAAAGGTTTATCAATTTTGTTGATCTTTTCAGAGAATCAACTCTTAGTTTTGTTAATCTTTTCTATTGTTTTCCTTTTCTCTATTTCATTTATTTCTGCTCTAATCTTTATCATTTCCCTCCTTCTGCTAGCTTTGGGCTGCTTTTTTCCCCCTAATTCCTTGGAGTATAATATTAGGTTGTTTATTTGAGAACTTTCTTTTTTCTTAGTGTATGCATTTATAAACTTTCCTCTTAAAAATGCTTTTTCTGCTTCCATTTTCATTTGTCTCAAGATCATTTTTTTATTTCCTTTTTCTTTCTTCTTGGATTTAGTGTTTGTCAGAAGTGTGTTGTTTAATTTCCATGGATTTGTGAATTTTTCAGCTTTCCTCCTGTTATTGATTTCTAATTTCATACTTGTGGTCAGAAAAGATACTTGGTGTAATTTCTGTCTTCTTAAATTTGTTTAGGCTTGTTTTGTGGCCTAACATATGATCTCTCCTGGAAAATGTTCCATGTGCAGTTGAGTAGAACATGTATTCTGCTGATGTTGGATAGAATGTTCTATATATGTCTGTTAAGTGTACTTGCTCTATAGTATTGTTTTAATCCACTATTTCCTTATTGGTTCTCACCATGGTTCTTTTAAATACAGTTCTATGAATATCATACCTGCCTGTTCCCCTGGAATGTATTATATCCTGAATAAATTCTGGCCTTATGTGACTAAGTCTCAGAGCAGTGTGACATTCAAAGAAACAACCAAAAGCAAATGAACAGTGGTTCTAAATTTTGCTTGCAGTTCTCAGAACATGGTAAAGGGGATCCAATGTACAGATCTTGCCTAAGATTCTCATAACCCTGTTCTTCCATTTCCTTATTGTTGGAGACCCCCTGGAGGCTTCTTCTCCACTTTCTCTTTTCCATGACTCCCCAGTGCCCTCCACTCTTTTTTTTACCTCTTGGATTCTGTCTTTCTAGTCCTTCCTCTTTCTTCCCATTCTTCTTATTCTGTGTCACAGGGACCCAGCAATTAAGTTGGCAAGATAAGAAAAAATCTCTTTAGAGGCTAGGCAAAGAGGAGACACTAAGCAGGCAGAGACAATATTATCTTTACTGGGGAGCAGAGGCCTCCAGGGTTCAGAGTGAGGCTAGGAATACTCACATAATAATAAATTTCGTCTCTGTCTCAAAAGCATTTTAAAAAAGGACACAGGGATTTAATATAGCTTTTAAAGCTCTTGCTTTACTTAGCTTAGGTTAAGCTTTCCATAACAGGCAACTTGTCCACAGTTCTCAAGCCTGTGGCAATGGAATGTGTGCTCAGAGAAACCCCTGATAATATATTTACAGTCTTCTTCTAGAAGAAGAACAGATACAGGGGCAAAATGCACTATTAAGAGTCTGAGTCTGTTCCATCTCAAAGGGTGGATTTTCTAGGATTCTGTGCTGTGGTTTTCCAGAATTTCCCTCTAGGAATAGGTAAAGGAGGCAGCTGGTTGGAAGGCGAGTGCTGGGGAGAATGAAACTTAGGTTTGAAAAGCACTCTATACAAGATGGAGAGAACGTCATTTTTCACATCAAGGAATACAGGGGTGGTGGTGGCTACTGAAGATCAATGCAGTGCCAAAGCTGCGCCCCCCACGTCCCACCCCCTTCCATCCAGTCCACTCCTCGGAGTTCCCACTGCTCATGTGCTAGCTGTTTGCAGCCCAGGAGTCTTTCCTGAATGCAGTCTGCCTCAGGTTACTAACATATTCTCAGATTATTCTGTTATTCTTGTTGGAGCCTTTGTGTTGTGTTGCTTTTTGTTTTTTAAAATTCCTCTCTCTATACATAACCACTTTAAACTGTGGTGTGTGGCTTTCCAGACATTGTACACACACGCACACACATACACACACACACACATACGCACATATGCACATACAGTTTTAATTTGTTTTTTAAACAAACAAAAAAATGAGGTCATACTTGCTCTTTGATCTGAAAATTGCCTTTTCACTTTACAGTTTTTCACGAATATCCATGGCAGAACATTTGAATATACTGTACAGTTTTTAACAGCTGTTTTATTCCATTGCGTGATAATGGAATCTTATACTCAACAATTCACCCGTTGTTGGCCATGTAGGTTGCTTTCAGTTTTTCATTCTACAAACAATGGTGCAGTGGATATCCTGGTATATATATGTTGCACATTTTACTAGTATTTCTATACTATTGGCTCCTAAAAGTGTCCTTTCTAGGTCAAAGAGAGTATGCTTTCAAAATTGTACTTGCTGCTGCAGAATTAACACCCCTCTCCAAAGAAAAAACTTGCCCCCAGAGGCATGGGTTCTAATCTGAATGCTACTATTCCCTAGTCGTGCACTTTGAGCAAGTTGCTTCTTCCCTCCTCTGTGCTGGCTTCCTCTCAGTGAAATGAGGGAAGAGGAGCAGATGACAATCTCTGAGTTCCAGTAGCTCATGAACCTTTACATTTATAAATTGATGTTCCCCAATTTCAGAGAATTATATAGGACAGTCCCAAACCAATATGAAAATCTCCTCTTTAAAAGATTGCCGAGAGCAAAGGTAATTTAAGTTCCTTCTGATTTAGCTTTGATTAGCAAACAAATCCATTAACCCACTGGAGGATTCTTTTGAGACATTCAAGCTGTGAATTTTTCTTTCAGGGCTTTTTGAAAGCTGAGAGACAGTACTGAAAAAACTCCCATTTAGGCCAGATTTTGTTTATTTTGTCCAATTCAAGTCAGTTTGATGGCTGTGTGTTTATGTGTGCTCTTAGACATTCCCCAGTACTTGGACCGGGCACATTTGACCTGTTGGTCGACGAACAGATTTGGTTTGAATCAAGTTCCAAGTCAGATATAGCACTCACGTGATGGTAATCTTTCGTTTAAAGGCCATGTTTTGCTCACTGAACCTTGTAAAAATCAAATACATAAATAAAATGAAGAGGTTGGGAAAAATGTTATTTTGGTTTCTTTTAACCTTCTGCTTTTTGAGGGCTCAGAGCCAAAAGAAGGGGAAAGGTAGAACGATGGGGATTTTACTCTTTATTTACTTAACTGAACAAGTCTGCAGATGTTTGGAACCATCCCCTGTAAAATATATTACTCACCAGTTCTTAGGAGTCCCTCAAGGAAACAGTCCTGGTTTAATACCGCAGATATCAAAGTGGATTTGAAATCTGTTCAGATCAACACAGGTATGAGTTAGAATTTGCATAGCTGGGATACATTTACGCCTACTCTGTGAGAGAGTGTTTGTAGTAATCCATGTGCTAGATAGCCAAAGGTCTGAAACCTAGTGTTAGAATTTTTGATTTCTCTGTGATGTTGCAACCTAACCGGGGTGAGTGAGCATCACAAATTTTGCCAAAGAGTGATATTACTTTGACTTTTAAATGAATTTGAGCCATAACAGATTAGGCCAAGGGTGGCTGATCAGCTCAAATGTGGCCTATTCACAGATTGGTCAGTGTCCCTTGAAATAGAGAAAAAGGTCTTCATAAACAGGAAATTAAAACACGATCAGATTCTTTTCTTTAGTCATCTTGAATTTAGTCGTGTGAATGTGACTAAACCAGGTAGGAATCCTCCTTAAGCAGGAGCAGAAGCTTTTAGGTCCTAAGGTAGAGGAATCTGGTGGGGCTATGACAGTCATGAGTGAGTGGAAGTGAGAGGTAAGCCAGACCCAGAGTAATGAGAAAACAGAACCTAGAAGATAAATTAAAACAAAAACCAAAAAACATATAGAATGGAAGATGATGCTGCCAGTGAGAAGGAATAGCTGGGTCAGGGTGGTGACAAGCCATGTCTCCTCCTTGGCTTTTGAAAAATGTATGTTTGTGAAGCCTGGTTATTCAGTGTTTCTTGGATTTCTTTTAAAGCTTGGCCTCATGATCAAAATATCTGTGTTCTCATTCTGCAATGTATATAGACTACTTCATCTCATAGAATCCTACCCTATTATTTGAGGTTAACTTGAATTGAGACTTTGTTCCTTGAAACCCGAGTTAAAAACTTTCATTATTAACTGCATTTTACAGATGAAGAAACCAAGGCTTAAGGTCATATTCTAGTAGGTTAAGGGGCTGGAATTTAGATTCTCTTTTATTTGACTCCAAGGCCCAGTCTTTTTACTCCACACTGTGTACTCAGATATATTTCCTGACATTCAGGTGTTTAACTTCAGTTTGGATAGCAATATGCTTTCACCAGTTAAGTGAACCAGCTTGGAACTAAGTGTAAATTCATCTTTATTAATGAATTTCTTCACTAAAATTAAATATGGTGTCATATTTATGCATAACTAACTCCTGATTTTCTAGTAGTGACAATAACTGAGAACTGGTTTGTATACAAAAATGTTTGTAGCATACATTTCACTTCATTTTCTCTGTCAGGTCACATCACTTTGAAATTAAAATCAAATGAGACGTGTCACATACCCTTCAGTAACTTGCAAATTAAAAATTCTTGGCAACATAAATTCAATAATTTCTGAGATTTTTCTTTCTTTTACTAATTTCCTCCCCTTGCTTCATTTCCTCCAGGTTCTTGTTGAAAGAGGAGGCTTTGCTAAAAAATATTCTTAATGGGGGAAAAGGAAGCTTGGCAAGTTCCATTACATGATATGCCTTAAAGAAAAAGGAATTCTTAGTAATACCCCAGGGAGCCCAGTTCATGGGCAACAGTCTATAAATTGGTAAATATCTCTTTCCAAAGGGTGTTATACTTTACACATGTTGCTGCACCACAAAGTTTCCAAACAATGAATAGTTTGGCTACATGTAGGGGATCTGCAGGTATTCAAGGACCGACATCAAATTTTTCAAAGGAATACACGCACACACACACACGCACACACACACGCACACACACATATACTATATAATGCACAACCAAATTACTTTATAGAAATGCTACCAATTTCTCTCTAGACCAAATGGATGCCCTGCAGTTACATTTTTGAATTATTTTGCTACCATTTAAAAATTGGTAGGTTTTGTATAAAAATCCAGATTGTTATTGTTTTATTGAATAATTGCAGTTCTGGTGCTACTGGGCCTGCATTCCCGCATAGGAGTAGTTGTTTGGAGCTTACTGGAGGCTACCCCTAGCAGACATGGACTTTCTAGTTCACCATGGTCCCCATAATTCTCTGGTGTCATAGGTCCAACTGGTTGCTTAACCTGTGTGGCCTGTGGCGGCATTTGAATTTGCAATCTTTGATTATGGACCCAGAGTTCTTAAACTTTCGCCATTATCAGAGTGATCTGGAGTAGAATCTGAGCAGCTGCAGGTTATCTGTAGCTGGTTGACCATATTCTGAGAAATATTCTGCTCTCCACAGCAGTTGTGCATCAACATCTCCTTTGGAGCTTTCCAAAAATCTACATTTTGTTCCCCACTTCCCAGTTCCCCTTTAAGAGCCTGTAGGTCTGGTGTGAAGCCAGGGAATCTGAAGGTTGAAAAAGCTTTCCTCTTGTTTCTGATTTTTTTTAAGTAAGATGAAGTAAGCACATTTTATACACCCTGTCTTCCACGGAAAGTAGCTTATAAAATCTGGACAGGAGTATGGAACGACTGTTTGAGGACTCAAAAAAGTAAATAGTAGCAGACAGATTGGGGAAGACCAGAACTTAAAGTACCACCAAACTGGTAATGGGTTTACCTTTTGGGTGTATCTAGTATCCTCCAGCTTGAACTCATTGCAGTCTAAAACCTGGAAGTGAACATCAGCACAGACAGAACTCCAGGATAAGTCCTCTTCTTCTGGCTCAAGGAGCCTAACACACAGAGAGTTTGTGTGAGGAATTTCCCCATTTTTCTTTTTTTCTCCTTTTTTTCCATTCTCTCATGCCATAGCTCCCAAGAAGTTCAGGGGTAGCAGTAGCAATAGTAGTAAGGTGGCCAGCAGGAACCTAAAACTTAGGGGGAAGGAAACATTCCCCTCACTTGGAGAAGTAGTTCCAAGAGAGTAGAGAGAAACACCATTGCTTTGTTTTTCTTCTCTGTCTTCCCACTGCTTGACTCTCCCTATCCCCCGAAACAGGGGCAGACGTGGGAAGTGTGTGGCAGAATGGAGTAAATGAAGTGCCAGCTTTCTGGTCAGAATACCAAAAAGAACTCTAGGAAAGCTGGAAAGTATCAGGGAGATCAAAAAGAGGGTGGGGTCAGGAAAAATGACCCTCAAGTTATGTGTATGAGCTACTGGGTTCACTTCTGAGCTGAGCATGCATGGATCTGACCCTAAACCATACACATTGGCTTTGAGAACTCAGCAGTACTGCAGAGTCTTTGAAAACTGAAATTATGTTAGACCAATTTACTAAAAAGACATAATAATCCTAAGTGTATATGCTCCTATAACAGAACTTCAAAGTATGTGAAGCAAAAATGGACAGAACAAGAAGGGGAAATGGAGAAATTCAAAATTCTAGTTGGAGAAATCAACAATTTTCTCCCAGAAACTGATAGAACAGACAAAACCAGATAGATTAGACAGAAAATCCACAAGGGTATGGAAATACTGTACAACACTATCCATCAACCATGTGTTATTGACATTTATAGAACACTCTTACCATCAGCAGAATATGTATTCTTTTCAAGTGCATGGAACATTCACCAAGGTATACCATATCCTGGGCCACTAAAGCAAACAAAAATAACAAAATGTAAAAGAATTGTGTATTCCCTGACCATCAAGGAATTAGACTAAAAATTGGTAACAGAATGGTAAGGGGAAAATCTGTAAATATTTGGAATTTAAACAATATGCTTCTAAGTAATCTGTGGGTCAAAGAGAAAGTTTCAAGGAAAATTTAAAGCATTGTGAGCTAAATGAAAATAAACACAACACAGAAAAATTTGTGGGATGCAGATAAAGCATTACAGAAGGGGGATATTATAACATCGAATGGTTATATTAAAAAATAAGACAGTTTTCAAATCAATAATCTATGCTTTCACCTTAAGAATCTGGGAAAAAAGGGAGCAAAATAAATACAAATCAAGTAAAAGACAGGAAATCATAAAGATAAGAGCTGAAATCAGTGATATTGAAAACAGTAAAACAATTTAAAAAATCAACACCCAAAAGCTGGTTCTTTGAAAAGATGAATAAAATTGATAATCTTCAATCTAGTAAATTTCTTCAATCTAATAAAGGGCATCTACAATATAACCTACAGCTAAAACTATAGTTAATGGTGAAAAACTGAATGCTTCCCCCCTCAAGATCAGGAACAAGACACAGTTGTCCACCCTCACTACTACGAATCAACATTGTACTGGCAGTCCTAGCCAATGTGATAAGACATGAAAAGGAATTAAAAGGCATATAGAGAGTGGAAATGAAGAAATGAGGCTATTCCTATTCACAGGTGACACGATTGTCTACATAGAAAATCCCAAGGAAGCCACAAAAAAGTCCCAGAACTAATAAAGGAAGATCATAGGATGCAAAGTCAATGCTCAAAAATCAGTCGTATTTCCTTATACTATCAATGTTCAGTTGGAAACAGAAATGACAAAAAGCAGTACTATTTACAATGCTCAGAACATAAAATACCTAGCTACAAATTTAATAAAGCACATAAGGATCTATATGCTAAAAACTACAAAACATTTGTGAAAAAATACCTAAATTGGAGGGACATACCATGTCCATGGATTGGAAAACTCAACACAGCAAAGGTGTCATTTATTTTCAAATTAATATCTAGATTTAATACAATTCCAGTAAATGTTCCCATAGGATTTTGGTAGATAGAAACAGATCAATTCTAAAATTTATATTGAAAGGCAAAGGAACTAAAATAAGCAAAACAATTTTGAAAAAGAAGAATGAAGCTGGAGGAATCACATTTTCTGATTAGCATAAAGCAGCGTGGCATTGGCAAAGGGACAGACATATAGATCAGTGAGACATGATAGAGAGTCCAGAAGGAGACCCTAATAAATATGGCCAGTTGATTTTTGACCAAAGCGCTAAAGCAATTCATAGAGGAAAGTATAATTTTAAAAACACATGGGAAGAATTAGAATGTCAGTCCAATTAAAAATGGGCAAAAAATTTGATCCACAGAGAATGTATAGATGCCAAATAAGCACATTAAAAGATATTCAACATCATTAGCCTTTAGAAGATGCAAATTAAAACCAGGGTGAGATAGCACTACATAATGATTAAAAAGGCTAAAATAAAAAGTCCTGCTAATACTAAGTGCTGATGAGGATGCACATCTGGAGCTCTCATACACTGTTGGTAGGAATGCAAAATGGGACATACAGCTACTCTGGAAAAGCTGGTCTCAAAAATAATAGCAACCTGAGGTCAGGATGGCCATCATTACAAAGTCTACAAATAATAAATGCTGGAGAGAGTATGGAGAAAAGGGAACCCTTTGGTGGGAATGTAAATTGGTGCAGTCACTATGGAAAACAGTATGAAGTTTCCTTAAAGAAACTAGGAATAAAGTTGCCATATGATCCAGCAGTCCCACACCTGAGCATATATCTAGAAAGACAAAAGCTCTAATTTGAAAAGATACACGCACCCCAGTGTTCATAGCAGCACTGTTTACAATAGCCAAGATGTGGAAGCAACCTAAGTGTCCATCAAGAGATGAAAGGATAGAGAAGTTGTGGTACATGTATACAATGGAATACTACTCAGTTATAAAATAGAATGAAATAATGCCATTTGCAGTGACGTGAATGGATCTAGAGATTATCATACTAAATGAAGTCAGACAGAGAGACAAATATCATATGATATCACTTATATGTGGAACCTAAAAGACATTACAAATGAACTTATTTGCAAAACAGAAACAGACTCACAGACATAGAAAACAAATTTATAGTTACCAAAGGGGAAGTGGGAAGGGATAAATTGGGGGTATGGGATTAACAGGTGCACACTACCATATATAAAATAAACAACAAGGATTTACTGTATAGCATAGGGAATTATATTCAATATCTTGTAATAAACTGTGATGGAAAAGAAAAAAATCTACAGATTAAAGAACAACAACAACAAAAAATAATAGGAACCTGGGTGCCAGGAATTATATATGGACAATCTTGTTAGACAATTGCCTTCCAGATCAAGGAAGAAACTTTATACATTTTCCCCATGTCACTTCACTCAGAGCTCAGTCTAGGTTGAATCACATGCTTGCTCTTTGGCCAGGGAAGAGGGGGCCACCTTGAGTGACATGCAGTGGGAGAAGGGGGTAGGTCTACCAAAGGTGTTTCCTTGAGAAGGGGTTGGATATTGGACAGACAGAAACAACAGTTTCCAGATCACCATGGCGGGGTATTCTACATTTTTAAAAATTAATTTTTATTGGAGTACAGGCATTCTACATTTTAAACTAAACAGCTCTGGAGAGTGTGTAACTGAGTGTGGGTATGGTGCAGGGAGGGGTGGGGAAGGTGTTACGGCAGAACAAGCAGTAGTCTAGGAACTGGACCAGGATCCCAACTCCCAAAGGACTCTGCCGTAAGGTGGCAATAAGATGCCATGGCAAGTTAGTTACTCTTCCTGGACCTCTGCTTTCCTTATTTAAAGAATGAAGAGGTTGGATTTGCTGTTCCCTAAGATCTCTTTTTGCTACAAATATTCAGAGAGGTATATTTTGGGGCCAGGGCCATGACTGTATTCCTTAGCTGGGTATAAGACTGTGTTAAATTCAACAGGATATTTTGAGTGCTTATAGCAGTGGTTCTTAAATGCTAGCATGCATAAGAATCTTTGTGGAGGTTGGGTGGGTAGAGATGTCCTTATTCCAACGCGTATTCCAAAGCCCTGTCCCCAGAGATTCGGATTCGGCCATGCTGAGTGGAGCCCAGGCATCTACATTTTAAACGAAATGGTCAGGTAGTTCTGATGCAGTTGATCAAGCCTGCAGACTTGCATACCTACTGGTTGGTTTTCAGTGAAACGAAAGGAAACCTTCTCAGTTGGAGCTGCAGTTATTACAAAATATTCAAAGTAGGGCAACGGGCATGGCCCTGAAAGCTCCCTCGTTAAGCCCACTAGATAGTGTGAAGATGCTGGGAAGACAGTGGACATCAGGGTAGCCAGGGACTCTACTGCCTTTGCATTGGGGCACAAGAGTCACAACCACCCAGGGCTCCTGCATTTTGTCCTCAGGACTCCCACTCTGTTTGCCACCAGTGTAGCCATGTAATAAAGCTGTGGGGTAGAGAGTTGGCCATGAGTACCTTGAGAGTTTTCCTTATTGTACCAATCTTACGAGGCTCTTAAATAGACCTTTCTAGGCGAGGACATGTGTTTGGGGTCAGCAGAGTCTGATTTCTAAATTTATGTTTTTAGAAGTTGAACCTCCAGGCTACACTTGCACAGTAAACACATCTCATGTGGGGAGTTATGTTGAAGGATGCACAGTCCATTGTTTTCTTGAGTCTTATAATTTGTACTGCACCCTCTGTCTGGGGATCTCCAAGTGCTTTTTAAGAATATCTCACTCAAGGTGCTCCATGCATACATGTCATTTGTAAATGGTGAAGGAATATGCTTTATGTGTATAAAATGCCTGAATCCTTCTCTACTAGCTTGTACAGTGTGCCATTAAAACCTATAGTGGACATCCAAGGGTTTCTTGGCTTTTTGAGGCGGAAGAATTTGGTCATGTGGACCAGACTGTAGTCCAAATAGATTCAGAGTCCTGGCCAAATGAAAGTGAAGTACAGCCAAGGTGAAAGTAGTTTAAGTTGTGATATAACTTATACTTGGTTGTATCCAAGAAACCTACTTGTGTATTATATAATACACAAAATAATAGTGATTTAAAAATAACAATGCTGTGAGGACACGAACACAGTATTTAACTGTGGATATCATATGATTTATGATGTACAAAGCACTTTCCCATACACTTGTCTTCATTGGTTCCTATCTTAGGACAGAGACTGGATGGGAAAACTTGGTCTGTAACTTCTGACAAAATGGCTAAGGCCCTTTCTCTGTATTTGCAGCTGACTGTTCCTGAGTAGGACTGTGTCCCATTTCTGTGTTATGTTTCAAATGAAATTGTCCTTTCTTTTCAGATACTTGAGTGGTTGTGTATATGCCGTGTGTGTGTGTGTGTGTGTGTGTGTGTGTGTGTGTGTGTGTTGCATGGAGAAACAAAGGCTAGGGCTGGAGGGGGTGTATGCATGAAGGATACATTCTACAAGTTTTAATTCTTGCTTTATTTTTCTCTTTATCTGATTCTGAGGGGAGTTCAGCATATTCTTTGGCTTCGAGAAATGATATTTGAAAGAGGAATGAAAGTGTTTATTCTTCGGAGTTAAAAAAAAAAAAAACAAAACCTCAGCAAGTATGCATTCTGTTCCACTTGGTCTTGGAAGTCCTTTGCCAGCGAGATGAGTTTTATATCTTCTCTCTGGTGAAACTTCCCCACGTCTCCTGATCGACATTCCTCCACTTGTACGCTTCATAAATTAGGAGGGACGGTGCTGTTGTCATACTTGACCATATAAGGGAAAGAGAGGCCCCATGTTATTTGGTCCTGCACTCATGTCAGAACTGTATATACACTCAGGGCCTTTTAAGGGAACATGGTGCGTGCAGGGAAAACATCCCCAGGCAGTCCATCCATTTTCCTCGCTACTGCAGGGCTGGTGCCTGCAAGCTCTGTGTCACTCGGAAGCATAAATCACAGGGGGTTGCTGGCGCTGAGCTCAGGGGAGGAAAACCTCGGAGGACCATGCTCGCTGCCTAGTGCTGTTGGCCTCTTCATTTTTACTAAAAGCCTATCTCACCACTTGGCCTTCTGACTTGTAGTGAGAACTTCACAACTTATACATCCTGATGTTCATTTGGACACCCCTCAGCCCACTCCCTGTTACAAATTATTATGATGGCTGCAGTGAGGTGACCACGGCTTCCTTAAGATTTCAGATGAGTCTTGTCTGCACTGTAGCATTTGTCTCCATGTAGCATGAGGTCTCGACTTGAGAGAGGCTGGCCTCGAACCACAGAGCTTCCTCTTCCTAGCTCTGAGAACTCGGACACATTACATAACCTCTATGAGGCCCAACGTCCTTATCTAAAAATGGGGAAGATAAAGGCGGTAAAATCCATTTTAAAGTGTTTAGCACAGTGCCTGGTGCATAGTAAGTAAATGCTTGATACCTGTTAGCCGTTACTATTATTACTATTGCTGCCAGAAGAGAGCTATCGTTCTGCTCTTTGCAGCAAGAATTTCCTATAGCTCCCGCTGCTCCGATACAGCACTCTTTTTACCAACATTTTCTTTGAATTCAAAACACATCCAGAAGTCTTCTTAGCAGCCCTGAAGAATGTCTTGGCACAACTCATTGTACAGAGAATAGGTTCTGGAATCAGGCAGGCCAGGGCCTGAATCCCTGCCCAGCCACTTATCTGTTACAGCGTTGGACAAACAACTTAATCTCTTGGTACCTCAGTTTTGTGGTGTGTAGTCTGGTGGTAATGGTTGTTTAAATCCAGGTATTTTGGTTGCCACGGGCAGAAATGAATCAAGTATAGAACCAGGACAAAGAGGGTTGATAGCAATCCTATAGAGATTTCACGGAAATAAACTGCAGTTCGGAGGGCTCTTCAGTGCTGATAGTAAGCAAGGTGGACAGACTTCCCTGGCGCTCCAGTGGTTAAGGTGCTGTGCTTCCAACGCGGGGGGCACGGGTTCGAACCCTGGTCAGAGAACTAAGATCCCCCATGCCGCACAGCCAAAAAAAAAAAAAAGAAAAAGAGCCAACAGGTCTCGTCTGGCTCTGTCCACCTGGTGGACACCCGGTTCAGCCTTGGTCCCATCAGCTCAGATCACCCCGGCCGCAGGGCCTCTGGGCTGGGGCACTTTCTCTGGAAGAGGCAACAGGTAATGAAGCACAAGTAGGAGGATAAATAATGCCTTGTGGGATTGCTGGGAGGAGTCAGTGCATTACCATAGGGAAGCACCCAGCATGGTGCCTGGTACTAGTCAGTGCTCGCTAAGTGTTCGCTCTGTCCCACCGCATCCCTAACTCCCTTCCCCAAGAGTAGACACTCCACTCCTAGAGCCATGGGACCAAAGATGGGGAGAGGAAAGAGCGCTGATGTCACTTCCGGGTTAGAATTCAAAGGGAAAGAGATAGCTACGTTTGCGGAAGAGAAAGAGAGGCCTTGAGAGGAGGGGGAGCTTCCACTTGGAGGCACATAGATTGTCTCCTCCGGTGCAGCTAATCACACTCACTTCCGTCTTTGAATTCCACCCGCTTGAGCTACATTTCACAGAAAACAGAGTCCTGCATGATAGGTCAAAAGGACAGTAACACGACTGTGGGTCTCCTTCAAACTCCTGCCGCTCTGTTCAGGCAGGTCCAGCATCAGCCATGCTGCCAGGACAACCAGGTAGCTACATCATCCAGGCCAGGGGGGTGTTGGGGAGAACACTTAGGGAAGCCTGCACAGGACGTCCCTTGATGCCCCCAAACCTTCAAGGCAGAGCCCTGGTCCCATCCAGAGGCTTCTATCCAGTACCCCAGGGGCCCTTGCTAATTTCATTAACAGACCTCCCTTCCCTTCTCGGGTTAGGTCAGAGGTTCTCAAACTGCTTTTCTGTTCACAGGCATAACCCACTCCCATCAGGAGCACCTGTTGTCCCCTGCAGTGATTCTCAGGCAGGTGGAGCTCTGCCTAGTAGAATCTCCCCACCTCTGAGTTTCTGATAATCCCTCCTGACCCTGTTAGAATGTAGCTCAGAGGTTGTTTTTCAATCAGTAAACATCCCTCAAGCACCTGTTCAGTACCTGGCCCTATGCTAGGAGTTGGTCTTCAGAGAAGGACACAGCCCTTGTCCTCCTGAAGCTGCTGGAGGAGATGGGCCAGGGCAGTGATGTTTTGCACGAGGCTATGGGAGAGCAGAAGAGACACCTGTGATGGGGTGATCTTGTTGCCTTCAAGGATCCTCTGTGGGTCTGGAGGTTCTTCCCAGAAACTGAGACTTAAAGGACATATAAGAGTTAGCTAGCTGAAGTGAGGGAAGCTGTATTCCTGAGTCCTGGGGGGCAGAAAGCTTGGCTTACCTGGAAACTGCAAGCTTTTGGAGTCCCTGGAAGGTAAAACTGCAGAGTATTTCTTCAAGGGAGGACAGACTCTTTCCCTTGATGCCAAGCTTGGCTGTGAGTGCCCTGGGGCCCCCAAGGTCATAACCCTTTTAGTTCCCATGCAGCACCTTCCCAGGAAACACTCTGCCAGTCCACAGTGGAGGGAAGCGGGGTGGTGGCAGGTCCCTATCCCACACAGCCATCTCTCAGGTTCAGACCCCTCGGGCAGCCCCTGTTTCCTTGCAGGCTATCGCTAATGGATGAGTCACTTTTCTTTGAAGCCTTCAGAAGACCCACTTACCGCAAGGAGGGTAAGGATTTCTGCCTGTCAAATTGTGCTGCTTTTCTGGGATGTTTACTGTGTCACAAACACCCCCATCTCTTCCTGTGAGGACACTGAGATGCACAGAAATGCAGCGACTTACCAGCAAAAGTTAGTGAAAGATGGAGTTAGGATTTTGACCCAGGTTGCTCCATCCAAGAAGCCCAAGCTTGTTCCACTCTGCTGCCCAGTCTCCCTAGAGCAGGGGGCCCCAGCCTCCGGGGTCTAATGCCTGAGCATCTGAGGCATTTCTATAATAATAGAAATAAAGTGCACAATAAATATAATGAGCTTGAATCACCCCCAAACCATCACGCCACCCCTGGTCCATGGAAGAATTGTCTTCCGAAAAACCAGTCCCTGGTGCCAGAAAGGTTGGGGACCACTGCTAGAGCACTACAGGAGAAGTGAGTGGGGAAGTAAACCCACTCCTCTCAGTAGCAGTATTGTTATTATTCCAGTTTCTTGGATGTGAACCGCAAATAAAAGAGGATAAGTGGCCTATGAGGGTCACAGGATGAAAAGTATAAGAGCTGCACTTTGAACCCAGGCTTGTCAGATTTCAGAGAGTGCGGTACTTACAGGCTAGGGGGCCAGATGTCCCGCTCACATTTGCGGCAAGTGCTGTGATGCGCCGAGGGCTGAACCTCAGCCTGCCAGGGTTTGATTGCCATCTTCCGTATTCTCTTGAGACAGACTCACATCTAGGCTAGCCCTGATGTTCAGTGCCAATCTAAGTCTGGACTCTCAATCGAATCACATCCTCTGAGGACTTCTTAAACATTGTACAATATGTACAGCAAAATTT
This sequence comes from Lagenorhynchus albirostris, assembly GCF_949774975.1. Classification (NCBI taxonomy): domain Eukaryota; kingdom Metazoa; phylum Chordata; class Mammalia; order Artiodactyla; family Delphinidae; genus Lagenorhynchus; species Lagenorhynchus albirostris. The sequence goes on along the minus strand of NC_083101.1, from coordinate 50,962,953 downwards.
GGTTATTAGCATTTTGAATACACGCACATATATATATGTATATAAATAGCATATATGTATTTGTCATATTTAATCCAAATCCTTTACTCTGTATATATCTTTAAAGTAATAGAATGTTTGTAAATAAGGTTTTTATCTTGCCCAAAGTCTATATATATACATACAAATGTATATGGTTGCATTGCTTAAGGGATCACCATCATTTGCATATAGTTTGTCTTCACTCACAGCTTTTTATAAACCCTCCTAGAATAAGAATCTTCTAGAAATAAGAAACGCTACTTGTTATATAAGTATAGACACCAAGACCCACTAATTCAAGATATTCTTGTGGAGGGGCCTAGCAATCTGTACCTTTAATAAGTACCCCAGATGATTGTTATTATCAAGAAAGTGTGGGTAGCACTGGCATCTTCTGTGAAACTGAGTGATTAAGCACCGCCAGCTAGACAAGAGAAGAGGGAGACTCGTCCAAGCTGTGTGCCAGGTGAGGCCTTTAAAAACACTCTGGGGGCTTCCCTGGTGGCGCAGTGGTTGAGAATCCGCCTGATGATGCAGGGGACACGGGTTCGTGCCCCGGTCCGGGAAGATCCCATGTGCCGCGGAGCGGATGGGCCCGTGAGCCATGGCCGCTGAGCCTGCGCGTCGGGAGCCTGTGCTCCGCAACGGGAGGGGCCACAGCAGTGAGAAGCCCGCGTACGGCAAAAAAAACAAAACAAAACAAAAAAAAACCCACTATCTGGGTACCCAATAGATGTCATCTTACTCTAAGTTTATAAAAGTTTACATCGTAGGAAGTCATTTTGCTACTTTTATTTGAGTTGAATATGCACATTTGGTTTCACTAGGGGAAAGAACCCCAACTGTCATATTTCATCCAGCTAGAAAGTCTGTTACAAGTGAATGACCATATTTTTCTTCTGACCTTTGGAGCATTGCCTTGAGATTTTTCCAAGAAACTCAGTCAGTAGCCTAGTGCCAGGTTAGTGTGCTGGGGTTGCATGCCTCCATATCTGGCTTTCCAGATGGGCATTATTAACTGCATTGGATATTGGCAGAGAAAATGGGAGCTGGCTGAGAGAATTCTGGGATGGAATGTTCAGAAATAAATTTGTAGGACCTGCTGAAAATAAGTATAGTATATGCAGAATGTGGTGGGGATAAAGTGAAGGAGAAGATGAAGCATTCTCCCCGAAACCTTATTGTGCAAGAAACTACCTAAGATTCTGACAAGAGTTACACCACTTGCCCTTGCCCCCAACACACACCCACACACCCACACACACACACACACACTCATACACACAATACACATGCATACACATGCCCACCCCCCCACATGTCCACACACACACAAGCACACACATACACACACATGCCCACATGCACTTGGGTCATTTTATCCCTCATTGGCATCCTCAGCTTCTCTCCTAGGGCCTTTGATATTCATAGCCTTAAAAATAGAGACCTGAAAACAATTACAGTTGATCCTTGAGCAACACGGGTTTCAACTAAACGGGTCCACTTATATACAGATTTCTTTCACTAAATACCTACTACAGTAATACATGATCTGAGATGGGTTGAATCTGCAGGTGCAGAACCATGGATTCAGAGGCCCGACTGTAAAGTTACATGCGGATTTTCAGCTGCACAGGTGGTAGGTGGCCCTAACCCCTGTATTGTCCAAGGGTCAATGGTATTAACTCCAAAATGAAGAAAACTGCAACGACATGAGTAACTGCTTAGTTTAATGTAAAAATGTAACATTTTGTCACTTTATTATTAAATTTAGTATCCAGGTAGTCAACACTTGAAAATAATTTGTAGTATGTATTTTCTCATTTTGAAAGGATTCCCAAGTGTACATGATAGATGAGAAATCTTGTCAATAGTTAATCGAGTGACTTGTAGCCTCATTTCAAAAACAAAATTATAAAAATCCTTTCAAGATTCTTTTAAAGCAAGAAGTCAGTTTTTATGTGAGATGTAGATATATTTTAATATGGTTGGTATGATATGGGTTGAGGCCTCACCCACACATGCACACTCACAGAGTTCACTTCTGAATGCTATTGGGTAGGGCATATGGTTGGAGGAAAAGAAAATGTGCTGTTTAAAGCTGTGTCTTCAACAGTCCAAAGACTGCAAAAGGCTTTAGGGTCCACCCTGAGTCATAGGACCATTGGGGAGGGTGTGATCCACCCCTTGCTACACCAGGAACGTGTTTAAGGGACTTGAGAGCCATAGCTTCTGTGGCTACACGCAGGTGAAACTGATGGAGACCTTCTGCATCCAGTTGCACAGGCTGTGCATTGTGTAAGGGCCCCGCATTCCAACGGGGCAATGTTCACACTGAGGACACTTACATTTAAATATTTATTATGCCAGTGTTTTCACAGGTGCATTAAAGTGCTCTCTTCTAAGAAAAGTAGTGTGCTACCACGCTTTTTTGAAAGCTGGAAATTATTGGGTCTCAAAGATGATGTAGTACCTTTAGCACCAGGGCACTGCTTGGGCTGCAGCCTGGGCCGATGGAAAAGGCATGCTTCTACCTCTCCACTCATCTGTATCATCCCTTCACCGTAGGAAGTGATGTCTTGACCTGAAGAGAATTGTTCCTCTCACAGGAGACTATGCCCCTGCAGTGGTTCTCAATGCCCAGAAGCCATCGTGTCCTCTGCTGACCCTGTCCCTCCTCTGTGGGTCCCCAATTAGGCCCAGCAATCAGCCAAAAACACGGAATGGATCCACACAGAGAAACATTTCCGCGCCTCAGTCTCTGAAAAGGGGGAAAGAACAGTTGAGAAGCATTGTAATTCCCCACGGACACTCTACTTCTTCAATTAATTTCAGGAACCGTGTGTTCTCACCAACCTATTTTGGTCCCCGTCCTCCAGAGACCACTAGGCCCTCTGAGAGAGAGTCTGTCCCACTGCATGGGTCACCCTGAATGCAAACAGCTGCTTTCCCCATCTCCTTCCTCTTCCCCTACTGCCTCCCTAGGGACAGAACCCCAGGACCAGATTTAGATAGCAGAGAGCCCTGCTGTCAGTCACCCTCACTGGCCCTGCCCCTGGACTGCCTGGATTGCCTATCAATCTTTTCAGCCAACTCTTTGTAATTAATTCCATGTGGAAGTTCATCCACCGTAACTTAATTTTATCCTGAGCTTTCAATGGTCTCATGTACTTGCTCCCTCTGGTATTTGAAGGACTTAGTTCTGGAATCTAAATGACGTTTGTACCCATGTAGGAGAAGTCTGTGTTCCGATGGAGCCCACAATGTTTGCATGGAATTAACAAATGTCATTAAGTACTTGCTCTGTGCCAGTCAGAGCCCTTACCCTCCAGGGGCTCACAGATTAGAGGCAGTCAGCTGTCCCAACATCTAATGCAATAACCTGTGCTGAGTGTGTAATTGGTAGGGTTTCCTGTGGCAGCACGAAGAAGGGACTGGACACATTGACCTGGATAGTCGAAATAGCCTGAGTGTAGGGGGCTGGATGAAAAGAGTGCTGGGTATCTTCCATGTGCCCCGGGATGCCTCTCCACTCTCTCCCTACACTCTGTCCCACAGGCTGACCTCTATGGACTGTATCAACTGGCTCATCTTTCCTCCTGATTTCAGTTGGGTTTGGACAATTGGGGGCACTACAGATGTCAGGCAGCTGGAGGAGAATGGGGTCAGGAATTGATTTCTCTCCTTGACGGTTTTCTATGGGCTGGCAACATGTCTCCTCTGAAGGTCATGGCTCCTGCCAGGCAGCCCTCTTCACCCAGCTCCGTCTCTGGTTCCAGGAATGAGACTGGGGGTGGTGTAATGCTCGCCCTGATGTTACTTGCCCTGGGGTACTGTACTGTCCATCGTGCTCCCCTTCTCCACTGCCCACGCCTGCGTAAATAGCACCTGTGTTTTGGTTTTGTAAATTTATTTATTTTTGGCCGTGTTGGGTCTTCGTTGCTGCACACGGGCTTTCTCTAGTTGCGGCAAGCGGGGGCTACTCTTGGTTGCAGTGTGCGGGCTTCTCATTGCAGTGGCTTCTCTTGTTGCGGAGCACGGGCTCCAGGTGCATGGGCTTCAGTAGTTGCAGCATGTGGGCTCAGTAGTTGTGGATCACGGGCTCTAGAGCGCAGGCTCAGTAGTTGTGGCGCATGGGCTTAGTTGCTCTGCGGCATGTGGGATCTTCCTGAACCAGGGATCGAACCTGTGTCCCCTGCATTGGCATGTGGACTCTTAACCACTGCGCCACCGGGAAAGCCCAGCACCTGTGTTAAACTCTCCTCAAATTACTCAATTTGAGTGTGTCATCTATTCCTGTTGGGACTCTAACTGATATGAAGAGTATCCCCATCTATGTGAACTATGTGTGCCAGGATCTGAAGCTGCATAGTGCTTTAAGGAGGCTCTACCAAAATAGCAGTGTGCTCTGGCAGGAGGCTAGAGGGAAATGCAGGAAGCAGCAGCTGGAGAGGTAACAATGCTAACAGCTGTTGCTGCTGTCCGAGCACTTCTCTGAATGTTTGGGGCTTCCCAGGGATCACCCTCACCCCATTTAGTCCTCCCTGAATAAGGAGATTCAGTGTTATTACATTTCACAGGTGAAAGAGCTGGGCTTATTGAGTTTAAGTAACTTGGCCAAGGTCACTCAGCCAAGAAGGGGTGGAGCTGGGTGGGGACTCAGGCAGTCAGAATTCAGAGTCCATCCTCTCGTCCACGCAAAGGTGTTTGGACTTGATTCCACGGCAGTGCACGTCTGCCTACCTTTCCTGTCCACTCAGCTTTACCTTGTGCTGTAAACATCATTTCCCACAAAAGGACATCAACTTCTCCAATAGTTTCTTTCCACATAACTATCTTATTAAATCAAGACTTTTTAAAAAGATAAATTAATGTGGCATGAGCTTTCTTTATACTTATCAGCAAAATTAAACCCAATCCTGAGTAAGGATGGACATCCTGGAAGGGTAAGTGCAGCCTTGAATATGTGATATCTTTCAGTTGGGGTGGGTGCTTCTGTGTCCCTTGATAAATACTCGTTTTCTCAGAGCCCATTTAGGGATGGCTGCCTGATGACTTGACATGACTTCCCAGGAAACGGCGAACTGGGTCATACATTAAGCCACAGATCTTTGAGAAAAGTGATAATGACATGATATTTTAATGTTTACCTCTGCTCATGGTATTACCCATAGAATGGTGATGTAGCATTACACAAATACTTCTTTTCTCTGGGTTTTGTTCTTCCTTTAAAACGAGTATCGGGCTTTCCTGGTGGCGCAGTGGTTGAGAGTCTGCCTGCCGATGCAGGGGACACGAGTTCGTGCTCCGGTCCGGGAAGATCCCACATGCCGCGGAGTGGCTGCGCCCGTGAGCCATGGCCACTGAGCCTGCGCATCCAGAGCCTGTGCTCCACAACGGGAGAGGCCACAACAGTGAGAGGCCCGCGTACCGCCAAAAAAAAAAAAAAAAAAAAAAAACACGAGTATCATTTTACAGCCGCTGTATATTTATTTAATGTTTCATGCCCAGATGTCCCATTTCTCCTGTTTTAAGAGCAATAAGATTTTTTAATACCATCCAGGAAAAGATGCTGATTGAATCCAGAAGAGGAAACACAGAAGGTTTTAAGAAAGAGAAGCTTTGTTTAGTGAGATGTTTTATCTCCTGGGTTAGAGCTGTCACATCAGTTAGTATTTACTACTTTTTGTCTACAGTTGTAAAGGAATTGATTCTAAATCTTCCAAGGGTATTATACAGGCTTTTTAAAAACTTCAGTAAGGTGTCAACATACTTTAAAATTCAAAGCAAAACAAAAAGACAAGGAGATGCTTCACTTTTTGCTCTTCAGGGAGCAATCTCATGGGAATCTGAAGGACAGCTGACAGTCAGTCTTCTCTTTATCTCTCAGCTTAACTGGAACACTTGAGGCTTAATATTTGCCAGCTCTAGCCCCTCAACAGTTTTTCTTTTTTGAAAATAATTAGAACCAGGAACAATTTACATCAGAGTTCTCAAGCATCAAGATGGTAAACATAGACACTTGTTGATTCCCAGACGTAGGGTTCCGAGTGTTTGCTGCTTGAGAGAGTGAACCTGTGATTCTTTCAATTTTACGTATTTTCCTCTTGGATCTTTGGTGCAAGTCCAAAGCCAAATTTTTCTTTTAAGTGAACATCCTCAGAAATATGCCTGCCTTATGTTTCCTAACAAAACTTAAAATCTAATTGGGAAGGATCCTATTTTCCTCTGTAACACTTACCTAAAATGAAAGTACAGAAGCTTTTAGATAAAGCAGCAAAAGCCCCTGGGTTTGGGGTCCCCCTTTGTTTGTTTTACAATTGCCCCAAATCTAGAATTTTTTAGGGAGCATGAAACATAATTATATTTTGCTTTTTTTAAAAAAATAAATATTCTTTAAATGATATGTCCATTTCCCTTTGGATTAAGTGAAAGTTCCAATACCCAGAACAGTAATAGTGTTGTAATACCGTAGGACATTTCACAGTTGTTAGAGCACTTTCTTTTCTTTTTATACCATCTCATTTGATCCTTATGACTTCCCCGATAAGACAGGCAAGGGAGGTGTTATTTAGTATGTGAGTTTTGAGGTTTAGACCAGGCTGAGATACTACAGGCCCCAGGAACAAGCAGCTCGCTGCTAAAGTTGACATATATTAATATTTATGTATATGGTTGAAAAACTTTTATGGTCATCTTATTGTGACAGCCTCATGTTTTATATTTATTTTACCTGAAAGTGTGAGTTGCTCCATTCAAAGGATGAGGAAGGAGTGAACTTTGAGATTGGTATTAGAAAACAAGGCCTAGTTGAACTCTGCTTAATTCTTATTGGTGAGCTGAGTAGGCTGCCTTAGAAATGCATTTAAAGTGCAAACTCACATAAGCCTTTTACCTCAGAGCAGCTCCAGCCATCAGTGCCAGATACCAAAGAAGGGATCTGGGAGTGAACTCATCCATGTGAAAACACTAGGGGACAAACTTGCAGGCAGTTTTGTTCCATGTCTACCAGACCTTAACCAGCATGTCCAGAATGCTATTAAACTCCATCTTCAGTAGTTTATTTCCTGGGATGATGTAAATAAGGCTAATTTAAACATGTAGTCAGTCATAAATACTACAGGGGTTTTTTCTTTTAAATAAAACAGCCTATGGAACTCGATATCAAAAAAAGAAACAATCCAGTTAAAAAATGGGCCAAAGACCTAAATAGACATTTCACCAAGGAAGACATAGATGGCCAAGAGGCACATGAAAAGATGCTCAGCATCACTAATTATTAGAGAAATGCAAATCAAAACTACAATGAGGTATCACCTCATGCTGATCAGAATGGCCATTATCAAAAAATCTAGAAACAATAAATGCTGGAAAGGGTGTGGTGAAAAGGGAACCCTCCTGCACTGTTGGTGGGAATGTAAATTTATACAGCCACTATGGAAAACAGTATGGAGGTTCCTTAAAAAACTACAAATAGAACTACCATATGACCCAGCAATCCCGCTACTGGGCATATACCCAGAGAAAACCATAATTCAAAAAGAGACATGTACCACAATGTTCATTGCAGAACTATAGACAATAGCCAGGACATAGAACCAACCTAAATGTCCATTGACAGGTGAATGGATAAAGAAGTTGTGGCACATATATATAATGGAATATTACTCAGCCATAAAAAGAAATGAAATTGAGTTATTTGTAGTGAGGTGGATGGACCTAGAGTCTGTCATACAGAGTGAAGTAAGTCAGAAAGAGAAAAACAAATACTGTATGCTAACGCATATATATGGAATCTAAAAAAAAAAAAATGGTACTGATGAACCTTGTTGCAGGGCAGGAATAAAGCGGTAGATAATAGAGAATGGACTTGAGACATGGCGTGGGAGGGCAAAGCTGGGGCGAAGTGAGAGTAGTAACATGAACATATATACACTACCGAGTGTAAAATAGATAGCTGGTGGGAAGCAGCCGCATAGCACGGGGAGATCGGCTCGGTGCTTTGCGATGACCTACAGGGGTGTGATAGGGTGGATGCGAGGGAGGCTCAAGAGGTAGGAGGTATGTGGACATGTGTATGCATGTGGCTGATTCACTTTGTTGTGCAACAGAGACTAACACAGTATTGTGAAGCAATTATACTCCAGTAAAGCTCTATTTAAAAATAAATAAATAAATGTTAAATGAAGCATAATGTATATTTAACAAGGCACATCTCATGCATAGCTCAAGGACTTTTTACAAAGACCACACACCCGTGTAACTACCATTGTAGATCAAGAAACAGAACAGCATTCCTGAAGCTCCCTCGATCCCCATTCCAATCACTACCTCCCCCTCCTCCCCAGAGATAACCTCTATCCTGACTTCTGTCACCAATGACTAGCTTTTTTGGTTATTTTTTTCCAGCTTTATTGAGATATAATTGGCAGATAAAGCTATAATATATTTAAAATATACGACGTGATGATTTGATACTGATAGACATTGTGAAATGATTATCACAATCAAGTTAATTAACTCATTCATCACCTCACATAGTTTTTTTAGTGGGAATTCTGCTTTCAGCAAATTTCAAGTACACAGTACATGTTAATAACTATAGTCACCGTGCTGTACATTAGATCTTCAGAACTTATTTATCTTTTAATTTTTTATTGAAGAATAGTTGATTTACAATGCTGTGCCAATCTCTGCTGTACAGCAAAGTGACTCAGTTATACACATACAGACATCTTTAGAACTTGTTTATTTTATAAATGGAGATTTGTATCCTTTGACCACCATCTCCCCATTCCACCTCCCCACCCCAGTCCCTGGCAACCACCAATCTACTCTTCATTTCTATGAATTCAGCTTTATTTTTTTTTTAGACTCCACATTTAAGTGATACCTTACCATATTTGGTTTTCTCTCTCTGGCTTATTTCACTCAGCAGAATGCCCTCCAGTTTCATTCATGTTGTTGCAAATAGCAGAATTTCCTTCTTTTTTTATGGCTGAGTAATATTCATTGTATTTATATACCACATCTTCTTTATCCATTTATCTGTCATTGGACATGTAGGTTGTTTCTGTATCTTGGCTATTGTGTATAATGATGCAATGAACATAGGAGTACAGATATCCTTTTGAGATCCTGTTTTCATTTCCTTTGGATAAATATCTAGAAGTGTGATTACTGGATCATATGATAGTTCTTTTTTAATTTTTTGAGGAGAGGACCTCCATGTTATTTTCCATAGTGACTGTACCAGTGTACATTCCCACCAACACTGCACAAGTGTTCCCTTTTCTCCACATCCACACTGGCTCTCTTATCTCTTGTCTTTTTGATAGTAGCCATTCTGTCACGTTGGCTAAAAACCCAATAATAGGTGTGAGGTGATATCTCATTGTGGTTTTGATTTGCACTTCTCTGATGATTGGTGATGTTGAGCATCTTTTCATGTACCTCTTGGTCATTTGTGTGTCTTCTTCAGGAAAATTTATTTTCCTATTTAGACCCTTTAACCATTTTTTAAAAATTAGATTGTTTGTTTTCTTGCTATTGAGTTGTAAGCATTCCTTATATATTTTGGATATTAACCCCTTATTGGATATAGGGTTTGCAAATATATTTTCCCATTCCATAGGTTGTCTTTCCATTTTGTGAATATCCTCTTTTGTAAAGTGCCTAATCAAGATTTTTGCCCATGTTTTAAAGGTTATCTGCCTTTTTTATTGATTTGTAGGAGTTTTTACATGTAAACCACGTATAAGTCTTTTGTTGGATATATGTGATGCAGGTATCTCCTAATCTATGTAGATGGAGGCTTTTTAAGAAGGGACTGAGAGTTCAGTATGTAGAAAATAGAACCAAGAGGTGTGCTCAGCTCTTAAGAAAGTGGATGTTTGAAGATAAATTAAAGGAAGAGCGACCTGGATCTTGTCCTTTTAAAATCTATTGGAACTTTCTTAAAGTAGAATTCCAAGAGTAGCTGATGCTGCCTCATGTACTTGATATAATTAGTCATTTTTTATTTGGCTGTTCTCTCGCAAGGTAAAAGAGAGTCATTAGTAACTGTTGGTATTCCAGTAGAATATTGTCACATACACTGATGTAGTACTGTGTAATTAAGTTAATACACATTTTAATACCTACTGTGGACATGCACGGCACTGGATGCGGGAGGTGCAAAGGTGGGTGTGCTGGCGCCTCTACATGTAGTGAGCTTTTAGGGATCTTTCAGGATGCTTTTGTATCTGTTATCTTGTTTGAGCACATGAGGGTAAGGCGACCACCAGACTGGTAAAATAGAAGTAATTTGTCCTTCTGTTTCTCAGACTTTTGACTCTCATATATTCACTGCCCTAATCCTGTAACGTCTTTATTTTCAAGAAATGCCTTTGTCTTATCCTGATAGCCCCACCAATTAATACCTGGAGAAATTCTCTGTGCTCAAAATGACTAATTTAAATAAAACATGCAGAAATTACTTATTTCTTAATATAATATAAGGAACCTACAATGAGAAAAGACCATAAAATAGAGATACTTTTCCCCTTGCTATTCGACAGTACTCCTTAAACAATAGATATTAGTCAACTGAAATCATGCCGAATTTATTGAGGGCAAGTCTGACAAGGTATTATGTTATCCTAGACATTGAAGAGCTATAAAGGTATATAAGATGCAGCCCCTGCCCTCAAAGAACTAACACACTGGTGGTTGTAGTGGTGGTATCTGTGTGTGGAGGGAGAGTGTTAAGAAGGTAACAACATACACAGTGACAATGTGCACATAAAAACCCCCTACCAAGAGAGGAAGCCTAGGGCAGGAAGGGTTACTTTGGATTGATAACGGCAATGAAAAAAGAATTGTATTTGTTACAATAATGGAGCTGGTGCTACAGAACTAATCCCAAAGTGTACAATGGCTCAAACATGGCAAGAGGTTATTTCTCAGTCATTAGAAGTTAAAAACAAGTGTTCCTGATTGGTGACTAATTCTGCTCCAAATGGTGATTCAGAGATCCAGATCCTTCCAACTTGTAGGTCCACCATCTCCAACATGTGGCTTCTAGGATTGCTGGGCTTGTCCACATTAGACTGGCAGAAGGAGAAAGAGCATAGAGGATGGGAAATTTTAATAACCAGATTTGAAAAGCGTGTGCATTGTCTCCACTGGGGTTCCATTGGCTAGAACTCAGCATGTGGCCACAGTGAACCTCACGGGAGGTTGGGAAGTGTAGTCCAGCTGTGTGTCCAGGAAAAGATACTTTTGTTGACCACTAGCAGGCTTTGCCACAGGATTCATGATGGCAGGGCATTTAAGATAGGTTTTGAAGCAAAGTGAAGTATTTTGAGAGAGATTGGAAAGGAGGATTAATCCAGGTAATATGAAAAGCATAAAGAAGGACTTGTAAAAAGCAACAACAAAAATGCAAGAGCATATTTAGAAAATTAGAGATGGTTCAGTTTGTAGCAGCATATGGGGAGTATCATGGGAGAAAGTATTGGCAAAATAGGTTGAGGCTATTTCCAACCTGAAGCCACATTTTTAGAGGTTTTAAAATCCACACTAAGAAGCTTATATCCACCATGTTTTTTTGGTTTTGTTTTTTTTGTTTTTGTGCGGTACGCGGGCCTCTCACTGTTGTGGCCTCTCCCGTTGCGGAGCACAAGCTCCAGACGCGCAGGCTCAGTGGCCATGGCTCATGGGCCTAGGCGCCCTGCGGCATGTGGGATCTTCCCGGACTGGGGCATGAACCCGCGTCCCCTGCATCGGCAGGCGGACTCTCAACCACTGCACCACCAGGGAAGCCCACCATGGTTTGTTTTGTTTTGTTTTGTTTCGGCTACCAAGGCTCACTCCCATTTGCAGGAAAACTGTGGCCCAGATTCATTTTCTTTCTTTTCCTTCATATGCTGGTCTTTCCTAGAAAGTGAGTTTTGTTTGTCTCTGACACATGGTGGTGGTAGTCGAGGAGAGGGGTGCAGACCCTCAGCATGAGCAGCTTCATTTTTAGCTTTTGTACCAGAGACTCCACTGGGGCCTCCTGCCAAAAACCAGTCTAGAGCCTGGTATCTGCTGAATGTTATGCTTGGGATGGATCCCAAGTTCAGTAGAAGGAGAAGGGAGGGGCATTCCTTTCTGACTGTAGGACACATCAACTCATGCTCAGGATCCGGGAATTTAATTACCCATATTGTTATCTTAGCTTGTACAGCTGCAGATGTGGCTCATAGTCATAAAAGTATCCGGTCCTTTAAAATCCAGCCTCAGCCTTCAGCCTGATGACCTCCTGACAGTGGTCAGCTGAGAAGGGTGGAGCTGGGGAAATCCTTTCCCCTCCTTTCAGTTCTGCCAACTTGGCTTTGAACCAATAAGAATGTTTTGGCCAGAGAATATATATCCCCACACCCTCTAGCCTCTCTCTTACCCTCACCTCTGCCCCATGTTGCATATTCTATTTCGTAATCTTACGCGTTCATTTTAGCTAAATTAATTTTGACCCTGGCTTTATTATGCGCTGCCCTAGAAGGCTTCAGTGTGAATGATTTCTCCTTCCTTGAGCTTCTGACCTTAAATTAATGGCTGTGAAAGCTTACCTTTGCTCTCCAATTTGGAGAGGATTTATTTCATTATTCCTACCAGGATGTAAACATGATTGTATATCTTTCTTAGACTACTGAGGAAAAGAGAACCTTTGATGTAACACCCAAGCATCCAAAAGGTGCTTGTTTTCAAAGCAAAATTTTTTTTAAGACCTTTTTTTTTTAAAGTTGAATATTTATTTATTTATTTATTTATTGGCTGCTTTGGGTCTTCATTGTTGCGCGGGGGCTTTCTCTAGTTGCAGCGAGCGGGGGCTACTCTTTGTTGCGGTGCATGGGCTTCTCATTGCGGTGGCTTCTCTTGTTGTGGGCTCTGTGGGCTCTAGGTGTGCGGGCTTCAGTAGCTGCAGCACGCGAGCTCAGTAGTTGTGGCTCACGGGCTCTAGAGCACAGGCTCAGTAGTTGTGGCATATGGGCTTAGTTGCTCCACGGCATGTGGGATCTTCCCGGACCAGGGATGGAACCCATGTCCCCTGCATTGGCAGGTGGATTCTTAACCACTGTGCCACCAGGGAAGTCCCTCAAAGCAAACTTGAAAGAGACTTGGCACACAGTTTTTTCAAGATTGTGAGCACATTAATTACATTTGGGTTCAATGGAAAGAGAAGTGTTATGTTCCTCTGGCAAGAGTTCTAGATATTTTTTCCTCTAGGTGGCCACAAAACAAACCTAAAGAAATCACTATTACATCGTGTCCTTTGTCCTATGTGTATTTTTCTTCCTCTTCTTCACCGAGATACCCTCACTGGTTCCTCTCCATGGTCACCTTCTGCACCTATAGTCATCAAAGGACTAAACCTTGCTGGTGGCAGGCATTTGATGTTTTTCTCTTTGGGTTGCCTCCATGTGGGGCTGATGAAACTCTTCAGGCCAGTGTCTGTGGCAGCAGCTCATTCCCCAGCCAACTTTGAGGTTTGTATGTGTCTTGAAGCACTAAAACATTTGGGGAGACAGCGTGGTGTAGTGGAATGGAACATGGACAGAAATTAAGCAGACTTGGGTCCAGAATCTAGCTTTGCCTCTTATCTCTGTGAGATCTTGAACAAAATACTTGACCTTCTGGGTCCTCTGAGCCTGAGTTTTGACAGTAAAGCTTAGTTTTAGCTGTTTTTTAATTTTATCTAAATGGAACTGTATAGTGTGTATTCCTTTGATACTGGTTTCTTTCACGTGATATTATGTTTGTGAGATTCATTCAAGTTGTTGCATGTAGCACTAGTTTGTTCACCGAAATTTATGCTATTGCATTATATATTGCAAATCATTTGTCCCTTCTACTTTGATGGACTTTTGTTTCAGTTATTACCAATTGTGATTCTATGATCATTTTTTAAAAAATCTTGTATACATACTCTGTTGAGTAATGTCCCCTGCTGGGCTCCCCAGGAAGCAGCTCTGAGATAGATTCGCTTGCAGGAACTTTATTCCTTTCTGCCATCAAGATCAAAGTTTCCTTCAAGAGCAATACCTATGGGGGAGTGAGGAAGGAGGATCAGACAGAGAAGTTGGAGCTGAAACGGCCCTACAGAGTTGTGCCAAATAGGGGCAAGAAGCCTAGACCTTTATACATCTCTCATTTGCCAGGCATTGGATGTGGATTGACCCAAGGAAGGGAGCATGATTTTGAGTGAGACATCTCTCTTTAGCAGAGAGTGGGGGCCACATCCGTGAGCTGTCACCATTCCTAGAAGCCATCAACATTCCTAGAAGCTGGTAGAGTGTTCCAGTCCTAAAAGTCCTAAAATGTGTGTGTGTGTGCGCGTGTGCGTGTTGGAGGTGAAGCTGAGCAGTGTACCACAGTGTCTACTACATCGTTAGCATTAACTTCTAGGAGTTGAATTGCTGGTTCATAGGATATGTGTATATTCATCTTTAGTAGATACTGTCAAACAATATTCCGAAGTGTTTGCACCCAAATACCACCTTAATTTAAATTCTGAGATTCCCCAACTGGGATCTTACCACCAAGATAAAGGAATATATATAGAAGTGAAACATAAATGTGAGAATATGCTATACATTAACTGAACATCTTCTATATTATGGGGAAAGCAAAATTGAGTACCATTGGAATAGGCTATTTATCATTCTCTACCTTATGGCTTGACATCTTGAAAACTGTCCATGTTGTTCAGGATGTTCTAAAATCTAGTTATGGCAGTAACAGATCTTAAAGACTTCCTTATGTGCTGAGGAAAAAAAAAAGGAAAGGAGAAATATGAATTAACTGTTGCCTCGAATTTCATTTTTCAGAGTGGCCAAATCAATGAAGGTCCCTGTGTATGAGACCCCAGCTGGATGGAGATTCTTCTCAAATTTGATGGACTCAGGCCGGTGCTCTCTGTGTGGAGAAGAGAGCTTTGGCACTGGTAGGCTTTATTGGGTTGGTGTTACTGGAGAGGGTGGCTGCAGAACTCTGTGACCCTAGTTTGGGGACCTGTGAGTCCACTGTGAATGAAAGGCTGGTGAAAGAGTCAGAGGCAAAAAAAAAAAAAAATCAGAGAAACCTAGTGGGATATGTGCTGTGACACCTTCACGTCTTCTGCCCATTTCTTCTTCTTTTTAGAGAGAGAGAGAGAGAGAGAGAGAGAGAGAGGAAATATATCAGATTCCCATGTGTTCATCACATAGTTTCAACCATCATCAGCTCCTGGTCAATCTTACTTTATCTCTACCTTCATCCACAAGAGGAGCCCTCCCCTCTGATTATTGTGAAGCAATCCTTAGTGTGAATCTTATAAGTATAAGGGGTACTGAGGGAAAAAAAGATATATTTTATATATATATATATATATATATATATATATATATATATATAAAACTGTAGTACCATTATCATGCCTAAAATGTTAAAAAAATAATTTCTTCTTTCACTATTTTAAAGATGTCACACCATTGTCTTCTGGCTTGCACAGTTTCCAAGAAGTCGGCTCTAATTCTTACCACCATTGCTCTGTATTTAAATTTCGCCTACTTTCCACCTCTGGCTGGCTTCAACATTTTCTTTTTATCTTTTGTTTTTAACAGTTTAATAAAATGTATAGGTACATGTATTTTTTTTTTAAACCCTGCTTAGGGTTCTTTGAGATTCTTGGATCTGTTGTTTGTTGTTTTTCATTAATTTTAGAAAATTCTCTGCCATTATCTCTTCTAATATCTCTCTTTCCTTATTCTCTCCTCTCCTCTGTGACTCTAATTACATAATGTTAGATAATTTGTGACCATGTGTTGTCTCAGAGCCCTTACATGCACTATTTGGTTTTGTTTACTCTTTATTCTTTTTGTGTTTCAGTCAAGATAATCTCTATTGGCATATCATTAATTCTTTCCTGAGCTGTGTCCAGTCTTTTGCTGAGCCCAGTGAAGGATTTCTTCATCTCTGATATTGTAGTTTTTATTTCTAGTATTTCTCTTTGACTCTTTTTAAATAATTTTCATCTCTTTGATGAAATTCCTGATCTGTTTATGTCTGTTGTTTATCTTTTCCATTAGATCATTTAACATATTAAACATAGTTATTGTAAACTTTCTGTCTGATAGTTCCAATAACTGGTTATTTTCTAACTCTAGTTCTGTTGATTGCTTTGTCTTTTGATAAAGCAATGGTTTACTCTTTCTTGATTTTTGCATGTCATAATTTTTCATTGAATGCTGGACTGTATGTATATAAGAACAGTAGAGACTCAGGTAAATAATATTTGTACACAGAAATGGGCATACCTCTTCTTCTCTCAGGGCAGTAGTGTGCAAAGTTACATTAAATATAGTCAGGAGTTGAGCTGGGTTTGGATTTTATTGTTTCTGTTATAATCTTTAGTATATCAATGTATCACAGGCTTCAAATTCTTCTGGTAGTGGGATATTTTTACTATGTACTGAAAGTGATAATGGGGAGATGGAGGAGATTTTTCAGCGTTTCTGTTGCATTCACAGGTTTCAGCAGTTACTGCATGTCTGTGAGACAAAATAGACCTCTATTATTAGGTACTTGACCCTTTTCTAGTGGCAGCAGGTCTGTTTAGTATTGGTGTAGGATTCTGGGCCCAAGGTTTCCTACTCTTTGTCCAGGGACAGAGAGTTTTTACTTCAACCCCTATTTCAGAAGCAGTGGACCTCTGCCTGGATCCTAGGGATGAGAAGGTTTGAAGCTCAATCATCCAGGAGCTTAAGGCTTTTGTTTCCTATGAAAGAAATGTTTGGGGAACTAGAAGGGTTTCAGGCTTATCTCTTGGCAGGAGTTGATCATTTCCTGCATGTCAGCACCACCAAGTCTCTCTCTCTCTTTTTCCAGTCTTTCTTGTGAGTACCCAGTGGAGCCTATGGGAAATAACTTGGAATGTGCCCTTCATATCTGGGACTCCAAGTAATTTAAAACTATCATATTAGGCTATACTTGGCCTTTAAGAATGTTTAAAACTTATGTGACTTCTTATTATTCACTTGTATGGAAGCATCCTCTTTCTCCTGTGCTCTGCTAAAGGTGAGATGGTTTGTGTCCTGTCTTGCCTTGAGACTCTTTGGAATTCACTTTATTTCCTGTGACCTCAGATTTTTTTTTTTAAAGTTATGCTGTAGTTTCCTGGCCTTTTCTTATTACTGGGATGGGAGTGACATTCTCTTATAGATTTGCACATCCTAAACAGAAGTGCAGAAGTGGAACTCCAAAAGTAATTTCTTAATAATTTCTCCTATTCTCAACATTTCCCTCGATAAATTTTTACAATTAGGATCCAAAAGATCTTACATCATAACTCGTTGATACCTCTTAAGTCTCTTTTAATCTGCATTTCTCCCTCTACATTTTCTCTTTCTAATTTATTCATTGAAGAAACTGGGTCATATGTCCTATAGAGCTTTTAACAGCTTTGATTTTAATGTTAATATCTTCATTTTCCTTTCTAATTTGTTTATATAACATATAAACATATAACAGATAAAGAAAAGCTATTGATTAATATGCCTTTTCTCTGGTTCACAGCCACCTTAACAGATTCTATAATTAATTATGACATTTTCTTTTCTAAAAAGTCTACATTTTTAGGTATACAGTCATATAAGTTATGACTAAAGATTTTTTGTGTTTTCTAATATTTAGATCTTTTATTTCATATTCTTATGGCACTAGCTGCAATCTTCAAAATAATATTAAATAACAATTGTGATAGTTCATGATTTTAATGGAAATCAATTCAGTATTTTACCATCTATTTTGATGATTTCGTTTTAATATTGGTAAAATCCCTATCATGCTTATGTAGTTTTTTTTCCTATTCTAATATTTCTTAGAATCATATTATAAATGGCTGATGGAAGGTGCCCTTTCAGAATCAAGTGATATATTAATGTTTTTTCTCCTTTATTATGTTAATGTAATGAAATACGATTGATTTGCTGATACCAAACCATCCTTGAATTCCTAAGAATAAGTCTTATTTGGTCATGCTTAAACAGATTGCAGTAAAACCACTCTAACTAGTCATAATGACAGCATTTCAGGCTATGTCAGGGTTCCTGAAGGAATTTTCTCCTGGGAAATTTTCTCCTTTTACCAAAATCAGCTAGACGCTAATAGCATTAATGGTGCAGAAGGGTTGGCAGGCACCTTTTTCTCCTTGGAAAAAGAGAGATCATATCAAGTTCTCTCAATTACTACTGTCTGATCTCAGAACTTATGGATGGCAGGTCTGCTTGGGATAGTTGAAACTGTTATACTTTTTCTCTGCTGAGGCCCTAAAAATAGGTGTTCTGTGTATCCTCTTTGGTGTTCTGTGTGTCTAAACCAGTGACTGTGACTCAAAAAATCAGGGATTGTATATTGTATATAATAATTCTCCCTGCTGGTTATTAAAATAACACAAATCTAGCAACTGGAATGGAAACTGATAAGTCCAGGTTATCTCTCTCTCTCTCTCTCTCTTTGTCTCTCTCTGTCTTTATAAACATTTGTTGAGTGCTTACAACAGACCATAAATTTATAGTCTTTAAATTAAAGGATGAAGTACTTACAGAGTACAAGGCACTGTATTGGATGGTATGTAGAATACAAAAAAGCCCATAGCCTTAAGAAATTCAAGACCTTTAGGGTACATAGTTAGAAAGATGCACAGGTGAGTTTTCTACAAAGCAGAAACTTTAAAGTTCCACAATAGAGGAATAGAAAAAGTGCTGTGGGAGATGAGAAAAGGAGAAAGTGGTTTGGAACTGGAGGCTCAAAGCAGACTTCCTGGAAGAGATGGAATTTGCGTAGTTCTTAAAGAATGGGAAGGATTTGCACACATAAAGATGAAAGGACAGAGCCTTGTCAGATGGGGGCAGCAATATCAAGAAAGGAATAGAAGTGGGAGAGGAGGGGCCATGTGTTGTAAGTAGCTAGCTGTTCAGTTTGTCTAGAGAAGTATTTTCCAAACATGAATCAAGACTAATTTGGTGTCATGAGGTTGGTATAGTCGTGAACAGCTGTTTAAGAAAACATAATAGGCTAGAAACTATGAGAATGCATTGTATTTAGGAAAGGTAAATGTTATTTTGAGAAATATTTATATGTAAATATGTGCACAGGTATCTACGTGTTTGCTAGATCTCACAGTAAAATGTATTTATTGTGGGTCATGGCCAAAAGACTGAAAAAGACTGGTCTATATCAGGGGTTGGCAAACTTTTTCTGTAAAGGGCCAGATAGTAAATATTTTAGGCTTTGTGAACTGAGAGGCTATGTACGGTCTCTTCCACAATTACTCAACTCAGTAACTGTAACACAAAAGCAGCCATAGACAGTACATAAATGAGTATGGCTGTGTGCCAATAAAGTTTACTTACAAAAATAGGCCTAAGTCCAAATTTGGCCCATGGGCTGTAGTTCACTAACCTCTGACGTATAGCGTAGGGTAGAGAAGGGAGTATCAAGAAACAGTCTTGGAAATACCAGTGGGGAGGGGCTCATTTCTGAAGCCCTTTGCCTGCCTAGCTTAGACGTTGAGACTTGACTCAACTGGAAGTAGGAAACCATGGTCTTCCCGGGGGGAGGTCTGCTTGCAGCCACTTTCCAGCAAGCTTTGCTTTCAGACTGTTATGCTGATTGCAACATGTAGGCTGGACTAGAAGGGACTTTTAAAAGCCTGTCACGGTTATATTTGCTTGCCATTTTCCTTTCAAGGAGCACAAGAGATTTTTCAATGTGTAGAGCTCTAAAGGTATTGCCCACCCCCACCATTCTTCAGGTTCTGGTGACACTGGCCTGATTTGCCAGGTGAAGCTCCTGAACCCAAGAAGTAGTTAAGTGACTCACCCAGGGCCCCAGAGCCTGGAAAAGGCCTCCACTTGAATTAAATTGCAGTTGAACTAAAAGGTCTCCTGCCCATACGGTGTATGCTGCTTTCCACTGTGCTGATCAGTCTTTCCGATGAAAGCGATGGCTAATTCCATCTCTCCAGCACCCGACAGTGAATGACTGTTAGAAGGCCTGAGGAACTGGACCACTCAGTCTTGGAAGGAAAAAGTGGATTCATGCTGTTCCTCATTAATGCCGGTTCTTGGAGAGGCACTGAGCTGAATGTGTAAGAATCACCTGGGAAGCTTGCTAAAAATATAGATTTTTCTATCCTATCCTTGCTTGGAATCCCTGGCAAGGTGGAGCCTGAGAGTCTGCATTTTAATTAAGTATCCTCATGTAATTCTGATGAGCAGTCAGGAGTAGGAAACATTACTCTAGTGAAAACCAGTATTTGTTTTTCATCAGGAATGGTAGAAAGAGTGTGTCTGAGATGCCACCCCAAGTTCGGTTCAGGAAGTCTAGAGGCCTGGAATGTGAGGCTGATGAGTACGTTCAAGACCCTCACCTGCCACCTACAGACAAGCCACATGGTCTCTCTGACCCCTTACAATTCCAGCCTGTAAAAGTCAGCTGACCACAGGAGCTCCCCATCTACCTTGGGATATAGTTCTCAAAACCAAGTGGGCTAATTAAGGAAGGAGAAAGCAGAGAGATGGCAAGATTTTAGACCTGAGACTAGGGAGACACTTCTAAAACTTATCAAAGCTTTCTCTAGTGGAGGCCTTTTTCAGTGCCCCTGGGGCATGGAGCTGTGTACCAACTAGGAAAGCATAGTTTAGTGCCAAGAAACCTTGAAAATACGGATCTGCCTCAGGCTCAGGAATGCCAAGCTTTTTGCGCAAGAGAAGAAGGATATACCCTGAGTGGAAATTTCCCTCAGGGGAAAATCAGCCGGCATCTTGAGCTCCCAGAACTTTCCAAGGTAACAAGCTGGTGATAGGATCAGAGTTCAGGCTTCTCTCCTGTGGAAAGGTGCAGGTCCTGGACAATAGGAAGCCTATATTTATTGCTCTGTCAAAGAACCAAGGTCATTTCAGAAGCCAAATCATCTTTTGTGCTAGAGCCAGATATTCATCCACTTCCTGGGAAGGGCTTTGGAAAACTCTTTTCCGAGAGAAAGGAGAACATTTTACAAATCCTTTAACAGAAGAAAGCTGTTCATCTAAATGGCATTCTGGCTAACTCTCTCCAGTTCCAAATTGGAAGGAATCTGGACTTGTTCCCATACACAAAAGGGGATGTACTAAAATACTAAAACTAAGAGCTAAAAAACCAAAAACTTTGAGGTTTGGGGGCAATTTCTTGATGATGCTCTATTGGTTGCTATCATTGTCATCAGTTTTGTAAGAAGTCATACCATCTGGGGAGTGTATGAATTATCACGCCAAAGCTTGTCCCTTTACAGGTAACATAAAGAATTGCTCTGTTTGTGAATGCCTGGAAGACCTCCAAGCTGATCACCATCTTGAGTATTACTATTACTTTTGTTATGTATTTTTAAAAAGTTAATGTCAGTAGCCATATAAATTTGCCAAATAAAATCAGGCAATACAACAGTGTTTTCTCTTTCCAAGAAAGTGCTCTCTGTTGAGTTCTTCACAATAATAACAATTATCTTTTTAAATGAGCACTTAGTATGCACTGGGGGCATTGCTAAGCCTTTTGTATACCTCCATCTCTTTCTGGAAATTTGGAATTGAATCCAGGTCTCCTGGCACCAACATGACTTGTCTCTCATTGTCACACCAACTTTTTTCACTGTGAACTCTGGTGCTCTTGACCTTGGCAATTTTTATATCTCTCCAGTCTCTAGCACAAAAGGAAGAGGCCCAGAGTATGTATGTGTTTTATTCACAGGAAATCTCGAGTATCTTTCCAGTCTTTTGAGATTTTTCTGGATCCCTCTGCTTGCCATGCAACCGTAAATGCCCTGAGGACAGGGGCCATGTCTCTCTTGCTCAGCTCTATTTCTTATATATATAATAGGCTTTGAGTGGTTGTGGGTTGGATGGAAGGATGGAAGGAAGGAAGGAAGGAAGGAAGGGAGGGAGGGAGGAAGGGAGAAAGGGAGGAAAGGTGGATGGAAGGTAGATGGATGGAAGGAAAGAAGGGAGGAAGAAACAAAGAATTTCCATTTTGGTATTTCTTCTTTGCATTGTTAGTAGTTATATTTTTATCATTCTTGAGTGGTTGTATTTCTGGAAATCTGGGCATTAGGGTATCCCAAGATTTGGGAGAATTCATGAAAACAAAACCACATAAATATAGACCAGTTGGAAGGCGGTGAGGAAGGATTTTATGAATGATATTAAAATTGGAATTATATAAAATTTTGAAATAAACTTTTGGTACTTTCAATTATCACATCATTATTAGCACAAATTAATAGCGAACAAAGTGCTTCTAGGAAAATTCATTCCCAAGACCTGTGTTAATGAACAGATTAAAAAATTTAAATCCTGTTAAGTATTTATAATTCATTTTATTAACGTATTTATTTCCTGGGGGGGAGTGGAGGCTGCTGACAATTACCTGTAAATAGCCGTGTTCAGTAGCGGCCGGGTTCCAGCTTTAGTGATCTTTTGTATATAAAGATCTTCTTACAGCCTTTAGCAGAGACATTCTCTGCTCTATTGTCTTATGCTTCATATTACTGACTTACTCTCTGGTTGCTTGGTGAATGGACATTTTATTTTCCGTAACAGTTAAACAGTATATAACACTTTCAAGTTCCATACCTGCTTCTTCATCTGTATTTCACACATGAACTATGTACATCCTAACTCAAGATTAGGTTCACAGGAGTGCTGTTGAATATTGAATAGGTTTAACTGTCTCTTACTTATACAGTTATTTTTATTTAATGCCAGATTTTTTTAAGGTACAATAAAGGAAAGCTTTAGTTCATTCCCTATTTAGATAATCATTAACTCTACATTTGGCAGTTTTCACATCTGTCCAGTCTCTAGGCCAGAGAAGGAGGCCCATATATCTGTGAGTTTCAGATTATTGAGGTTCTACCACATTTCTTTCTCTTATTTCTGGCCGATTTGTGTAAATTTGGCTGGGTAGCAGATGTGACGTGAGGAGGCCGTGATGACAGCATTATCAGCACAAGGAGAGCAATTTCTCTGCTGGGCAAGTTGAAACAGGCTGTGTGCACATGTGCAATTCAATCTAGGCTGGGCCAGAGCACAGAGGTGCTGTGCTTGACACTCCCCAAGAGCCTCGTTGTAAACTCTGAAAACTGAAACTCTCCTCTGGACCCTCTACAAACTCTCAACACCTGTGCTGGGAAAGAGAGCTCCCACCTGGAGTGGAAAGAATGTCTCCATCAAAAACAAAACAAAACAAAACCTTTTCTTGGGGTCGCCACAGTTCCAGTTCCACTGACCCTTTCAATGATGAAAAGTGGCAAGAGGGGTGTTGTGTGACACCAAAGTGTGGAGCAGAAAGAAAGGAATGGGGCCTCCCTCTGAGGCTGTGTCCACACTTACCCGTGCATGCTGGGACTGGGAATCCTGGGAAATCATTCTTCGATCTTCAGGGATTGAAGAATTCCAAACAGACTAAGGGTTTCCTTTCACAGTGTCTACTAGGGGGCTTTTAACAAGGGGGCCCATCCCTTGGTATTTAAGATGCAGTCCCTAAAGTTGTGCTTTGAGGCTTCCCCTGCTGCTCTCTCCCAGGTGCCAGGTAGCCCCACTGAGAACAAAGTACAATGCCTAAAGAGTGACAGGTCCTCAACCCTGTGGTGCAGGCTTTAAACCTGCTCGAGAGATTTCTGGTTCAGCTTATGACCAAGCAAGGAATAATTCTTAGAGGGTTGTGTTGTTCCCATCAGCACTGGAGACAAAGAAGTGGGATGGGACATACGAGTCAGGAGGTCCCACTGTCCCGTACCTTGGCTTGCTCCTGTGAGGGACAAGTGTCAGCTGACCAGCCCTGACGTAGTTAACGCTTTCTCCTCCTCTGGGATAGATGGGATAGATGGCCTGGCTGCTGTAGGCTGCTGTGTTAATGAAACAGTACTAATACTTGTTATTTATTGAGCATCTCTTGAGTGATAAGTACATTCTTAGGGCCTCCTATATGTCATTTCACTGAGACTTCTTGACTCTAAAATGAACTAGGGACCATAATGACCACAGATAAGGTAATTGAGGCTTAGAGAGGAAAGTCGAACCACTGGCCAAGTTAACACGGCAGAGCCAGGATTCAAACCCAGTCTTACTCTGCTGCTCCTGTTTAAGGACATGCCAAAGGTGTCCTTTTCTCCCATCTGGTTAATTCTTTTAGATGGGGATGGAATGCATGCCGGGGACGTGGAAGAATGGTGTCATGTAAGCAACACAGCACCAGGAGATGACAGTCCCAGTTAGACCCAGTTAGACCTTGACTCCCCCTCTCTGTCATTGAACTTCCTTACACAGATCACTTCTTTGGGCCTCAGTTTCCTCTGTAAGCTGAATCTGTTCAATGGGATGATCTATAAAGTTTTTTCCCATATATCTTTTTAGGTTGCTTCTAGCTTTTAGTGAGGAGTGAATCTGATGAATCACACTACATACTAGAGTTTCACCTAATCGTTCATTTACTCATTCAGTGAAGGTTTACTGTGCACCTTCTATGAGCCAGGGCCAGGATAGAATGATGAGTCATTTCAGATACGGGTCCTTCCCTCATGGAGTTTACAGGGTGTTGCAACGGTCAGGATACTAGCCAAGAGCCCTGCTGCATTATTGTGTCAAACACTATTATTATTATTTTCATCATCATCATCAAATTTATTGTTACATAGCCTTGGGAGCCAGGATGCCCACAGCACAGCATGAGCTACACGGTCGGTTACTGCCATCCTACCTTTCTGAGCTGACAGCTGGCTCTGACCCGCTTACATGCAGGACAGCTTTGTTTTCCAATTGTAAACATTTTAGAGCATTAATTTTTTAAGAAGCATTTCTTTTTTTTTTTTTTTTTTTTTTGCGGTACGCGAGGCTCTCACTGTCGTGGCCCCTCCCGTTGCGGAGCACAGGCTCTGGACGCGAAGGCTCAGCGGCCATGGCTCACGGGCCCAGCCGCTCCACAGCATGTGGGATCTTCCCAGACTGGACCACGAACCCATGTCCCCTGCATGGGCAGGCAGACTCTCAACCACTGCGCCACCGGGGAAGCCCAATAAGCGTTTCTTTTTAAGCATGGAAAAGTGACAATTTTTCCATGAGCCCTGCTTTTTGGCCAGATTTAAAGAGCTGAACATGAGCAATTTGAGACACGGAAAAAAAACAACAAAAACAACAACCTGTCACAGTTCAATAGCACGTTCTCAAATCTCCGATTCCCTGCAAGGGCTGCCTCCCAGTGTTCCCTCATGACTTCACTATTTTGAAAAGACAAATCCTTGAGTGGATAAAAAGAGGATGGAAAGAATTTCACTGCAAATTAATGAAAACTTCGTCTGTAAATGAAAAGGGCAAATCGATAGGAGAGGAGAAGTAAAGGGAAATTTGGCAACTTCTCCTGAATGTCTCGTGTGAGGAGGAAAAAATACCAATCCATCACCCAGATCTTCAGAAGGGTTGCCTCAGGTCTAACCACCTGGGGCACTTTATCTACCTCATTGCAGCTCCTGAGGACCACTGGCTTTACTGGGCATTTCCAGCAGTGGTTATGTCCACAGGCGTTGGAGCCAAACTGCCCAGGTGTGAATCTTCTTTTCACCCCTTAGTGGCCATGTGACTTCATGCAAATGACCTAACCTCAATCTCTTATCTGTAAAGAGAAGCTATCAAATTGTCAAAATTAGATAATAGATGTATAAAGTACTGAGTGAAGTGCCCGGTGCCTTGCTGTTATTCTTCCAAAAATGGAATTTATCTTGCTGTGTAACTGCATCAAGAGCAAGTATACAGATATACTTCCTATCGTTTCTGGCTCTAGGAACTATGTGTGCTTAGATACGTGCTGTATATGCACATATCCTGAACACCGTCAGGAGCCTCTTTGAGCAAGTGGCCTTCCTTATCAGCTGGCCGGCCACCTTGGTATGCATGGGATGGAGAGGTTTCCTGGGACATTGTTCATTTCCTGTTAAAATGGGGAGAGTCCCAGGCACACCAGGATGAGTTGGTTACCCCACATTTGGCAAGGCCCTCACAAGATTTCCAGACAAAAGGGGTGGGGGAACACCATGATACTGAAGCTGGCTCCAGTGAGAGCCCCCCCCACCCCCGACTAGGGCCAGGGGCATCCATCGAACTAGAGACCAATGACCACTTTCCTTTAGTGCCAAATTTGAGCAAATAGAGGAAGAGGCCTGATTCACTACCCCTAAGTAATCTGCCCCCGATATGGGACTGTTTTGAGTAGGTTTCTCTTAAAACAGGTTCTCAACTCTGGCTGCTCATAAAAATTACCCAAGGAATTAAAAAATATATATACTGATGCCTGGGTCCCATTGCCAAAAATTCTGATTTTATTGGTCCGGGGTGGGGCCTGAGCATTGGTATTTTTAATAAGTTCTTTAGGAGATTCTAATGGGTAGCCTGGGTTGAGAACCACTAACTTATTTCTAGCTTGGAGTTGGCAACAGGTGCATAATGATTTATATTTTCCCAAATGACAAATTCAGACTTTCCTGATCTGAGTTTCAGCTGAGATGACTTGATCTTTTAGTAACATGTGTGGTGTTTTATTGAGTTGATTTGCCCGTGCTGGCATTTCCATTTGAGGAAAATTCCTTTGAGATTGAGTACTCTCTTTTTTTCCCCCGTTTCTTTTATGTCAGTATACTTACTGGTGTACTGCCTAGCTCAAAGTAATATGGTTTTAAAGCTTGAGAAAATTCAAAGTCTAGTTTTAGGGAATAGAAGAGTAGGGATGTTTCTGATAAGAAAAAAATAGACCTGTTTTTGGTGTCAGTTTTTCCTGGAGTTGTGGCGGGGAGAGCTGAGCCCCTTCCTTCTGGTATCTGGGTGGGGATGACTGCTTTTCCAGGCTGGTCAAAGCAAGTCTGAGTGGGCTTCAGGCTGGGCTAGCCTGGATAGAGGAAGACCAGTTGAGTGGTACTTACAGGCTTTGGAAATATGGGTTAAAGCTTCTTGCAGTGTTCTGAACCAGGTGGCAAGCTCTGGCTGCACCACCAGCCAGAAATCCAGAGAAAGCAAACTTCAAAAATTGTACTGTATTACTCAATGCTAAGGAGAAATGAGCTATTAAGACATGAAAAGACATGGAGGAACCTGAAATGCATATTACTAAGTGAAAGAAGCCAAACTAAAAAGTCCAATGATTTGATAATCTGGAAAAGGCAAAACAATAAAGATAATAAAAGGATTAGTGGTTGCCAGGGGCTACAAGGGAGGGAAGGATGAATAGTCAGAACACAGAGGAACTTTAGGGCAGTGAAACTGTTCTGTATGATACTGTAATGGTGGGTATATGTTTGTCAAAACCCATAGAATGTACAACACCATCAGTGAACCCTCACCTGAACTATGGACTTTGGGTGATGATGTGTCAGTGTAGGTTCATCATTTGTAACAAACAGCCCACTCTGGTGCAGGATATTGATGGTGGGGAGATTGTGTTTGTGTGAAGACAGAGACTCTTATGGAACTCTCCGTTCTTTTCATTCAATTTTGCTAGGAAGCTAAAACTGCTCTAAAAAATAAAATCTATTAAAAATTGTACAGGCAATAGTATGCATGTATAAATATTAGTGCCGAAGAATTTTTTTCTGGAATCTCATGTTCTAAAGATGGAGCAGCTGTGCATATATGAAGTAAAAGAGCTATTTTATTTGTTTTTCCCCAAACAACTGTTTAACTGTTCACAGTGTAGAGATTTTGCCTGGGAAGATAGGGAGTGAAACACAGGCTGAGTGAGCCCCTCTTCGTGGGCTGTCAGCAATAGTAGAAATGCCCTAGGGGCTATTGGGATGAATCTGAAGCTTTGTCCTTGCTAGTGGAGTCTCCCTGTGAGGTGAACGAAACACATCCCCTAAGCCCAGCTTCCCCCAAGGCTAATGTTGACAGCTCAGCAGTGCACTGCCTTCCCTGTTCTCATTTTCTGTCAAGTCCTAAAGCCTTACAGTACATCCTGAACCTCATCCCAAAACCTGTGAGCCCCACGAGGGAGTCAGATACAGTCTCTATGCTCTAAATAGCTATTACTCAATCTAAGAAATGGGATGAGCAATAGGTTCAAAATTCATCACTTGTTCATCAGCGGTGTTGATCCCTTTAATATCCCAGCTAACCCTTGGTATGGGATTTCATGTTTTCAAATGTGAATTTGTACACACCGTTGACCACTTTAAAATTTTTTTCTTATAATGAAAATAATATACATTTATTGTGGAAATACTGCAAAGGAAAAAGAAGCAAAACATTCGCAGTTCTACTGCTTCAGAGATAACACTGTTAACAGCTGGGCGTGTATCCTGTTGATAACCTGTGCACACACATAAATACATATCTAAATGTGTTTTTCTACCAAAAAAATACTGAATACTCTTTTTTGGTAACCTGATTTTTTAACTTGTTTTAAAATTGGATGAACATCATTCCATGTGTTACCAAAGATTCTTATTCAATATTTTATCTATCTACACAAGTTTTTGTATGCATTTTCCACCATTTCCTATTCTTTAACAATTAGTATTCATTTTTCAACTTCTTCTTTTAGAAACAATTTTTTTTCCTTTTTATTATTTCTTCAACTTTCTCTCTCCTTTAAGCTGCTTTAGTGAATGTCCCTTTGACTAAAATTTAAGAAATAGATAGCTGGGTCCAAAGCTGGTTGCTATTTTAAGGCTGTTGATTATTATTGCCAAATTATTCCACCAAACTGTACACGTTTACACTGGTACTTTGCTAGTACTAGGTGTTCCCCTGCCCCTAATGAACGCTTGCTAATTTGAAAGTCCCCAGATGGGATTCCATTTTATGGACTTTTCTTTGACTGAGGTGAGATTGAACATTTTTTCAAATGTTTTTGACTGTTAATATTTTTCTCTTGAAAATTGCTCATTTGTGCCTATCCACCCAGTTATCTATTGGGGTTCCTCTTTTTCTGATTAACTTATAAAAACATTTTTAATATAAAGTCTATTAGTCCTGTCATATATAGTGTCAGCATTTCTCGCATCCATTTTCACTCTGTTTATAGTGGGGTTTTAGGAAACCATTTGATGCCTTTGTATTTTCTGCACTTCCTGTTGAATTTATCTGTCACGGATACGGCATTATAGTTCACTTGCCTTAGAGTTATTAAAAGGAAAGTTGTTTCCCCAAAGCCCCCTCTAAAGCACATTATGAGAGTTCAGTGGAATCATGTGTGTGTAATTGCAAGTCATCAGTGTCTCTATCCCCCACCTCAAACAGCTGTAAAGAGCACAGTTAATTTTTCTTGATCATTGACCCCTTATGAATCTGGGCAATGTTTAACTTGTAGGTGAGAATATCCAAGCCAGTTCACAATTTACTATGTGGCTGGCGACAAAGGGTTGAGGTGGGTTTGTGTGGGCTTTTTTTTTTTTTTGATTCTGCTAAAATAACTTTATGTCTCTCTCCCCTAAGTTATGACATCTTATCAGATGTCAGACTTATCATCTAATGGGTCTATCTCTAGGTAATGTAATCCAGCTGGAGATTCAAGGTATGCAAAGCCCATGTTTTAAAACAAAAAGGTATTTCTCTCTAGACAGTAAATAAAAGTGATTTTTTTTTCAGCTGTAAAAGGACAAAGGATTTTGAAATTATCCCACTGGGCAGGGCTTCCTAGACTTCTTTTTTTGCACTAGGCCATGGAGCTAACCCAGCATCTTCCAAATTTCTTCCATTTTTGTAGCAGTGTGCAGAGTGCCTTGGATGGGACTAGAGTCACTCCATGCTGTGATGATTAAAAGCCCAGGGTCTTCTCAGGCTAGAAGATGTCTAACTAGAAGATGTCTGGTTCTCACAACCAGACATCTAAAAGTGTCATCAGCAGACCATTGACCAGTGTATGGAGGAGTCAAAGACTTGATCATTTCTCCTTTTAAGTATCTTCACTGTCCTCTCAAGGTTGTATGTTTTTCTTTTTGAGGAAAAACATTTAACATTTAACACTGCAAATGTACCAAGAAGTATAAATGGTCCATAGCTTTGGTGAGACATTCTCAAAGCTGCCTAACTTAACTAAGGTGTATTGTTTCAGTCCATTTTCAAAGTTTAAACAGTTCTGTGTCATTGGGTCTTCCTTTCTGAGTTTCTATGTTTCATAGCCCTGAAACCCAAGTACTGTTGTCCATTCTTATTGCTCTGTTGCAAGAAGAAATGATCCAACCCCTGGTCCCAGTCTCCTGGTCTTAAGACATTGCTGTAGCTAGAGTCAGAGGATAAAATTAAATGAATGACTGAGAACAATTTGCCTCAAAGCACGTTTTGAGGAATCAGCACCAGGTTGGTACTTTATGTGAATTACCAGTAAGATCGACAACAAGACAACCACTTGTGACATCCCAGTCATTGATCCAAATACCTGGGCGTATTTAGTTACTTCATCATGATAGTAACCCATGAGGGAGGGGCTATTATTTCCCTATGTTACAGATGAGGACAGCAAGTCACACAAAGGTCAGTGGCTGAGCCAGAATTTGAATGTGAGCAATCTGACTCCAGAGCCTACCCACTGAGTGTGATTAAATTCATATGACAACCCGACAAGATTGGTGATGGTGTCCCCATTTTACAGATGAGAAGCTGAGACTCAGAAAGGTTAACAACTTTGCGATAACTTCTCACATTCCGGGGTAGTAGAAGAGTTTAGTTTTAAACCCTAATTCCAAAGCCTTCCCCATGCTTTTTCCATTATATCACCTTTCTTACACTACAACACATTCCTTTGTATTCAGGACAGAGCTTACAGTTGGCCAATAGACAGATGCTTAAATGAGCCTCCAACATATTCCTCTGGGTTCTTTTTGCACAGGAAGCTACCTGTTTAGCCTGCACACTTGATCGTGTGAATGCCACAATATGAGCTGCCTCTCTTTCTATGTAAATAGCTAGAGGAATAAGCTTCCCAGTTCCTTCCTGCCTCAGGGACTTTGTGCTTTGTCCCCAGATCTCTGCATGGCTGACTCCTTCTTCTCGGGTATCAGCTCACGTATCATCACTTCAGCGGGGCTGACCCTGACTACCTGTATTCGTTTCCTAATGCTGCCATAACAAATTACCGAGAACTGGGTGGCTTAAAACAGCAGAAGTTAATTTTCTTCTAGTTGTGGAGGCCAGAAGTCTGAAATCAGGGTGTTGGCAGAGCCATGCTTCCTCTGAAGTCTTTAGGGGAGAACCTTTCCTTGCCTCTTTCAATTTCTGGTGTCTCCCTGCCTTCCTTGGCTTGTGGCAGCATAATTCTCATCTCCACTTCTGTCTTCACATAACCTGCTCCTTTGGATTTCTCCTCCCTGTGTCTTCTCTTCTCAGAATACTTGTCATTGGATTTTGGGCCCACCTGGGTAATCCAGGCTGATCTCACCCCAACATCCTTAACTTAATTATATCTGCAGGACTATTTCCCCAGATAAGGTCACATTCACAGGTTCTGGGTGGCCATATCTTCGGCGGGTAGAGTGGGGTTAGGGAGTACCATTCAACCCCACTCTAGGTGAGCTGCACTGCCCTAGTAAGGAAGTCTTTGCTGATATCGTGCTCTGTGACATTATCACCCAGTTTAATTTTTTTCATAGCTCTTGTCCTTATTTGACACATGTTGTTCTTTCATCTACTTTCCTGTCGCCTCCCTGCCTTCTTGAATTCAAACTTGTTGAATAAAGAGCTATCCTGTTCACTGCCGTATCCCTAGTACCTAGACCAATGCTTGGTGTGCTGTAAGGATCACCGAATATTTACTGAATGAACGATACCATTAGTCAAATGTGATGTCAGCTTGGCTCTTGGATCCTTTCAACAACTTCCAGGATTTTATTTTACTTTTTGATATTGTTTTGTGTTATTTGAATTTCGGTTGCATACTTTTAGAAATGCAAGTTTATTATGGGACATGGTTTTTTTTTTTTTTTTTTGTGGTACGCGGGCCTCTCACTGTTGTGGCCTCCCCCATTGCGGAGCACAGGCTCCAGACGCACAGGCTCAGCGGCCATGGCTCACGGGCCCACCCGCTACACGTCACGTGGGAGCCTCCCGGACCGGGACACGAACCCGCGTCCCTTGCATCGGCAGGCAGACTCCCAACCACTGCGCCACCAGGGAAGTCCTGTGGGACATGTTTTTCACACAATAGATAAATATATCCTACCATTTCAATGTAACACTCAAGTGCTAACTGGTCTTCATAGTTCATTTAGCTTTAACTTTTCCCCCGTGAACAAATCTTCAGCAGACTGTTCCTTTCTCCCATAGGCTCTGATCACCTCCGGGAGAAAGATGGCCTCTGGGCTGTCTTGGTCTGGCTCTCCATTATCGCTGCCCGGAAGCAGAGTGTGGAGGAAATTGTCCGAGATCACTGGGCCAAATTTGGCCGCCACTACTACTGCAGGTGAGAAGGGCAAGGGTCTCTGTATGGACCCTGGGAAACTGCTCTTAGAGAAGGTTTTTTTTAAAAAAAGTGGGCTAGAACCTTAGGAGGGAGGCATCTTTCAGGAAGATCTGAGGAGCACAGACGCTAGAGCCAGATAACCCTGAGAGGTGGTAACAGTGGTGTCAAGGAGTACCCCTCCCCTGGTGACACCCCCCTGTCATCTTTTCATCCTGCCTGTACGGTGGGCAGCCATCCCCAGAGGGAATCTGAACTACAGAACCTTGAAAGGTCCTTTGGTGGCCATGAAAGTTATACAGTCATACTGGGGGCTTTCCTTGTTGGCTCTCCACCCATAATTATCAAGGAAAGGGAGGCAAAGACAGAAGTTCCCACTAATGGTCCAAACTGTAACCAAGATGCCTGAGCTGGCATCCTCTGAAGGGACCACATGGCTCAGGAGCCCCAGATTTTGCTAAAGTTTTGTCCGCATGAAAGGAGTTACAGAAAAAAGAAATATTACCCTGGGAAGGAGGGAGGGGAAAGGTCAGTGGCAAAGAGCTTAGGGTTGGGGGTTTCTACCACTTTCCTGTTGTTGAAGCAAGCGATGCGGGCAGAGTCTTCTGGCTGTGTGGCTGCCTGCTAGATATGCTAGTACCAAGCCATGGTTTAGGGGGAGCAGTGGTCGGAAAGGATGTTAACTGTGGAGAATGTGGGATTAGGGCAGGGAATCCTTGGGTAGTCTCAGCGGCTCTCTGTGTATTAAAAACAGAGACGGTGCCTCATTGGCTTTGCTTATGAATAGTTAACTACTTTGGATGTTTGGTTGCGTTTCAAGAGCTTAAGGGACAGAAAGAAAGCTTTAGACTTCCCTTATAAGGTGATTGTTTCTTCTCTTAAGAGGTCATTTACTTAGATAAATATCAGAGAATAAGGAAGCCTGTGATAGTTTTCAGTAGAATCAAAGAGACTGCAATACTGTGGGAAATGTAGACAGCGCCATCATATTCTTGGTGTCTGTTTAGTTAAGAAGGCTGAGGATGTGACAGGCGGGAAATCACCTCAAATTATTCATTGTGTTATAAAATAAGGACTCTCAAGGCAGGCGGGAACTTGTTTTATTCACTAGTATTTCTAACAAGTGCCCAAAATCCTGATTCCTGTGGGCTTTTTTGGCATACCAAAGGGACCAGTTGGCACAGCAAATCGTTTTATTGCCTGAAGCTGCTCCAAAAAATCCAACCTGATAAAATATATTATGACTGCCAGCCTCTGGCTTAGTGAGATCGCTCTGAGTCAGGGATGCGTTCCTCATAATTTGTGGAATGATTATCTAGCTTTCTGCCAGCATTTTGAAGACATGGTATTATGATAAGTGTACTTGTAATATAGTTCATTTTTTCGTGGCCAAGAGGTTACATGACAATTACTTTTTTCATAACAAATACCATATTAGAGAATATAATGCAGTGGAGGTATAAATTCTTGTAGGACTTTGAATTATGTTTCAGATTTCTGTACAAGGAGATCACAGAGATAAAGAAAAAGGCAAGGGAATAGGTAGAATGAAAGTAAACATTTCCTTCAGCCTCTGGGAAAGGTAGGTTAAAAGTGCTTGTGAAAGAAAATGATTTCTAGCCTGACTGCTTTCTTGGTGGGGAGGAGATAATTAAACAATTCTGGCTTAACTAATTCTGAGCCTGCAGTTGTATCTGAGAACCCAGATGATTTTCCTTGTGTGAGTGGACCCCAGAAGGAATTCTCCATTTTGAAATTTCTTTCCTTGAAAGTGTGTTGGTGGGCGTGATGGTCAGAGGGGGTGTTTTGGGGTAGTGAGGGGAAGGTAGTGCTAGAACCTGCATGTGCATGAAGATGAGCATTTGGGCAGCTGGTCTGATGACCTCAGCCATAGACTGGATGTGACCTGTCACATCAGTGTATTTTCTCAACTTCTGAATCTCTTTCAGTGCCTCTCTGTCTCCTGCTACACCCTCTCATCCCAACCTCCTGCCCCTCTCTGCTTGGCTAGGTTTTACCTTCCCAAAAAGTAATCTTTAAAGAGAATCTAGGATTAGAACACACACCTTGTGTAAGAGAGAACAGAAGAGACGGGGGATGCAGGTGCAGGGGACCCATTGTTAGCCATGGTATCATTCCTTTCGGCCAATACCCTGTTGTCTGCTGAAGTCACAAAAGGTCTTGGGTGGAAAAAAGTAGTAACAACTATTCAGATCTTCCTTCTTTAGTTCACTCTGAGAACTCACCTTCTTTCCTGTTTACAGAGAGCCCCATGTGAGATCCCACCACAGCTGCGTGAGCACAGCTGCCCCACCTAGGGCTTCCTTCTTAAACAGAGCCCCGTGCGTGTGCCATAAGGACTTGGTCAAAACCATCTGACATCGGGAAAGACCCTTCCTTATGGCAGTGACTAAGAATAAAAGTAATTAATAGTTTTAAGCACTGGTGTCGGGCATTGTGCCAACTACTTGGTATGCATTATCATATTTAAACTCCACAACAACAAATGAGATAAGGGTTATTTTTAGTCTTTTTTTTTTCCCTAATCACCTCCCAGCCCCATTGTTATATTTGATGTTCTTGGCTAGGGGGACCTTCTTTTTAATGGAACAATTGTGATATTTCTTCCAAGTTTCCAAGAGAGTTTTATGGTACATTGAATTCCCTTCCTCCTTCTCTCTTCCCCTGCCTTGATTCCTCTCTCTCCTTCCTTTCTTCCTTCACATCCTCCCATCTTTCATTCCATCACTTACAAAAAACACTACTTGTCAGAAGCAACAGAGAACAAAACAGGTAAGATCTCTACCCTCCTGGAGCTTACAGTACTCAGGGGCAAAGACAAGAAATAAGGAAACAAATATATAAACAAAGTAAATACAGATTGGGGTAACTACCAAAAGAAGAAATAAAGGATGATAAGAGGCGGGGGAGAGATAGAGGGAAGCTACCTTAGATGACTGGTCAGAGAAGGTCACTTTCTAGAGGTAACACTAAATTTGGAAGCTGAAGGAAGGGAAAGTGTCAGCTATTTGAGTAGCCTGGGGAAGATTGTACCAGGGAAAGGAAACAGATAGCAAGAGCAAAGGCCCAACGAAGGGAAAGGGCAAAGTGTCTCTGAGGACTGAAGAGGGGGCCCATGTGGCTGGAGCATAGCGAACCAGAGCGAGCGAGAGTGGGACAGAGTCAAATCAAGGACGTGGGCAGGTCAGATCCCACAGTGCCTTGTAGTCTGTGGTTAGGGTTTTGACCCTTGCTGTCAACGTGCCAGGCATTTTTGGAGGGATTTAAAGGAAAGGATTGGCACGATTTGATGTTTACATGATGATGCTGGCTGCTGTGTGGGGAATGAATGGAGGGCTGGCAGGGGGAAGAGGGGTGACCAGCTGCAGATGCTTCTCTGTGCTGTTCTTCTTTAAACAAAACCAATGATTAAATGACCTTGAGAGGCCCACCCAGCTGCTGGTTCTCTGATAAGATTTGTGTTTATCCTGTGTCCTGCTCCTCCCTCACCAGGTTTGATTACGAGGCGTTAGAGCCCAAGACGACCTATTACATCATGAGGGACCTGGAGGCCTTGGTCACAGACAAGTCCTTCATCGGCCAGCAGTTTGCTGTGGGGAGCCACGTCTACAGTGTGGCGAAGACAGACAGCTTTGAGTACGTGGACCCCGTGGATGGCACTGTGACCAAGAAACAGGTACTTGCTATGAAATCGCCAGAACAGGTTATCAAGCAGAGGAGGGGTGGTGTGCGGTGGGGATGCAAAATATCCTACAACTGGAGAGATCTTCAGCGATGATCTGCTCCGAGCCCTTCATTTTACAGATGAGAGCCCTGTGGCCAGGAGAGAGGAAAGCCCTCGGCGAAGGTTACCTACCTCCTTAATGGCAGAGAGTGGATTAGAATACAGGGCCCTGGCTCTCTGTCCAGTATTCTCTCCACTTGGTAACTGATGGGCCAACACCACAAATAGATTTAGACCCAACATTTCTTTCTGAAAGGTTTGCAGCCTGCAGTCCCTCTGTATAGTGGCCATGACTGGTGACAGATTCAGAAAAGTTTCCAAGAGCAAGGGATCCCTTTCCTTGGGACCCCCAGGTACAGGGATGTTTCAGCTTTTATTACCTTATGTCATTACCTTATGTCAATGATAGGAGTTTAGCCAGATGGGTTTGTTACTCCTGGTAGGGGAAGAAACAATTGGAAATTTTGCCCCACAAACCCCAAAGTAAGCTTTGTGGTGGAGAATTATATTAAATGAAAGATAAGTGGCAAAATCAACCACAACTTTTATTATGATCTCATCTCTGTGAATTGTATGAGAGATGTTGAAAGCTATTACCATTATTTTTCTTCTCGATTTTGTTTATTTATTGGCTATGGCAATGTTGGCCACTCTGGGAGCACATTTTAACATTTATAGTCTAAATAAGACACTGAGTAATGTTAAGAGGAGTTCCATTCTAAAATCCCCAAATTCTTATCTTCTTATACGTGCTTCACCAAGTACAGACAACAAAATAAATCAGAAGCTGTAGGCTTTAGGGGACTAGATGTAACGGAGATATTGCTATTTTTATTTTGACTGGTGTTTCATACATAGTCCTTGCCCTAGGGTCCCCTGACTTGCCGATGTTCCAAAACCCATTACCCTCCTGTTACTCTTGCTATATTCTCCCTCTGGTCTGCTTAGTTTTGTAGTGATCTTTCATCTCTATCAAAATGTCAGTCTTTCATTCTTGAAGGCCTTCCATGGCTGGACAAATTCATTACAATCTTACTTTGGAAAGGTGTAGGGTAGTGGAGAAAATAGTGTTTAAGAAGTTTGAAGACCCAGAATTGAATCCTATCCCTGCCACTTATTAGTTGGGAAGGTGGTTGGATTTCTTTGAGCCACAGTTTCTTCCTCATCTGTGAAACATCTATCTCACAGAGTTGTTTAAGAAATAGAACGAAATAGCATACATAAAAACTCCTAACCTTTACGCAAGGCTTTGTAGTTGTGATTTGTTTTGCACAAGGATGCTTTCTTGTAGAATGGATTGAATTCTCTCCAAAATAATACCAGTGAATCCCTGGAGATATGAAGCCAGCACACAGCACATGTGCATCTTTGAGCCGCCATGTCTCAGATAATCTATTCCAGTTTGGTACCATATTTTCACTTCTGTTTCACACAGGGTCCTCAGAACAAACTTCCCTAATCCAAGACTTATTTTGTTGTTGTTACTGTAGAATTTAAGAGTCGTAAAATACATGCTTTCTGAAGTATCCCTGAGAGGTTTTTTGTTCCCTGATGAGGAAGGCTTGAAAACTATTCCTTGAAGGGAATGTCTAGTCATTGGTAGGTTCTGGACCATATCAACTCATGCAGAGCTTGTTTGTTGAGCTCATTTGTTTTGCTGTTAAATCTACGAATACTCTACCTTGTTTCTTCTTCAATGCACTCAGCATTTGGGTGCTTTTTTTTTCTTGGCTTTTCTTTAATCGTTCACACCAGGCTAATTCCTCAACTGGATCTCAAGTTTGGATTTCGATTTATTCTGTGTTCCTCCCCTTCAGCCCTGAATATTGGTTTCTATTTTTACTCTGGCATTTATTGATGTTTTCCCCATACTCTTTCATCTGTCCTCAAAGGTGACCATAAATAGACAAGTGCTACCAGGACCTGCTCTTGGGAGTTTCTCAAGTAACAAAGGAAGGGTAGTTGTTCATCTTCCTGGATTCCAGGACCCAAGTGATACCTTCATTAGCTGGTGGCCCTGAGTCACACTAGAGATTCTTGCTGGTCTGGGTTTGGCTCAGTGAGGGTTTCGGGAGATCAGTTAACACTCAGCGGCATCCCTATTGTCAGCAAGCCACAGATGGTTCTTTCACCACAGTTGTTCCTGTTGGAACAGAGGGGAAATTCCTCCACAGGTGTGGCCATTTCTAATCTTTCACCACTGAGGACCATGTTTCAGCACTCGTGGGATGTCAGTAGTATCAGCATTCACCTCAGGGGACAGTTGAGTCTGGGGCATAGTTTACGCAACGTTGTTGCAAAATAAACTATCCATTCCTAAAAGACATATTTGAATTTAAATAAACTAGTATTATTTTTAAATAGTCATAAAGTGCTTTGGTGCATTCATTCAGTAGGTATTTCTTGAGAGCCTATCAAATGCATAATATTGGTTTTTTTCATGGTGCAGTTTTTTAATATAAATATATAACTGCTCTATTGAGATATAATTCACATAACATACCGTTCACCTATTTAAAGTGTACCATTCAATGGTTTGTAGTACATAGAGAAAGTTGTGCAATTGTTACCACAATCAATTTTAGCACATTTTTTAATCAACCTCCCCCAAAATAAACCATCTACTCTTTAGCTATCTTCTCCCTTCTAACCCCTGGGAACCAATGATCTACTTTCTGTCTCTATAGGTCTTCCTATTCTGGACATTTCACGTAAGTGGAATCATATAATATGTGGTCCTTTGTGACTGGCTGCTCTCACCTAGCACAATGTCTTCAGGGTCTATCCGTGCTATACCATATATCACTACTTCATTCATTTTTATTGCCGAATAATAATTCCACTGTGTAGATAAACTACATTTTGTTTATCCACTCAGTTGATGGACATGTGAGACGGTTCTACTTTTTTACTATTATGAATAATGCTGCTGTGAATATTCATGTAAGTTTTTGTGTAGACGTAGGTTTTCAATTCTCTTGGGTACATACCTAGGAGTGGAATTACTGGATCAAATGGTTAACTCTCTGTTTAACCTTTAAAGAAGCTGCCAGATAGTCTCCAAACACAATTGTACTATTTTACACTCCTACTGGCAGTGTATGAGGGTTCCAATTTCTGCACACTTCCACCAACCCTTGTTATTATGTTTTTTCAATTATAGAATACTGTAACTTAAAAATAGTCTACTATATTATGGGTTATTTCAAAATTAAGATACAAGGAGACTTAACCTCCGCAAGGAGAAGCAGAAGTATGCTTCACCTAGCAAAACTGAAAGGAAACATAATAATGTAACATTTCTCTTTGCTGTCAGAGGCCGATTGCTATGGTTTCTCCAGTGTTCTGTCATGTTGGAGTCAGACAGACATAGGTTTGAAGGCTGGCTTTGTCACTGCCTAGATTTGTGGCTTCGGGCATGTTACTTAACTTCTTTGAACCTCAACACAGTGAAGGAGAGGGGGAGGGCATGCTGATAATTACCATATAGGGTTATGGAGAAGGTTTTAGGAGAAAGACTTATAAAGCCCCCAGGCACAGTAGCTAGTACTCATTTGATGCTCAAGAAATATCAGTTCCTTCCCCCTTATCAGAAGCCTTAACTTGACTGCATGTCAGTCTGAGGAAAGGGCGTGAGTGGCATTTAAGTGTATAGGCTTAAAGTCAGATTGTCTTGGATTTGAGCTTTGGCTCTGCCACCTCCTGGCTGGGTGATCTTAGGCAAGTTACTCAACCTCCCTGTGCCTTTCTCTCCTGTCTGTGGAAATAGGAATAGTAATTGTGGCTAACTCATACGGCCATTGGGAGAATTCAATCAGATAACAGATATAAAGTCCTAGTACCTAATAAACATTAATAACTGGTTAACTAAAATAAGTTATGCTAAAAGAGCATCCTTGGGAAAGAAAGATTTTGGCATTTAATGAACCATAAATGATAAGCAAAGCAGTGGGGAAGAGCATATACAACAACAACTTTGCAGGGTGTCACGCGAAGATACGGGAAGGCCCCGTCAGTTTCTGAGCTATCTGTGAATTGATTCAAACTCACATTTCTCTGCCTCCCCCCACGGCCCCCCACCCTCCATCACACATACATTTTGCTTCAGAAAGAAAAAGGTTTTTTAAGGCAGCTCTGTCCCCTTTTTGTCCTTGATTTGAGGTCAGAGTCAGGAAACAGACCGTGGGAAAAAAAAAAAGCTGTTTTACATGTATCTCTAGAGATAAGAAATGCTTCTCCATCCAAAATGAAATGAAAATCCTGTTCTGGTGATAAGCCATCCCTCCCACCCGCACCCACCATCTACTCCACTCCTATGGAAATGTTCAGCAAAATCTATCCTGCCGGGCTTCCCTGGTGGCGCAGTGGTTGGGAGTCCACCTGCCGATGCAGGGCACGCAGTTTCGTGCCCCGGTCCGGGAGGATCCCACATGCCGCGGAGCGGCTGGGCCCGTGAGCCATGGCCGCTGGGCCTGCGCGTCCGGAGCCTGTGCTCCGCAACGGGAGAGGCCACAGCAGTGAGAGGCCCGCGCACCTCAAAAAAAAAAAAAAAAATCTATCCTGCCTGTGAGATCCTGTGGAGGTCATTCAAAGAGCAAGAAGGAACCCCCTGAAGTACTCATCCCCTGATGTGAATTCCCAGGGACCTCCCTGGCCTCACTGTGGCCCGTCGGGTCTCATGGAATTTACTGTGGCTGCCTCCAAGTGTCTGATATTTTTGTGACCTTGGGTGCCAGGAGAAAAGTTGATGTGTGTCTTCCATTAAACAGAACCCAAGAGAGGCTCTGATTTAGAAATAGCAGTTGAGAGGCGTGGTTCAACAATCGCAGCTCGTCTTTCTGTGGTCCCATGAGGATGTGTCACTTGTTGTTTTCTGGTAAAATCTAGTCACATGAATGAATGATGATGGTTTCTTCAAATACAAGTGGGAAAAATAGCCAGTAGCTACTGTGAGAGTAGGGGAGCAGTTGGGTCAAACTGCTGACTAATTTAAGAGGTTCTTGATTTATGCCTTATAAATAGATGGGAGAGATGAGGAAGGGTTAGACGGCTCCTGAAGGCATGAAGGGTGGCCCAGTCTTTCCTCAAGGATGGATTCATTGTGCAAAGATCAAGATTTTCCACGGTGCTTGGCGCGTGCTCTCTTCCCTCAACTATCACTTTCCCCGGGAACATTATCAATACCCAGATTATCTGTTAGTGTTTTCCTCCCCATCTCATCCTTCTAGCCCTGACTATGAGACTCTCCGGCTTTGGGAGAAGGGATGCTCCAATGCCGGTGCTGTGAAAGAAAGACAACTTCACAAATGGTACCAGCACTGAGTGATGGCATATTGCCACCAGGGTGGGCATCAGTCCAGAACTATGACCTGTATTTTGAAAATTAGCTTTGAAATGAGAAACCTTGATACTTCAGGAGCAATATTAACCAAACAAGTCTCTCTTTATGTCTCATCCAACTCCTTTATTTCTATTTAAAAGATCAAAACTCATTAAATTCTATGAGTGCTGAAGTCATTTGCAAGTAAAAGTTCAGCTGATATTTAAAAAGAAAAAAAACTGATGTAAATAAATGCATACCAGTTAGCTGATGTGGAAAACCAAATCCAATTTGATTATGTCAGACTAACTTTGAGCTTATTAATACCTCTTCAAGTTATGCAGGCTGTGTGGAAACATTTTTGATGTTGTCCTTAACCTGGAAAAAAGAACCATTTGAAATTAGTTCAGAGACAAAGCACACTTTGAAGACTGATTCTGAAGTCAGTTTGCTTTTAGTGTTGTTATTTTAATATACAAGAAGGTGTCTGTACTTCTTAATTTTGGTATTTAGAAATAATAAAGAAAGTGAATTGGCAATCTTGAAATCACATTTCAGTCTGACATGTGGTGCTTCAATATATACTGTGGTGTTGCCAACTCCTGGTCAACAGATACAGAGAAATTTACTGAGGCCTCATCTCTGGTGGCCTCACATGAAGGCAACTGAACAGTCTTAGCTGGAAAATCTGGGGCTCCAGAGGGGCTCTCTACTCAGAGTTAACTGGTCATCCTTTAACTTCAAGCTTCAACATTTATTACATTCCAATCAATGAACCAAGTGAGAGACTGTCATATTAACAATCCTTGTCCTATAATATGCCATTTGCTAGAGTGTGCTTTGGGCATCTAGAAGTAGAATTTAAGAAATCACTTCAGTCAGACTGGTTATCCCACCTACGGAATTTAGCTAAATCTGAATGTTAGTACCTATTAACAGTCCTTGAGTGACAGAAATGTTTAGGGAGTGAGGTGTAATCGTTAAATGTATACCGTGATCAAACCTGGGTTAAAAAAATCCTTTTTACGTTGCAAGTTGTGATGTCTAAAAAAATTTCCCTTAATAAATACACCTTCCTTTCCCACCTTAGTACAACAGGGTGAAGGTAGTAGAAGTTTGATTCATTCACGTCTGCATCCATTTAATGACTATTTTCCAAACACCTACCACATGCAGTCAGCTTCCTGGGCATTGAGGATAAAACAGCACACAGGACAGGCTAGCAGGGAAGGCAGACTGACATTAATCTTGTAATGACTACAGAGTTTGTTTAACAATATTACAGAGAAATCACTTATTTGGAAGTGCATAGCAGAAGAAACAAACCTAGACTAGGGCTCTGGAAAGCTCTCCATGGGGAGATGATACTTAAGCTGGGTCCCGAAGAATGGTTGGAAGCTGGCTCCGGCGAAA
Source organism: Lagenorhynchus albirostris (assembly GCF_949774975.1). Lineage (NCBI taxonomy): Eukaryota > Metazoa > Chordata > Mammalia > Artiodactyla > Delphinidae > Lagenorhynchus > Lagenorhynchus albirostris. Next base: position 50,919,985 of record NC_083101.1, on the reverse strand, counting down.
CTATCTTATCAGACTACATGCTTTTCTTCCATCATATGTACTTAGACAGTTGTTTAGCTTTCCAGAGAAAGAGCTGGGTTTCCTATGGGCAATCACATTCCCCATGGGATGTTACAATAGCTGTGATTATGATTCTCAACTCCAGTGTTCATTCTACAACACTGTAGTTGTGGGAAATAGAGACAATTGGGCCGCTTAGTAGGATACCTTGAAAACTATGGATTAAAAAAATTTTTTCCTAATGGCTACTTTTCCTATGATTTTGCCTATTTGCCTTCCAAGGACCAAATATATTTTCAGTGCTTTGTAATGACCTGTTGGCTGATTTGGAAACAGAGAGAGGGAGACACTGTTTTTGGTTAGTTGGGAAGTTCTGACTCCCCTGCTTCCTATTTGTTGGAGTTTTGTTATAATGAATTACTTTCTCCTGACATAATTGATTGCTTTAGGGCTATCTTCTAAAATGTTGGTAGTAGAATCCTGCTAAGATGTGTGGTAAGAATCTAAGCATTCTGGAATGGCATCCCAGTTTCTTCCTACTGAACTACTAATGTCTGTGTGTAGTCAGGGGAGCAACCGTCACCAGGAAACATAAATATTAAAGGAAAAAGCTGCAAACTATCACAGGAACCGAGGGAGGAAGCTACCCCTGTTGTCTGGGTAAAGTATGTCTGAATCCCAAATATCCCTGAACCCGGCCTGGTGTTGAGTGAACAGGCATCAGCAGCCACTTGGGCCATTTTGGCCAAAGACCCAGGGAAATGGAACATGTGTGACCTAGTTCCATTGTTCCAGACTTGATAGTTAGAATCTGGGTGAGGACTAATTTATGTCTTCACTTCCCACTTCGCTTCTCATCACCTAATGTGGTTTTTGCTGGATGTGTATTGTAAAAGTGCACTTAAGAAGCCATTTGACCTTGATTTCCCCAGATAATTATTTGCAATTGTTGGCTCCCAAGAGTGCTGGTTGGTTGTAAAAAAAAGGCTAGATGAGAATTGCTCCCAGGGGTAGGGCAGCTGGGTATGGCTGTGTAGTCAGTGCACTGCACAAAGGCACGGGCCTAATGCTGGAGGAGAAGCTGAAATCCAGACCAGCCAAGAGGAAAGATGCTCTCCTGTAATTTGTCCACCCAGAGAGGGCATTGCTTGTAATTTATATGAGGGCATGGTATTCACTAGCAGCTGCCCAGCTCAGCCACTGGTGAACTCATGCTCACAGCTAACTCTGTGACTTAAACAAAGAAAAATGGGGTAATTCTAGGTGATTTTTTTCGTGGCAAGAAATGTCTGTCCAATCCAAATCTTCTGCTTTATAAGCTGCATGCTTTCTTCTACAAAATATGGTTCAGATGTTACACAGCGATATTTTCACCTTGAAGCGTTCCAGATAAATCGTTGGGATTTCCTGTGGGAGATAACATCTGAGTTAATCTCACAGAGTCACTCTCTTCCAAGCCTGTCCTGTCTCCAGGTTCATATGCCTGGGGTGGCCAACTGACTGTATATGCGACATTGTACCAGATTTCAGGGCCATATGCTGTTTTCCCCTGGAACTCTTCCTAAGTCGGTATTCGACTAGGTCAGATGCTGCCAAATAACTGTTGGTAATGTACAGTTCCTCCTTCCCCGCCTGGCTGCAACATGTCCTATAGTCTCCAAACTCACATCTGGCAGCTCTGCTTGTACTTAGCCACTTGCAGATTTCCCTGCGTTGATTTACACAAGGGCTTAAAAAAAAAAAGAAAAAGGAAAACAACCCAAGATTCATTTATCAAACGTTTATCAGATACCTTCTCTACAAAAGGCTCTGTGCCAGTTTGCAGGACCATACAAAACACATGAGATATTGTTCAAATATTTCACATGAGAAGCAATGTATGGCTCTCAGAGGTTTCATATGGTTCAACCTCAAATTATAAGCCTGCAGTGAGAAGACATAGGCTGAAACCCTGGCTCCTGCATTTACTGGTTGTGTTACTTTGAGCAGGTTTTCTGACTTCCCTGTTCTTTTCAGTAAAAGGAGGAGATGGCCTGGATGACCCTGAGGTCCTCCTTTCAAGACCTTAGGATTGTAAATTGACCATCCAGGAAAGAGAATTTTATTGCCAGGAAGCCAGTTCAGTGGGCGATATGGAGAAGATAAATGGTAACAGATCTTGGTGTTTAGTAGTGATTTCAGAGGACACGGCAAAGTTTTCAAAATAAAATTAATCTTAATTCTGCCTAATTTAAAAATAAGTATGTAGCATCGCACCACAAACCATCGCCATTTAGGCTTTATATAGCAACCTTCTGCAAAATCTGGAAAGTTAGACAAGTTAGAGCATAGCACCATTTTCACTAAAAGCTTTAACGTAAGAAAAATAATTCTATTTAGATAGTGATTTATAATTTTCAAAGCACTTTTCACATACATTTTCTGATCTGTTGCTCACAACAATCTAGTAAGCCAGGGTGTATTATTTTTCATCCGCTTTTTAGGAAACTAAGGCTTAGAGAGCTTAAATGACTTACTCAAGACCGCCAGCTAACAAGCCAAGCCGGAATTTCAGCTCAGTTCTCTAGTTATTCCTATATTGTTTCCAAACTCCGCAAATGGCAAACCGAAGAGGGGGCAAATCTGGGGACAAAAAGAAATGCTACAGAGATAACTGGAAGCAGATTGCAGGATTTTTGTGTGGAGCAGTTCTTTAACAATTCTTTCTCATTGGGACAGAGCTAAGGTGGGCAAAACCCCACCCTGGTCACTGAGGCATACAACTATGGCCACTCAAAGTGTTTCCCCTGGGCTGGAAGTGCAGTGCCCTTTGTGTACCCCACCCCATACTTAACATTATCTTCTCATGGAGGAGAGCATCTTCATCCCTTCTTTGAGCTTGGGGCTGTTGTGTCATCCTGGAAATTCCCGCTCCTATAGCTGCTATGGTTACGGTGGTATCGTGGATTCCTTCACTGTTGCTTCAGGAATTCCTTAGGAGATTGTGCTAGAAACAATTAATGTCAGATGCTCAAGAGGAGATGCTTCTAGTGGTTCTGCTGCTGACAAGGCGCTAGGAGGAGGCTTTCAGGACTCAGCAGCAACATGATGTTTTATTAGGCCCCTGCGTTATGGCCTCCTAAGATCCCAGTCTGATGGTAGTATATGCAAGAAACCTCAGATCTTAAAGGCATCTTCCTTAAGACTGACGTGTGCTATAGTCAGTCACTTGGTACATGAGGGAGGTGACCTAGAAAAAAAAGGCTACGACAGTGCTGTCCGCATGTGGCTACACATTAGAATCACCTGGAGAGCTTTTACAATCCCAGTGCCCAAGTCACACCCCATACAAATTAAATCACAATGTCTGGAGTGAGAGCCAGGTACCACTAATTTTTTAAAGACCCCTAGCTGATTTCAGTGTGCAGTAAATTTTGCAGTCAATAGGCTAGCTAATGATTTGTCCAAGATCACACAGCTGGGGACAGGAACTTACCATGGTTCAACTCCACTGTTTTTAGCTAAAACCGACCCTTGCCCTAAAAATGAAGGATGAGTAGACATAGTATCTTTCACAATTGCCCTTCAAGGTGAATATGTAGCCCCAGTTCATTAGTGAAGAATATGAGTGTGTTTCCGGTTGGCCTTGTTACATGTGGAAGGAGGCCTTCCGGTAGTGCTCACACCAGCTGTTGGACATGTAGTGACGTTCATTCAACAAGTGTCTGTGGAGGGCCTACCGTGTACCAGGCTTGTCCTAGGCTGTATCAATAAACGGTGAACAAGGAACGTAAGGGTTTTCCCTCCCAGAGCTTATCAGCTAATGAAGGACCCAATGGCATAATTCAGTGATTCCAACACTTTAGGGTTAAGAGTGTAAAGGGAACTTATTTTATTCATTTGCACTGGGCCTTGTTTCTTCAAGAGGATTTGTGGCAGCAAACACACATAATGAAGTTGTTAGAATATAAATAAGAAACAGAAATCAAGACTAGGGAAAATATAAATAAGAGTAGAGAGTCAAGAACAGAAGAAGAAAAATTTTAAATTATGCAAGTCATAAGGATCCACTTGGGCTGAACCTCAAATTTGGCATTAAGTGTCCTGGCAGCCATATTAAAAAGGAAACTATGGTTAGTTATAAAGTTCTTGTTGTCAGAAAGAAAAAAAAAATACCATTTCCTCAGGGAAGGAAAGGCTTTCCTAACAACTTGGCTCTTGAGGAGATGTCTAATGTGGAGCTTCACACAGTCTCCTATAGCGACTGCAAAAAATGGATTTTATAACAGTGCCTTGCAGACCCTGCAATAAAAGTGAGGATATAAAACAAAAATGCGATTTAATAAATCTATTTCTGTCATGAGTAGGTGATCAGAAGTAAGTTGATTTGGGCCAAATATATGTCCAGATGAACCTACGACTGGAAGGTGCAGTGCCTGGGGGATACCCTTATAACAGTCTTCATAGTTTCTCTCTACTGGGATTTCCATAGGCATACGGTTATATTTTTCATTTTCTGGGGTCGAGTTGAAGGGTAAGTGTTCCATGTTGTGGATAATGGAATAGTTTTTACCAGGGGTCAGCAAACAGTTTCTGTAAAGGGGCAGATAGTAAATATTTTAGCCCTTGTGGGCCAGACGATCTCTGTCATAACAATTCAGTGCTGCAGTTGTAACACAAAAGCAGCCACAGACAACACATAAGTGCACGGGCATGTCTGTGTTCCAGTAAAGCCTGATTTATAAAAACAGGTGGCAGGTCAAATTTGGCTGACAAACTATATTGCCAACCGCTGGTTTAACCTAAAAAATTTTCTAAAGCCAAGTATATTATTGGTATTCTTTTGTTGGAATTATGGAACATTTCGAAACTTGGCAAGTCTTGGTCAGTGGTTACTTTGGCCTTATTATTTAGTTGATAGCAGGTGATGATACATGCTGGAGAGAACATGGTTCATGTTGAGGTTACAAATTCATTCAGCTCATTGGCACAACATGCAGACCCCAAAGCAATCCAGTACAACTATTCACACATCCAAGTGACGCTCAGCAGACACGGAACCACGGTCGTTGCAGCAGAGAGCTGGGCTGGGTCTAAACATTTTTTGTTCCATGTGGAGAAGGAGAATTGTTATGGTCTTCACTGGGAGGTCTCACAAAGCAACATGGATTCTCTGTTAAGATCTCATGGTTCCTTAGGGCAGAGAGAAGACACTGGATTATTTCCAGCAGGCTGATGTGTGCTATTCACTCTCTTATCATCTTTTCGAGTGCAAAATCTATTCCAGGCTACCCGATACAGAGTCTAACCAACCTTCCATGAGTACAGCCAAAGATATGGCTACACTCAGTGAAAAAACAAAACAAAACAAAACATGATTTCACTGTAAAAGGGGCTTAGCTATGAGCAGATAATACATGTTGAAGGTTTATCATGGCCTGAATTCTTAAGTACCCCCCACTGGCCATAAACTAATCTGGGAAGTCAATTGTGTAATGGAGCTACTTTAAAGGGTTAAGTCTGGGAAGTCCTCAGAAGAGGTGGCTTCAAGTGATTTAGTATCTGCAACAACAGGCGCTTAAGGCTTCGGCCTTAAAGTCTGTAAAAACATGACTGTGGGGCTTCCCTGGTGGCGCAGTGGTTGAGAGTCTGCCTGCCAGTGCAGGGGACACGGGTTCAAGCCCTGGTCTGGGAAGATCCCACATGCCGCGGAGCAACTAGGCCCCTGAGCCACAACTACTGAGCCTGCGCGTCTGGAGCTTGTGCTCCGCAACAGGAGAGGCCACGATAGTGAGAGGCCCGTGCACTGCGATGAAGAGTGGTCCCCGCTCGCCGCAACTAGAGAAAGCCCTCGCACAGAAACGAGGACCCAACACAGCCAAAAATAAATAAATTAATTAATTAAAAAAAATTTTAAATATATATATATATATAGAAACATGGCTGTGAATATAATGGTGGAACCAACCTTTGGGGCTTCATTGTCAGTCTGAACAGAATTTGGTATACCATACTTTCTGGATAGCAGGGAATTGTTTTGTTAGCTCTGTTGGGAATTTCCTAACTATTCACTTCTCCAGCAGCATAAGGTGGTTAAGAAAATAATTTTGCTCGTTGTGATAGAATATTTCAGGCTTATGGAGAGCAAATACTGTCTTTATCTTCATATACCCAGGGCTTAGCCCCATACCAGATCCCTAAGGGTTGCTGTAGAACGTGTGCCTAATGAATGAATCCCAGACAAAATCAACCTGTTTGCGTAGCTAGTGTCACAGAGTGATGGGCTGCCAGGAAAGGACATAGCTCCTTTTCATTACACAAATTGTGGCAGACATTGAACCCTCCAAAAGAGACTAAGCTTTTTGTTTGGGTATTGGAACAAAGCATGCCTACACAACTTAAAAAGCAGAAAACCACACAGATGGAATCGTAGTGTTTCCCAGCAGATATCACCAGATGGGGGAGGGAGTAAGAGATTAGCGATCAAGTTCACGTGGCATGTATGAATATTTTTAATAATGCTATTCTTAACAAGCAGGATTTGAGGCCAGAGACGTTTCCAGGGTAAATTTCTTAGGGAAAATGACTGGTATCAAAGTTGCCTGAGACTTCTATTTTTTAGGAAGTAACAAGTGACCAGACATATTATTTTGTTCCCGGCTCTCTTTCTTCTCGCCCCTGCCAGTATGCTTATTTATAACAATAACTTTCACAGTTGCCTTAAGGAAACCAATTTCCTTCAACAGAAGTCACAACATGATCTTACAGTCATACTTTTTTTTTTTTTTTTTTGTGGTACGCAGGCCTGTCACTGTTGTGGCCTCTCCCGTTGCGGAGCACAGGCTCCGGACGCGCAGGCTCAGCGGCCATGGCTCACGGGCCCAGCCGCTCCGCGGCATGTGGGATCTTCCCGAACCGGGGCACAAACCCATGTCCCCTGCATCGGCAGGAGGACTCTCAACCACTGCGCCACCAGGGAAGCCCCAGTCATACTTTTTAAAATGTTGCTGCCACTAATGAGAAGAGATGCATAGAGAATAGTGACGTTCCGAGCCAAAAATCAAATCCTGGGCAGCAGTGTGAGGTGCTGCCACAGCTCTGCCCCGACCCCACCCTGGTGGCCAGGTCTTACCAGTAGGAAGGAAGGAGAGAACCAAGAGGATGAGGACGTACACAGAAACCCTCAGAACCCGGCAGATGCTCCAGCCCTGAGCATTTCATTGTAGGCTTCCATGGCTACCAGAGGAATGTGGGAATGAGGACAGAAACAGAGCAGAACTTAAGCAAAGTCTAACATCATGTGGGGGTAGATTTAACACGGGTAATTTGTCATACTGTAATAGATAAATTGCCTACCTGACTGCATTCAGCAGGTTCATAAGGGACAAACTTTGGCCCCAGGGACGTTTATTTATTTTTTAAACATCTTTATTGGAGTATAATTGCTTTACAATGTTGTGTTAGTTTCTGCTATATAACAAAGTGAATCAGCCATATGCACATGTATATCCCCATATCCCTTCCCTCTTGCATCTCCCTCCCACCCTCCCTATCCCACCCCTCTAGGTGGGCACAAAGCACTGGCTCATCTCCCTGTGCTATGTGGCTGCTTCCCACTAGCTATCTATTTTACATTTGGTAGCGTATATATGTCCGTGCCACTCTCTCACTTCATCCCAGCTTCCCCTTCCCCTTCCCCATGTCCTCAAGTCCATTCTCTATGTCTGTGTCTTTATTCCTGTCCTACCCCTAGGTTCTTCAGAACCAATTTTTTGTTTTGAGATTCTATATATATGTGTTAGCAAACGGTATTTGTTTTTCTCCTTCTGACTTACTTCACTCCATATGACAGACTCTAGGTCCATCCAGCTCACTACAAATAACTCAATTTCATTTCTTTTTATGGCTGAGTAATATTCCATTGTATATATGTGCCACATCTTCTTTATCCATTCATCTGTCGATGGACACTTAGGTTGTTTCCATGGCCTGGCTATTGTAAATAGAGCTGCAATGAACATTGTGGTACATAACTCTTTTTGAATTATGGTTTTCACAGGGTATATGCCCAGTAGTGGGATTGCTGGGTCATGTGGTAGTTCTATTTTTAGTTTTTTAGGGAACCTCCATACTGTCTCCATAGCGGCTGTATGAATTTACATTCCCACCAACAGTGCAAGAGCGTTCCCTTTATTCCACACCCTCTCCAGCATTTATTGTTTCTAGATTTTTTGATGATGGCCATTCTGACTGGTGTGAGGTGATACCTCATTGTAGGTTTGATTTGCATTTCTCTGATGATTAGTGATGTTGAGCATTCTTTCATGTGTTTGTTGGCAATCTGTATATCTTCTTTGGAGAAATGTCTATTTAGGTCTTCTGCCCATTTCTGCATTGGGTTGTTTGTTTTTTACTATTGAGCTGCATGAGCTGTTTTGTATATTTTAGAGATTAATCCTTCGTCAGCTGCTTCATTTGTAAATATTTTCTTCCATTCTGAGGGTTGTCTTTTCATCTTGTTTATGGTTTCCTTTGCTGTGCAAAAGCTTTTAAGTTTCATTAGGGCCCATTTGTTTATTTTTGTTTTTATTTCCATTTCTCTACGAGGTGAGTCAAAAAGGATCTTGCTGTGATTTATGTCATAGAGTGTTCTGCCTGTGTTTTCCTCTAAGAGTTTTATAGTGTCTGGCCTTACATTTAGGTCTTTAATCCATTTTGAGTTTTTTTTTTTACATTTTTTTCTATTTATTTATTTATTTATTTACATCTTCATTGGAGTATAATTGCTTTACAATGGTGTGTTAGTTTCTGCTTTATAACAAAGTGAATCAGCTATACATATACATATGTCCCCATATCTCTTCCCTCTTGCGTCTCCCTCCCTCCCACCCTCCCTATCCCACCCCTCCAGGCGGTCACAAAGCACTGAGCTGATCTCTCTGTGCTATGCGGCTGCTTCCCACTAGCTATCTACCTTACGTTTGGTAGTGTATATATGTCCATGCCTCTCTCTCGCTTTGTTACAGCTTACCCTTCCCCCTCCCCATATCCTCAAGTCCATTCTCTAGTAGGTCTGTGTCTTTATTCCTGTCTTATCCCTAGGTTCTTCATGACATTTTTTTTTCTTAAATTCCATATATATGTGTTAGCATACGGTATTTGTCTTTCTCTTTCTGACTTACTTCACTCTGTATGACAGACTCTAGGTCTATCCACCTCATTACAAATAGCTCAATTTCATTTCTTTTTATGGCTGAGTAATGTTCCGTTGTATATATGTGCCACATCTTCTTTATCCATTCATCTGATGATGGACACTTGGGTTGTTTCCATCTCCGGGCTATTGTAAATAGAGCTGCAATGAACATTTTGGTACATGAGTCTTTTTGAATTATGGTTTTCTCAGGGTATATGCACAGTAGTGGGATTGCTGGGTCATATGGTAGTTCTATTTGTAGCTTTTTAAGGAACCTCCATACTGTTCTCCATAGTGGCTGTACCAATTCACATTCCCACCAGCAGTGCAAGAGTGTTCCCCTTTCTCCACACCCTCTCCAGCATTTATTGTTTCTAGATTTTTTGATGATGACCATTCTGACTGGTGTGAGATGATATCTCATGGTAGTTTTGATTTGCATTTCTCTAATAATTAATGATGTTGAGCATTCTTTCATGTGTTTGTTGGCAGTCTGTATATCTTCTTTGGAGAAATGTCTATTTAGGTCTTCTGCCCATTTTTGGATTGGGTTGTTTGTTTGTTTGTTATTGAGCTGCATGAGCTGCTTATAAATTTTGGAGATTAATCCTTTGTCAGTTGCTTCATTTGCAAATATTTTCTCCCATTCTGAGGGTTATCTTTTCATCTTGTTTATGGTTTCCTTTGCTGTGCAAAAGCTTTGAAATTTCATTAGGTCTCATTTGTTTATTTTTGTTTTTATTTCCATTTCTCTAGGAGGTGGGTCAAAAAGGATCTTGCTGTGATTTGTGTCATAGAGTGTTCTGCCTATGTTTTCCTCTACGAGTTTGATAGTTTCTGGCCTTACATTTAGGTCTTTAATCCATCTTGAGCTTACTTTTGTGTATGGTGTTAGGGAGTGATCTAATCTCATACTTTGACATGTACCTGTCCAGTTTTCCCAGCACCACTTATTGAAGAGGCTGTCCTTTCTCCACTGTACTTTCCTGCCTCCTTTATCAAAGATAAGGTGACCATATGTGCGTGGGTTTATCTCTGGGCTTTCTATCCTGTTCCATTGATCTATCTTTCTGTTTTTGTGCCAGTACCATACTGTCTTGATTACTGTAGCTTTGTAGTATAGTCTGAAGTCAGGGAGCCTGATTCCTCCAGCTCCGTTTTTCGTTCTCAAGATTGCTTTGGCTATTCGGGGTCTTTTGTGTTTCCATACAAATTGTGAACTTTTTTGTTCTAGTTCTGTGAAAAATGCCAGTGGTAGTTTGATAGGGATTGCATTGAATCTGTAGATTGCTTTGGGTAGTATAGTCATTTTCACAATGTTGATTCTTCCAATCCAAGAGCATAGTATATATCTCCATCTGTTTGTATCATCTTTCATTTCTTTCATCAATGTCTTACAGTTTTCTGCATACAGGTCTTTTGTCTCATTACATAGGTTTATTCCTAGGTATTACCCCAGGGACATTTATTAAATATCACCCCATCCTTGTTACCTTTACCGCTTTCTGATTTCTGCATCACCAGACCAAGGGATCTTGAGCATCTGTTCATAGTTTTGCTCCTAACCCTCCCCCAACATGAACCAGAAGGCAACAGAAATAGAATAGAGACAAATAGATAACCTTAAGTAACTTCTAGGTTTACCTCACTGTCCTGTTTGGTGCATGTAGAGAGCCAATTATAAACTGTCACAATGCCGAGCATCTTTGGATGATAAGAATACACTAATCTCCAAGGTCGGTATTCGTCATTTTTAGCTGTGTATTCATTTGTTCACTGATCCATCCTTTGATATTCTTGCTCTTAGGGCCTGAGGATCATTTTCTCAGATGCATCTCGGCTCATCTTCCGGCTCAGTTCCTCCAGTGGTGTGCGGGCCACCATCAGACTGTATGCAGAAAGCTATGAGAGGGATCCCAGTGGTCATGACCAGGAGCCCCAGGTACCTGAACGGAGCTGTGCTCTCAGCACTGTGTGTCTTACTGCTCCTGGAAAACTTAAGGAGCGTTAGTGGGGGTGATTTGACTTTCTAGAGAGGTGTATTGATAGCTCCAGCTATCAAGGACAAACTGCGAGTGACTCTAAGCAGATTTAACTCATTTATTGCAGTGTTTGAAACAGAAAAATTGCTCTCAAGCATCTATGAGTTTAGACCAGCATTTCCGAAACCACTTGCCTCTCTTGACTGTTCTGCAGTTTGTTGATTGTGGTAACCTCAAGAGAGGCACCTTGTATACACCAGTTAAGGAAATTTTGAGTTTAGAGTCAAGCGGGTCAAACTCTTTAGAGCCTTGTCTATACTCATGTAAATGATGGGTTCCCAAGTGTTCGGAAAACTCTGGGTTGGACCATGTCCGTGAGGTGCCACTATAGATGCTACCCAGGGCTTCCTCTCTGAGGTTGCTGCATGGCCCACTGTGAGAGGAGGGGCCATGGCTGGTCTGAATTTAAAGTGAAGGGAGGACTCTGACACAGCTGGGCTGGCCTGTGTATGGCAGAGCCCCCTCAAGCTGTCAGCACAGAGCTAATTAAAAACTCACTTAGAAAAGCAACAGCACAACCATATCCTCACCCCCATATTCGTTAAAGCTCCCGGCAACATTACTGAATACCAGAAAGTACCCATTATAATGCTGGGCACTTCCATCTACACTGCTAGCTGCCCCTCCCTGCCTTGGTCTCTAGTTCAGCCTGGGTTTTGAGGCAGAGTCCTTGAGGAAATGGTTCCTTGAGATGAAACCATTGGTTCCATCTGCAGTGCTTCTTTTGTGGAGAAGTAGAGAAGCAAAGAAAAACTCACTGCTTCTCAGTGTAGAGTTGCCCAGGATTCTCAGGTATCATTTGCCAAAGTTGCTCCATGGATGGAATAAGATACCAGGGAGGGTTATCTTTCTTTGTAAGTAATGTAGTGGTTTTTGTTTTTGTTTTTAATGGTATCTTTCTTTCGAGGGTCTCAAAGAACTTGATGAAAATGGTACCATAGAACCTTACACCTGACTCTGTAACCAGTGGATCTATCTGGAGTAAAATTACCCCAGATGGGGAAGAAGAGGCCTGGGAGGCCTCTGTTGTCAGGGTCACTGAGAGTGTGAAGGGGCAGAGCACGAAGCCAGCATTGAGACTTTGGCCTTTCCTTCTCAGGATCCCAGGCTCTCCACGCAGGGATGTGCCACGCTCTGCCAGCATAATTTGTTACTGAGTATATTTCACCCCAGATAGTACCAAATCATGCAAGAATTGGAGGCTAACACTGTCTTTCCGTATAAAACTCTTCTACATCTCATGTTGGGAAGTGAGATTAAAGCAAGGGCCTGAAAGTCCAGAGCTACGTACAGGGTGAGGAATGATATTCCTGGCCTCACCAACTCTGACTCACTCTGATTCGAGGCTATTTTTTCCTCAACATTCCTTTCCCTATTTGCACGGGGTAAGTGGTTATGATGTTTTCTTATTTACCTTTGCACTAACTGCAGAAGTATGTCCAAGCCATTAGACACATGTAAAAATACCCTATACACATATGAGTCTCTCTCTGAGGTGGTCCCCAAAGGCCAAGTGGTACCACTTTGTTTTTAAGGTTTACTTTGAAGTTGAAAACCACCACAGGTCTGCTGCTAGAAGGTTGTGTGGTAAGTATATACGTCAAAGAAACCATAAGTAATGCTGGTTATAATCGCCATTGCTGTGTATTTCCCATCCTGTTGGTTTAAAGTTTGCCACTTTGAATGGTTGGGAAATCCCTTCACTGATAGGGCTCTTCTTCTGATCGCTGGTATTCCTTCCCTTTGTAACCCTAAGTGAGGGTTTTGCCGGACGTAGCTAGGTGGGCCTCAGAATATTTAGCTTATGATCTAGCTAAAAATTTTAGATGAAAATAGAACGCCTTGTTCAAAGACCAGACATCACTGGCTCATCATCTTAAGCCGTACTGTGTAATATATTTCAGTCAAGATACAATTTAGAGTAAGATTTTAAAAGGCATCTAAACCCCTAAGGAAGAGGAAGCAGCATCTCTCAATAGGCCCACCTGTCTCAATTACTGCTGAACTGTCCCTAGGCATCTAAGTTTAACCACTGGGGGGCCTCCTTCCAGCACTGCTTTCCAGGACCACCTGCTTCTGCCTTCCAAGAGCTCTGGAAGGAAAAGCCTGTGGTTAACTGTTAACAGAGATCAAAGATAAGGCCTTCTGCTCAAGCTGCTAATATTATTATTGGTCCAGGGCCTGACAGGGCAACACCAGCGTGTGGTGCTTTCTTAGCTACAGAGACCTCTTCCACCTTTTTATTATTTTTTTAAATTAATTAATTAACTTATATTTGGCTGTGTTGGGTCTTCATTGCTGTGCACGGGCTTTCTCTAGTTGCTGTGAGCAGGGGCTACTTTTTGTTGCGGTGCGCGGGGCTTCTCATTGCGGTGGCTTCTCTTGTTGCAGAGCACGAGCTCTAGGCACGCGGGCTCAGTGGTTGTGGCTCACTGGCTCTAGAGCGCAGGCTCAGTAGTTGTGGTGCACGGGCTTAGTTGCTCTGCGGCATGTGGCATCTTCCCAGACCAGGGCTCGAACCCGTGTCCCCTGCATTGGCAGGCAGATTCTCAACCACTGCGCCACCAGAGAAGTCCCTCTTCCACCTTTTTAGCTTGTTCTGACTCAGAGCCCAGAAAGCAGCGAACAGATCCCTCCCCACACACACTCCCACTTGCACTCAGAAGCCCATAAAAGTACGTCTCTGGTCTATAGAGATTCCATTGATAATCTTATTCTAATGCAACAGGTATTTTTGACTGTTTTACCCACGCTAACAAGTTATTTAACAAGAAGACTCCCTTATTACTGTTATTTAACAAGAGTTCCCTTTAACTAGCTTATCAGCATCTGGCTCTTCTACTTTGCACATGGATAGTTTCTTTTCCAGACACTTTAGACACATGTGAACAGAACATGTTTTAAACATTTATACTGTGGTTGCCTTGTGGAAGTATTCATAGCTATCCTAGTGATGCAACTAGGAAAACTTGTGATACAATCTATATGCACGTAAGTCTCTACTCCTGAGTGTAGATTTTCCATTTGAGTACTTTTGTCTAACAGTGATTATGCTATTTGTCTTAAGCTGATGTAAAATAATTTCTTATCTACATCAGAAAGTATTTTTTAAAAAATTCTGTTCATGTGCACCTAAGAATTGGTGGTGAGGGGAGGAAGGGGGGGAGGGCTCTGATGAGTTGCAGAGGTGCTTGCCTTGCCCTCACCCTGTGTCCTTGGTAAATTAGGAAGGAAAGCTTCCAAGGCCTATTTCTTGGAGATGACACAGTTTTCAAAATACAAGCTTACTTTAATTTTACTGGCAATCAGTAGGCCTTCCATGAGCCCTCACACCAGCTGGGAATAATTTGGAAAAAGGGATGAGCCAAAAGAATTTAAATTCACAGGTAACCAGAAACAGTCCAGTTATTTCCATTTTCTTTCCCACCAAGCTTATTAGCAGGACCGCTAAATTCACTTTTTTTCACCTTCTTTCCTTGTCCCTTTGAGCCTGAGGGTGGAATAGCTAATAAACAATAAAAGATCCAAAAGGAAAAGGAAGGAGAAGTTTAGCTAAGGCCTGGGGTAATCACAGGCTGATAATCAGTTCCCTGCTAATCAGCAGTTGGCTTTGGAGCTATAATTGCAGATTGTAACCGTGCTCCACCCCATCCAGCCCCTGGAAGGAGACTGATCTTCTCTAACCCTCCTTACAAATTGAGGGAATTTATGTATGTATTTCTGATAAGCTGTACATACAACACCTTAAAAACTAATATCTAAGCACCAGAAGTCTCTCTACACTGGATTCCTCTGTCAAACCAAAGGCCATCTGGTGTTTTGTCCTAGCTGTTCTTATTTTGACTTTATAATCCAGCAATATAAAGCCCAGAGCCCTTTTGTACTATGCTGGGAGAGCATATAATTTATCTTCTAAACCACGGTACTTCTGAGAGTGAAAGGGGGCACTGATCCCAGATAAACAGCTGGTTACTCTAGCTACACACCTTCTTGCTCTCTGAGATCTGCACACCTCTTTGGAGACGGGTTTCTAAGAGCGTCAGCAATATAAACCCAGTAGTACAGAGAGAGCAGGCCAGGAAGGGAAGAGTTAGATCAGTGGTTCTAACCCGAACTGCACAGCAGAACCATTTGGGGGCCTTGGTGAGGATAACCCGCGGGCCCACTCTCAGAGATTGACTTTAATTATTCCGCCTGGACTTATAGTTTTAAAAAGCTACCCAGATGATTCTGATTAGCCGAGTGCGTCTCAGACTTTAAGGTGTGTATGAATCACCTGGAGATCTTATCAAGATGAAGATTCTGACTCAGGTTTGGGGAAGCCTGGAGAGTCTGCATTTCTAGCAAGCCCCAAGGCATATTGTGCTGCTGGTACAGGGGCAGCACTTGAACAGCTAAGAGTTAGATGAACTGTGAAGCCCTAAAAACAGGACCTTGAAAAAAAAATTTTAAGGGGGAAATTTGATTTTTATTTAGATATTTTTTCCATTTTCAGAATTAAACTTTTTTTAAAAAAATTAAAGTATATTTGATCGACCTTGAAATCTTTAAAATGGTCGAAGGGGCAACACCTGTTTTTAGTGCCCTTGCAGGCATGGGCCGCTGTCCTCTAGACTTCCCAGTTGCCCGGTGGACTCCACGTGAATGTCTTGTAGGTCTTTCCAACTTGACGCCTGCCAGCACTCTGCTCCCCTCCCCCACCAAACCCTGCTTCTTTCAGTGTCTTCTTCATCTCAGTAAATGGCAGTTTCATCCTTCCAGTAGGTTCGGCCAGAAATCTAAGATTCATCCTTGACTCCTTTCTTTCTCTCCTACCCCACATCCAAGAGCAAATCCTATCAACTTGACCTTCAGAACACAACCAGAGCCTGACCCCGACTTACCAGCCTCCTTCCTTCCAGTCTTGCCCACTCCCTTGCCCACACCCTAGTCTCAGCACAGCAACCAGAAGACTTTTTTAAAAAACATGTTAGATCACCTCATGACTCTGAAATCCTCCAGTGGGTCCCCAGCTCACTCAGAGAAGAGCCGAAACCCTTCCTGTGGTCTCAGACGCAACTGGAAATGGCCCCTTTTCTCCCTCTGACTTCACCTCCTACCTCTCATCCTGTTTCTCTCTCCACTGCAGCCATTGTTTGGTGAACATGCCAAGAATACTCTGCCTCATGGCACTTAACAGTGGCTGTTCCCTCTGCCTGGAATGCTTTTCCCTCTGATATCTGCATGGCCTTCCCCCTCACTCCTCAGTGAGGGTTACCCTGGCCACTCTACATAAAATAGCCCTCATACCCGAGTGCGACTTAACTCCCTTGCCCTGCTTTACTTTTCTCCATAGTACATAGTCCCGTCACATATATATTTACTTGTTTATTTGTTTTATTGTCTGTCTCCACCCAGTAGAATAAAACACCAGGAGGCCAGCGCTTAGTTTTTTTTCACTGTATCCCTAATGCACAGAATACCACCTGGCATACGGTAAATGTCCAGTACAATTTTGCCAAATGAACGAAAATACAAACAGTCCCCGACTTATCATGGTTCAACTTGATTTTTCTACTTTTTGATGGTGTGAAAGTAATTAAGCATTCAGTAGAAACCGTACTTCTAATTTTGATCTTTTCCTGGGTTAGCGATATGTGGTCCCATACTCTCTGGTGATGCTGGACAGCAGCACTGAGCCACAGCTCCTGGTCAGCCCCACAATCTCAAAGGAAAACAACCAATGGATACACTTACAACCACTCTGTATCCCTACAACCGTTCTGATTTTCACTTCAGTACAGTATTCAATAAATTACATGAGCCATTCAATACTTTATTATAAAATAGTCTTTGTGTTAGATGAATTTGCCCCACTGTAAGCTAATGTAAGTGTTCTGAGCACGTTTAAGGTAGGCTAGGCTAAGCTAAGGTGTTCCTTATGTTAGGTGTGTTAAATGCATTTCTGACTTACAGTATTTTCAGCTTAAGATGGGTTTATCAGGAGGTTACCCATCGTAAATCAAGGAAGATCTATATTCAGTGTTAATTGCTTTGCAATATCTCACGCTGATTATATCACACAGGAAACTGTACTCAGTATGAACCTTGGTGCTACCATCAGGTTTTCTTCTGTGATTGAGGGTTTGAATAAAACCAGTTGTCATTTTTAAGGTCTACAATGTGCCAGGCACCATTCTACATATTGGGTTGGCCAAAAGGTGCGTTCTACATATTGGGTTGGCCCAAAGGGCAAAACATTGTATGGAAAAACCCAGACACACTTTTTGGCCAACCCAGTATTTTAGATGTATCCAATATTTTATTAATGGTTCCAGTGGCCCCCAGAGTGGAATTATCGTCCCGCTTTTGCAAGTGAGTAAACTGAGTCAGGGAACATTCAGTCCCACGGATCAGGTAAGGTCTGGATTGGAGATTCATACTAGGTCTTAATAAAACCCATGTTTTGAGGTCCTGAGGAGGTCCCGAGGAGAGAGAATTTCTTCTTACCTGTGCTTGAACCCAAGGTTGCACCTGGAGCCTCGGTTCAGTGTTACTGAGAGACTTTTTTCTCACACCAACAACCAATTCTCTGATTCTTAGCCACCAACTGGGTGTCTAACAGTTCAATTCAGTTGAGATTAACTACGTTGAGTTAGCCCAGACCCACAGGTTAAGGGCTCAGTCCCACAAGATTGCCCCCACTTCAGACACTAGCTGCAAATGGGCACCCAGGCTCCCCACATTTCCACCCATTTGACTACAAATTCAGGGGTTCCCATGATTTCCCCCTTAGGCTTGATAATTTGCTAGAATGACTCACAGAACCCAGAAAAGCACTTTACTTACTCTCAGTGATTTTTTATAGAGGATGCAACTCGAGGACAGCCCAATGGAAGAGGCAGGGCAAGGTACACAGGGAAGGGTGTTCAGAGTTCCACACCTTCTTCTGGTATGCTGCTGCCGGAGCGCCCTGAGGTCTTCGCCAGCTCAGAAGCTCTTTGAACCCTGTTGTTTAGGAGTTTTTGGAGGTTTCATTACCTAGGCACAATTGATTAAATCACTGAGTGTTCCTGATTGAACTCAGTCTCCAGCCCCTCCCCCTTCCTGGGACATGGGGGTTGGGTGGAGGGTTCCAATCCTCTCATCACCTGGTTGGTTCCTTGGGCTACAGTCCTCATCCTGATGCTGTCTGGGCTCTCACCAAGAGTCACTTCCTTAACATAAACTCAGGTATGGTTGAAACGGGCTTATTATGGCTTGACACTCCTGTCAGGAAATTCAAAGGATTTTGGAAGTTCTGTGCCAGGGACAAAGACCGAATCTATTCTTTATTATACTGCACGTACAAATGTTGATAACGGTGAGTGCTTTGAGAACAACCAGTTTTCTCCTCCTTAATTTGAATTAGCAATGAATAGGTTATTAAAAATTATTAAAAGAATAATGTTATAAATACATACCAGTTATGTTTTATAGCTAATAGGGATCTAAAGTAAGTGGTTAAAAAGTTGGAGAATAAAGTTAGATATTGAAATAATGGGCGTGTTGTGGAAAACTTGGAAATAGAATGGAATTCAGAAGTGACACATAGGGCTTCCCTGGTGGCGCAGTGGTTGAGAGTCTGCCTGCCGATGCAGGAGACACAGGTTCATGCCCTGGTCCGGGAAGATACCACATGCCGCGGAGCGGCTGGGCCCGTGAGCCGTGGCCGCTGAGCCTGCGCGTCCAGAGCCCGTGCTCCGCAACGGGGGAGGCCACAACAGTGAGAGGCCCGCGTACTGCAAAAAAAAAAAAAAGAAGTGACACATAAATGGACATTAACTTAGGCATTCAATTTTCATAACAAGATGAAAAAATATATATGTATATGTATGTATACATATGTGTGTGTTTATGTATGTATGTGTTTGTATATTTATATACACACATATATACACATGGTTTTGGAATCATACTACATAAATATATATCAAAAACAGTATGTCGTATTCAAAAAGAAAACCAGCACACAGATGTATTAATAGCCATACATGCAAGGAAAACCATGAAATACTTCATTTTTCTCTTCAGAGTTTAGTCTGTATTGCTGTAGTTTGGAGGTATGGGGGAGGGTGGAGTGATGCAGAGAGAGTTGAGAAGAGCAGCACGTGGTTAAAGGGTTGGGATGTAAACTCTATGGCCAAGTTGCAGAGCTGGCTCATTTTGCTTGAAAGAGAGGCGTGACCTGGAGGTCTTCAGGAATTTAAAGAATAATGTGATGCAGAGAAAGATGACCAGCTGTTCTCCATAACTGATGAATATGTAATTTGAGGAAATAAATTCAAGCTGAACTGGAAGTGATTCAGATTGCCTGTTAGAACAATTTCCCAACTTAAGATGGCTGGTTTGTGCTTTTCTAGAAGTCTCCATGACCACAAAGATTCAAATAATTTTTAAATATGGGCAAGGGTGGAAGGAACAGAGAAAGGTAACATTTCAACGTATTCTTCAGCCTAAAAATTTTGGTTCTGTGATTATTACTTTTTAAAAAAGAAAGAAAAGAAACAAATTCTGGTGAGGTGGGTTAGATTTCCCTCTAGTGGCCTAGAAAGGAATTTAGTACAACTGTTTTCACCAATCAGAGCCACTTGGAGCTGAATTAAAATTGAGAAAGAAGCAAACATGTATGGGTTTTCTTTATTTCTACTCATTTAGGTGAATTGCCCATTAAAAAAATGACAGGGCAAACAGTCCTTATTTTTCTTACTTGGATATTGAAATCTGGACTCACGCTCTGCTATTACTGTGGGTTGTTTTCCCTGGAACTGAGGGACCTTTCCTGGGATGGTCATCTGATGGGGTGTGATAAACTCCCTTGGGCTTGGAATTTGGCAGGTGTTTTGAAGGGGCTAGTGACTGTCGCAATCCAGGGCTGTTTAGGGTTTTGACGACAGTGCGCCTTTCCCTCTGCCTCTGCTGGGATCACAACTCCCTTTAAGGTACTGAGTGTGTGCTGGCTTGGGGCAGAGACTCACCCTGTCCCCCCACACTGTGGACATTCAGGGACTTGTGGGAAAGCGTGTGCCTTGATGACAGCTGGCTGTCACTCGTGTCAATCCCACAAATAGGGCCCATCTTAAATCCTCCTTTTTTTGCAGTATATGCAAAAAAGACCCTTGCTCCAAATCTTGTCAGACTGTCTTGATATTGCTAATTTATCCCAAGAACCTAGTGGTCTTAAGAAGTAGATCAGCTAAAAGTCATGCCTTGATCCTGGCTCTGGGTCAATTTTGAATTAAGGTTTACAGACCCAAAGCTCTGAAAACAAATTAGATTTCCTCTCCCCACGTCCCCACGTGTCATTCAAAATAAAAACAAAATCAGCTTTAAAAATAAAGGTAAGGAAATCTAACAAAACCTTGGTATTTTTTCTCCTTACAAGGCTATTATTTCGGCGCTTCTGCGTTATTGTGCCCAAAGCACATACTTAACCAGCTATTGGTTAACCTGGAGTCTTGCTGGATCTTGTTTACTCAGCCTGAAAAGGGAGCATGAGTGAATTTGCCTTGGTCACACAAGTACTAGTTAGTTAACTAGCAACTAACTAGTTGCTAGTTAGTCCCAGACTAACTAGCAAGTACAGAGGGTCACTGGCCATAACTCCTCTCGCCAGGTGAATGGGCTTGACAAGCTGTGGCCGGCACAATCTGGCTTTCCCAGCATCCTCTTTGTTCCAGCCCAGACGCACAGCACAACCAAGTTTCCATGCCTTTCAGCAGAAAGCTACTGAAGGCTCATAGGCTGGTGGTGATTCAGGCTTTCTTTGAATCAGTGCCCTTCTTTGGTGGAGAGTAAATCCTTTGCTTTACTCGTAAGTTAAGAGTGTACCTTGGCAAATAAACACTGATGGTGAACCTTGAGATTGCCTGTGACATTCAGAAGAAGGCTCAGGACGAGACCATGCATTGAAGCAGCCTGAGAAGGAGGCGGCATTGTCTGGCTTCCCCACCACGGTCACGCTTTTTTCCCATGATGAACGCGGGGTCTGGGCAGTAGAGGTGAGGAATGTGGCTGTTTTTAGCTCTCCTGTCTGCTCTTGGCTGATTTTAAGTTTGATGCCCTAATCCCCAAAAGAGAAACCCTATTCAAAATGCAGGTTGGGGGGGGGTTCCGCATCCTTTGTTTTTGCTTCCCAGGGAAGTTGGGAGGTATGACACAAACTTCGGGAGAGCGGGAGAGCAGCATATCAATAGCAGAATACTTCAACCTTAGGCAGGAGGGAAAACAACGAAAGGTTTATGAAACTCTTGTTGTACTGTTTTTCGTTGTTTGTTTTTTAGGGGAGGAGCGGGTGGTTGGTTGCTTGGTTTCATTTCCGAGCACCTTTGTTGGTAGAAGTCATCATGTAAGGCATTGTTTGGTAGGTATTCGAAACTTAATTATAGGGGCATGGGAGGTAGATGAGGCTATAAGAGTGTTTTAAAATGTAGGTTTTATTATTATTGGGGTATGGTGAGGCCAGTAGGTGAGGAGAGGATTGTCATTGAAAAGGTAGCTTGTTACTCACCATTCCCAAGAGGTGAGACAAGTCACTCCGTGCACTGCCACAGGGAGGGGGAGGAACCAGGGTTGGTTATGAGGCAGAAGGAATAGGGCGAAATGTAGCTAAGAGCTTTTATTGTGGTTTCCATGGAAAGGAAGAAGGGAGGGAGGGTTCATAGGCTTAGGATTAGCTAGTTTGAACAATTTCAGCAGGCTCTGGGGCATAGGGCTTCCTACGTTCCTAGTTGTCGGGTACTGGGCCCTGGGGTGATTAGGGCAGGTGGCTAGTGGTCTGAGTGTGAGAGCCCAACAAAGCAGGTGGTTGGGGAGTGAGCTCTAATTATAAAAGAGGGGGCCCCCAGGAGAGCTCTCTGCTCTCTCTAGAAATTAGCTAATCCTGAAGGAGCTGTCCCTTGCAGTGTCAGCAAGGTCCCAAATGTCAAAGCATCAGAATGGAGACATGCTTAATACAAAGAGGAAGAAAACACAGTGACTTTTTCAGGGGAATAAAACTGTGGAGGCACCAAGATTTTGCTTTTTTCATATACCATTGAGGCCATGTGGCCCACATTGAGAGGCTGGGCTTTGGAACCCTACATCCTTGGTCTTGAGCCCTGGGTCTGCCATTTTCCAGTTCTGTAATCTTGGGCAACTTAATTTCTGTAAACTTCAGTTACTTTATCAGTCACATGAGGATAAAAATACTTATTTCATAGGATTATTGTGATGATTACATGAACTAATTCATTTAAAGTGTTTTGGACAATGCCTGGTACATAAAAAATGCTCACTAAATGTTTGCTGTCATTAATAATTTTGTTCTTGCCATTATTTTTATTAATAGCAATGTAGACCAGAGTTTTGATCATGTGAGGATCAAAAAGTCCCAGACTAACTAGCAATTTGTTTTATAATGGAATTAACTTGTCTTGTCTTATCATCTGCCATTAAATTCTCTGAGGGCCAACTGGATCTATGGAAGATATCCCAAGTGAACCGGCAGCTTTTAAAGATGTTGGTCTTATAAGAGGGTGCCGGGGCCCTGTGACACAATGTTTTAGTTACATAATACTGTATTGAAAGGTTCAAAAATGAATTTGAAATTCTCTTCCTGTCTGTGCATTCTCCTTTCCTCTTCTCCCTCCTCCCGTTATTTAAAATTCTTACATCCGTGGAGCTAGTGGAACAAATTTGCTGCCCTCCTGGCTTGAAGCGAGAGGTACTGAGTTGGGGTTGTTCAATAATTCTGTTTTATCCAAGATAATGTGCCATTGGTTGGTTGTTCCCAACTCATTTGCCAGAGAAAAAGTATTTAAAGACTAGGGTAGGTGTGAGATAAAGACAGGATTTCTGGAGTTTCTGTTGCTTGTTATGAGGCATGTGCTTGCTGGCTTCAAAGCATTAAATGCAAAAAATTAGTCCCATGAGTTGGGAGATTGGGATTGACATATACTATTTTATATTATATATAAAATAGATAGCTAATAAGGACCTACTGTATAGCACAGGGAACTCTACTCCATACTCTGTAATGGCCGATATGGGAAAAGAATATAAGAAAGAGTGGATATATGTATTGATATAGTATAACTGATTCACTCTGTTTTACACCTGAAACTAACACAACATTGTAAATCATCTATACTCCAATAAAATTTTTTTAAAAATTAGTCCCATGGAGTAGGTGTTAGCAAGCTTTTTCTGTAAAAACCAGATAGTAAATACTTTAAGTTTTGCTCGCTGTAATAGTTTGCTAGGGCTGATGTAATAGTCCGACAGACTGGGTGCTTTGACAACAGAAATGTATTGTCTCACAGTTCTGGAGACTAGAAGTTCAAGATCAAGGTGTTGGCAGAGTTGGTTCCTTCTAAGTGCTGTGAGGGAAGGATGTGTTCCAGGCCTCTCTTCCTGGTTTGTAAATAGCTGTCTTCTCCCTCTGTCTCTATATCATCTTCCCTCTGTGTGTACCTGTGTCCAAATTTCCCCCCTTGTAAGCAGACCAGGCATATTGGAGTAGCGCCCACCCTCATGACCTCATTTTAACTAGATTGCCTCTGTCAAGACCTTATCTCCAAAGGTCACATTCTTAGGTAGTGGGGATTAGGGCTGGAACAGCTGAATGTGGGAGTGGGGGACACGAGTCAGCCCATAACACTAGTCATATTGTCCGTGTTGCAACTTCTCAACTGCCGCTGTAGCATAAAAACAGCCACAGACAATACATGAATGAATAAGTAAATTTATTTATGGGTATTAAATTAAACTTTGAATTTCATATAACTTTCACACGTCACAAAATATTCTTCTGATTTTTTTTTCAATGATTTAAAAACGTAAAGCTAAGTCTTCGTTCACAGGCTATCCAAAAACCAGGTGGTAGACCAGACTTAGCCCGAGGATTCTAGTTTGCTGACCCTGGCCTTTTTGAACATTATGCACAATTTCTGATTATATTCAGGGAAGCATACATCCAAATGAGTTTGGCTCAACAATACATTTTGTAAAAGGTACAATTACATTCGTATTCACATGTGTGTTTATATAGAGAGATGAATTTTAATGTTTTCAAAACAAGTATCAAATATCCCTGGAAATCTCCAAAATTGGCCTTCTGAGATTGAATCCCCAGCATTCGATGGCAAGAAAACCTGAAAGGAAAATGTCTTCGAGTGTGTTTGTTTCATGAAATCGAATTCCTTTTTCAGGTGTTCGGTTTCTTATAGGAAGGATTCCTTCTTTTTTCTGTTTAAAGCAGTTGCTTACGAATGATTTTCAGATGAGCAGCATTAGAACCATGTTGGAAGACAAAGGAGAACTGTTCAGGAGGAACTTGTGGGAAAATGGTGTGAGAGAGAGTCCTGGACAGTACTTAGAACACATGGGCAGCAAGTGTGGGCCACTTCTACTTGTGCAAAGCCAGGAGTGCCCTGACATTGTGTCCTGGTGTGAATGGGGCTCCCAGGAGTGGCTCACAAGGCATGATTGCGTTTCAGATGCTTTCTCAGTGACTCTCAAACCCACCGCCCACAGAAGCCCCACATCCCTTAGGAAGCCAAGTCTATTGTTGCTTTTTGTTCTTGGTTTGCTTTTAGTTACAGCCTCAGGTATCACAATGAGGATGGGCAGTATGGTACTTAACAAAAGCTAAGATACTTTGATAACTGACTAAGATTTTCCAGCTGTACATTTTGTGCTGTCTTTAACCACCTGGGCATTTCTCTATTGGTGAATCCAACTGCCGACCCCGACTTACATCAACAGAGGGTATTTCATTTTGATACTGCTCAGAATTTGCAGTCCTGATGAATTCACCGTCCGTGTAATGAATACGATTCCCTAAGCAGTTTAAAAGCAGATATAATTTACACTGTTTCTCTCAGTACCTGAAACTCTTGCTACCCAAAGAGTAGTCCCTGGTTCAGTAGCATCAGCATCGCCTGGTTGCTTCTGAGATGCAGAATCTCAGGCCCCACCCCAAACCTGCCAAATCAGATTTTGCATTTTAAGAAGCTCCCCAGGGGATCTGTGTCCACATTCAAGTCTGAGCGTTCCTGCTCTGGTAACCTTCAGCATCCTTATTTCCACCTCTGTTTGGCAGGATTGACTTTCCCTCCAGACCAGATAAATCCTTCTAAAGCCAAACCACTAGGAGGCATTTATAGGGGTAGCTGGCCTCTGCTATTCTCTCCTCCTGGAAGATTACAAAAAGTGCAGAAAATAACCCAGACAAATGTCCCAAGACCTTTGAAGACCTGTTTCCACTTCTCAGAAACTTAACAAAACAAGAAAATCAGTTTTACTTTGCATCACCATAGAAACCCTACCTCAGTATCAACTCCGTAGTGTTAGACTGTGTTTTCTTCACACAATTACTAGTCAAACTGAGAGATTCAAAATGACCTGGGGATGAAGAAAGTTCTGATTTGATTTTACAGAGATAGGAAGCCTTGCCAAAATTGTAGGTAGACAGTCTAGCACCACTTCGATGAAAAGGCCAACAGCATCCTTCAAGGACTTAAGGGCAGTATGGCAGCCACGTCACAGAGGCAAAGTCCACGGAAGAACATATTCTTTTGTCAAAAGTGGAAGAAACTTTCAGTCACTGCACTCGTAAAATGTATATTCGCCGCCCATAAATTCCAGGCGCGGTGTTTATATCGCAGGGAAGGCTGTACGTAGAGGGCTTGCTGCTGTCGCCTTAGAGCCTGGCGCTGAGGATTCCGCTGCGCTGCCCCTGCTCAGACAGCCTCACAGCCCAAGTTCTCTTTCTTCCCCGGTTGCTTCTGCCCTTTCTCCCTGTGGTGGTCCTCGCTAACTTACTGCTTTAGACACAGACACACCCTGAAGGAATGTGTTCCGAGTGTAGGCACACCTGTTCCGTCTGTTTACAGCTTTGTGTTGTCCACCTGCCATCTGACTGTGTTCCCTCTGGCTGGATAGAGGGGCCCCCCGTGCACACAAACAAAAAAGGAAGGGATTTCCTGGGGCCCAGAGCATCTGACTGATACAGAGAGATCTTAGTTCTGACCAGAATGACTTTGGGTGTCTTTCATTCAAAGAGCTGAGAACACTGGTGATATTCTTAATCTTTTTGTATCTGATCTTCCGTCAGAAAAGATCGTATGAACTTCATTTTATGGACAAGGAAGCACAAGGCAGAGGAGTTGTTGTCTGTCTATCGAAGGTCAACACGCTGGGGCTGGAATGCTGGTCTACTCAATTCCGCCCCCTGCGGTCTTAGCAAGCCAGGCTTCCTGCTTCAAGAATAACAACAACAGTAATAATATATTCATGAGCTTGTGTTACATGCCTGCCTGTATTGGGTTAGGGTAGAATGCTAAGTGTTTTGTGTGAGTTATATCTGATTCTCACCACAGTCCAATGGGATACGTACTCATCCATTCTTGTTATGCAAATAATAAAACTTTGGCCCTGGGGATTTGAATAACCTACTATTTCTAAATGATATAGCTGGTATTTGAACCTAGGCTCTGGCCCCAGAGCCCATGGTCTTAGCTAGGGTGCTGTGCTATGTGGTATCAAAAAATATAGGGTGGGCTTCCCTGGTGGCGCAGTGGTTGGGAGTCTGCCTAGCGATGCAGGGGACGTGGATTCGTGCCCCCGTCTGGGAAGATCCCACGGGCCGCGGAGCGGCTGGGCCCGTGAGCCATGGCCGCTGAGCCTGCGCGTCCGGAGCCTGGGCTCCGCAACGGGAGAGGCCACAGCAGTGAGAGGCCCGCGTACCGCAAAAAAAACCAAAAAAAAAAAAAAAATATATATATATATATATATATATATATATACACACACACACACATATATATATATGTGTGTGTGTGTGTATATATATATGGATGTGCACCCAGCTATGAAAAAATAGAGTAATCAGGGTGCCCGTCTTCAGTCTGCTATATCACTGATGCTCCCAACCCATCCTCTAAGAGTATTCTCAGATGCAACCCCTGAGCCCCACAATTCCAGAGCAGTGGGAAGTCTAGTTTCTCTTTTAGACTTCCTACCCCTGTTTATGTCCTCAAATCCTTTCCAAAGAACTAGTCCTCTCTTAGAAGGCTGTACCTTCTAGAGGCTAGAGAATGCCACAATGCTACCTGTGACCAGTTACATCAAGTGGGCTGGGGGGTGGCAGTTATGGGACATGCAAAGAGACTGTTAACTTTTCCCCTGGAGAAGTAGTATCACCACCCCAGGGTGGGCTCCCCAATGGTGGGCCTGAAAGGAGATGGTGGGCTAGGCCACTGAAGATCCCCCTAGGCCTCGGTGGTTTCTCAAGGTGGGAAAGGAAAAGAGCCTGTGTTCTCAGAACTGCGCTCAGCCAGGAGTTCTCCCTGCCAAAGTGGACCTAGAGTCTCCTCATGTCTCTCCGTGGCTTCCTTTGCACGCTGCTTTGCCAGCCTTGGGAGTGCCCCTGGGAGGGCTGGGCTGAGAGGAGACAGCTCAGTCCATGTGGAGAATCTGAATCTCAGAGACCGTGGGTTGGGGGCGACCTCAGCCCCTTCATTCCCCAAAACTGTTATGGCTCCTCGTGCAAATCTGCCGGCCCTCACTCACAGCCTTCAAGCCCCTCACAGTGAGACTGCCTGTTTCAGAAAAAGAAAACATGTAAGTTAGAATGTCCTAGATTCCTGGATATAGAACTATCCAGGTAAGATGTATCCTCATTAATATTGAAATCATCTAATTGCTTCTATTTCATTACTGCGTATTCAGTGGTGGCCAATTCAGATGCCTGTCAAGACAGGCAGCCAATTCTAGACTGGGGCTAGTTTAAGACCATAGAGCACAGTGGGAACTCTGGTGACACTCAGCTCTCTCCAGTTACTGCCTTGTTAATCTGTGAGCCCAGGGTTGCCAGATCCCCCGAATTTTCAGAAATCTAGATTTCATAGGAAATTTAATATTGGCAGGAAAATGATCACCAAAACCAAAACAAAACCTTGTCTGTGTGAAGGACTTCTAGTATGGGTGGGCTAGATGATTCAAACTAACCTTCCCTCTGAAAAGAGAAAAGCTGAAAGAAATCTGTAAAAGTATCTTTGGAAAAGCATCAATGACCAATGACCTAATAAGATAGCAACATGAATAGGAAGGAGGTTGGGGCTCAGGGAAATGAGCCAGAGCTCTCTCTATCCCGGGGCATCTGCCTACCCAGGCGAAGGGCTAAGAAGAGCTGCTTTTGGCAAATTACACAAGGTGTCGGTGACAGGCATCAGGTCCAATGCAGAACCTGGTCTATTTCCACCTGCCTCTGCCACCCAAAGGACGAACCAAAGGAGGCTAAGAGGCAGACCTGTGTGGCACATTCCTGTGGCTGAAGGAAAAATAGTTAGAGCTAAGAACTCGCCAAAGGCAGAGATCTTGGTACAGTAACCCCTGTTCTAGATGGTAAATTTGAAGGGAATCATTCCAAAGGTAGACTACAGACTGTAATCCAGGGGTTATAAAGCCACGGCTCTGAACTACTAGTGCCCTCAGGCATCTCACAGGAGGTGATGAAGGATGCTAGTGATATCCTAGGTCTCAAGTTATTTCTATAATAACTTTTTCAAACAAAATGGCCAGCAAACGGTAAAAGGTTACAAAGCACCTGAAGAGACAAAGCAGTGTGCACCAGAATCAATAGACAATATAGAATAGAGGGTAAGACACGTGGAGGATACATTGAGGTCCAGCATAATTTAATTGGAGTCTCAAAAGGAGAGGAGAGAGACTGGCGTATAGGTAAAACTTGAAAAGATAATAGCTGAGGATTTCCCAGAACCAATGAAGGAAAGCAATCCACTGGTGCTAGAAGCCTGAGCAGAGTAAATAAAAATAAATTCACATCTAGACACGTCAGACTAAAACTACAGAAGATCAAAGACAAGTTGTTTGACTGACAACTAATTTTTCAACAGCAACCTTGACAATCAGAAGGCTGAAATAAAATAACTGACAGTCTAGAAACGATCTTTCTGAAATGAAAGCAAAATGAAGACGTTTTTAGACAGACAAAAACTGAGAGAATGAGCTATCAGCAGCCCCATACAGAAAGAAATTCTCCAAGATATTCTTCAGTTAGGAGGAAAATTATCCCCCATGAACCTCAGAGATGCAGCGAGGAATAAAAAGCAAAGAAAAATTAAAACTAGGGGTTGGTTTATGTGAACATTAGCTATATAAAACCTTAATAGTAATGTCTTATGGTGCTGACAATTTTTATCATATTAATATTATAAAGAACATTAGCTATATAAAACCTTAATAGTAATGTCTTATGGTGCTGACAATTTTTATCATATTAATATTATAAAGAACATTAGCTATATAAAACCTTAATAGTAATGTCTTATGGTGCTGACAATTTTTATCATATTAATATTATAAAGAACATTAGCTATATAAAACCTTAATAGTAATGTCTTATGGTGCTGACAATTTTTATCATATTAATATTATAAAGAACATTAGCTATATAAAACCTTAATAGTAATGTCTTATGGTGCTGACAATTTTTATCATATTAATATTATAAAGTAATGTCTTATGGTGCTGACAATTTTTATCATATTAATATTATAATAATATTATAAATATTATTAATATTATATTTATATATGATATTATTTATCATATATAAATATATATGTTTATTATTATAAACAACCATGATAGCTCTAAGAACTGTGAGAGTAATCATACTTAAGATATACTAAGGTCCTGGCGTATTTTGGAAGAAAGTAAATTTATGGATCAGTATTAGACTTTGATAGGTCAAGGATTCATGTTGTAGTTTCTAGGGGACCATCACAGACATACACACAAAAATAGAAAGAATATAACTTCCAACCTAAGAGAGGAAAACAGAGAATAACTTAAAAAAATCAATCCAAGAGAAGAAAGAAAAACAGGTTGGTCAAATAAAAAGCATATAAGATGGTAGATTTAAACACAAATGTATTTGTTATTACTTTAAATATAGATGAACTAAGTGCTCCAGGGAAAAGACAAAGTTTGGATTTTTTTAAAAAGACGCTCACCCTGCTAAATATGTAGCTTGCACATATGAACATCAGATAATTCCTGCTCTTGCCTAAGCAGAGAATAACTAGTTAATCTCATATTTAGCAGGGTGACGCTCATTATAAGAGACACATTTTACATAAAATACAGAAAATTTGAAAGTTAAAAAAATGGAAAAATATATACAACTAACAACCAAAAATCTGACTCTGTTAGTTTCAGATAAAGGTCAAAAGTATTGCTTAATATAAAGAGGGACTCTTCAAAATGATCAAAACTTTAACTCCCCCCAGGAAGACCTAATAATTTTAAATTTATAAAGCAAAAAATTGGTAAAACTATAAGAAGAAATAGAGAAACTGACAATAGCCCTGGGATATTTTAACAGCCCTTTCAGGAATTATTAGAACAAGGAGATAGAAAAATTAATAAGGCTGTAGAATATTTGAACAACATTGTTAACATGCCTTATTTAATGGACTTATATAGATACTACAGCAAACAATATCAACATATAAATTGTTTTCATGACACAGGGAACATGTATAAAAATTCACTATAAAAATTAACTATGGGGCTTCCTTGGTGGCGCAGTGGTTGAGAGTCCGCCTGCCGATGCAGGGGACACGGGTTCGTGCCCCGGTCCGGGAAGATCCCACGTGCCGCGGAGCGGCTGGGCCTGTGAGCCGTGGCCGCTGAGCCTGCGTGTCTGGAGCCTGTGCTCCGCAACGGGAGAGACCACAGCAGTGAGAGGCCCGCGTACCGCAAAAAAACAAAAAACAAAACAAAAATTAACTATGTATAAAAATTAACTAGGCAATGAAACAATGCAGAGTATTATCACAAGGGCAATTAAGTTAGAAAGTATCAATAATAACAAAATGGATACAGAAAAGCATTTGATAAAATGCTTTCCTAAATCATCTATTCATGATAAAAACTCTGCAGATAGAAATCAAAAGGAAGTCCTTTAATCTCATAAAGAACGTTGCTAAAGAAAAATCTTGGACATGGGCTATATGTGCTGACAGTATGTCATGCTAACTAGGGAAGAAATTTGATGAGTTCATGTAGAACTCAAATGCTCAAGGGCCTCAGAAGTACAAGCATCAGCTTTACATGTAATTCAAGTATGTAACTTTTATGCACTTCCCTGTGATTGCTGCATTTCACAGTCCTTAAAAAGGTAGTTTTCATAGCGTACCTGAAACAGAGAAACCTTTTACAGTAAAGGCATGAAGACAAATATTTTAAATATTCAGAAAATGGAAACTTTTCCCTCAGTAGAAGGGCAGTCTAGGGTAGTGAGATACAGCCCAGCTTTGCTGTTAAAATCATGACACCAACTGGGTTCAGAGCTCAGCTCTGCCACTTACCAGCTGTGTGTCTTTGAGCAAGTAATGTAACGCCTCTGAGCCTCAGTTTTCTCATCTGTAAAATGGGGATGATACGTCCTACCTCACATGATAGATATATCTGTTAGAGATTACATAAAATATAACCATCTATTATAAAGATTAACTCAATTCATGAATTTGGAATAGTGCTTGGCACATGGTACATATTCAGTGTCAGCTATTAAAAACTGCTGAAGAAGAATTAAAACTTCAGAACCCGAGGCACAAACGATAGATGAGAGCAAGGAAAGGAATTTCCTTTTCCCAAGACTTTTGCAAGTCAGTAAATCAATTCTCTGTCTCCTTGTGTAGCCAATTCTATTGCCTGTGACCTAAACCCAGCCAGGAAACATAACATCTTCTGGCTTCCAAGACTGCTTAGGCAAGAGCGGGAATTATCTGATGTTCATATGTGCAAGCTGCATATTGAGCAGGGTGAGGCCTCCTGGCAGCCTTCAGTGACAGAGTCACAAGTGCAGGGCTGGCGATGCTGCTGAGGACCATGCTGTATCTCGTTCCATGTTTATCACCCTGTGGAGCAGGAACGATTATTAGCGTCCCAGTTTCAAAATTGATGCGCAGTAAAACACAACGATGCACAGAGAGATTAAGAACCTTATCTGGTGAGGACTGGAGACGTAATTAAGCCCAAGCCTAATGGATCCGTGCATTTAACCAACACACTGTAAGTTCTCTCACTGTACTTAAGCCTTAACCTCTTTCCCCACCTCACGAATGGTCAAGCAACGTATCAGCCTAAAGTCCTGTGTAGACGGCTCACCTTTCACTCTGGTTGCCTGTTGTTGCTTCACAAATCACCTTAACACTTGGTGGCACCCTACGACAATGATTTATGCCCACTCGTGGACCCTGGAGGCTAGGAATACTTGGACGTGGCACAGGGGGATAGCTTGCCTCTGCTCCCTGATGTCTGGGGTCTCTGATGGGAAAACTAGAAAAACTGGGAGTGACTCAAATGGCTGGGAGCCGGAGTCTTCTGGAGGCCTCTTTACCTTTTTGGCCTCGAGATAGTAAGTCTTCTTGCATATAACATTGCTGAGGGCAATATGGGGAAGCCGCCGGGCTTCGTGACCCAGGCTCACGAGTCACAGAACAGCACTTCTGTCAAACTGTATTGGTTGAATAAGGCTGCCAAGTTTCAAGGGAAGAGGGACCAGGCCCACCTCTTAATGGAAAGAATCCCAAAGAATTTGCAGCCGTGTTTGAAAACTAATTCATCATTCTTATCCTTTTAATTGGCTTCAGAATATCCAATATAATAAAGATGGCCTAAGGCCTAAAGGCAAACAATAGTTCAGCTGTATAGAGTTTCCAAGACATACTCTCTTTCTTCACACCCTCTGATTTGGAAAATGTTTTTGAAATGGCATTTCCCACTTCGTTTTAGTGAATAATATTTTCATTAGTCCAGATGGGCTAGACCAGTGCCATAGTAACCAACAACGCCAAAATCTCACTGGCTTAAAACCACCACTGAAAATAAGGTTTACTTCTTATTCCTATTATATATTCAGCACAGCTTGGCTGGGTGCTTGCCTCTGTGTTCTTACTCCAGGGTCCAAGTGTACAGAACAGGTGTCTAGAACATTGCTGTGTTAGGGAGGGAGAAATTGTCCTCTACCCTCTAGGTTCTTCTGGCTGGTCTAACTGACGTGAGACAGATTAACAGGAGAAAATCAGACAAAATTTTAATAACATGTCTACAATTGGGGAGACCCAGAAAAACTGAGTAACTTGCCCAAATGGCTGAAACCTTCACCTTAAATACCATCTTCAGCTAAAGATAAAAGAAGATGTTGTCAGGGCTTGGGACTTCAAAAAGGGGGAAGGCAGTTGATCTGGAGATGGAAAAGCAAAGGTTTGGTAAATAAATGTTTTCTGGGCTGTGCAGAAACAATGGGACTTAGAGTCGATGCATCTCTAGGCCCTGTTTCTCCCCCGACACGAAGCCCATATTCTTTGCAGATGTCTCTGGTGAAAGCTCTATTCTGGGAACAGACCCTCTATCTAATTTATTTTTTAGGCAGTTAGGGGGAAAGTCAAAATTTCTTCCTGGGTCTTTCGGGCCTTCATTGTTTTCAGCTCGAAATAACCTACGTGCCAAAGAGACACTTTGGAGTGGCAGATTTGCTCCCCAGCAGCTGGTTACCATAAGGAGAGGAAGAGCTTTGGCTGAAAGTGACCACCCACTGCCTGGAAATTGTCAAAGGGCCCTGCCTTACCATGAGAAGGCCTGGAAGCTCAGCCTTCTGTGGCAGGGAGGAGAGAAACAGTAGGTATCGGTGTGTGGCACTGATGACACCACAGTGATCCAGTAATGCCATGAAAGAAAGGAAGCTTAAATGTATTATCTGGAATAGTCTTTCTGAGCCTAGACCTATGAGGGCTTTGGAACCAAATATTTGTAACTGGTCTTCTGGAAGTGTGGAAAGGTGAGTTAGTTTGGTTGAATATGAACAGTGTGCAAACGTGTTCAATTTCTGTTAAATGAACCAAATTCAAAAGTCTAGTGGAGGGGGCTTCCCTGGTGGCGCAGTGGTTGAGAATCTGCCTGCCAGTGCAGGGGATGCGGGTTCGAGCCCTGGTCTGGGAGGATCCCACATGCCGCGGAGCAACTGGGCCCGGAGGCCACAACTACTGAGCCTGCGCGTCTGGAGCCTGTGCTCCGCAACAAGAGAGGCCGCGATAGTGAGAGGCCCACGCACCGTGATGAAGAGCGGCCCCCGCTTGCCACAACTAGAGAAAGCCCTCGCACGGAAATGAAGACCCAACACAGCCAAAATAAATAAATTAATAAACTCCTACCCCCAACATCTAAAACAAAAAACGTCCAGTGGACACTGCAGATTGAGGAAGGTACAGGGAAGCTGGCTGAGGTTCCAAGCTTGGTTTCATGATCCTAAAGTGCACCTTGAGGAAAAACCTATGACCACCTATGTCTAAGGATCACAGGTCTCCGGGGGTACCCTATAGTCCTGATAGACGTTCCATATTGGGCCTCAAGTTGTACAGCCACTAAACCCAGGCTGGCTGCAGGTGCTCCTCCAGGGTGGAGAGGGTGTAAGATCTGGGGTCAGGACACCTCGAAACTCAGTCAGGAGCTTTTTGGTACTGTATCCATAGATCTCTTCTTCCCCATGCAAAGCCACCCTCAGGAGCGAAAGCTGCACTCAGGAGCAGCCCTGGGGCGTGCACCATCCTCTCACCAACAGACCCACCACCCACATCGCGACAGCAGCCAGCTTCCTGTGACAGGGATGGGTGACTACAGGGCATGCACCCCATGGCAAACCCTGGGGTCAGAAATTCAAATGACAGGCAGATAGCTCACCCATGTGAATAGGGCAGCAGGGCGTAGGACAGTAGGAAGCTGTTAGTTAGAACTGGCATGCCATCTAAAGGCATTCAGTTCATATTTTTTAAAGTATATATTGTTTGTGCCAGCAAAAATAAGAGATGGTTGAGTGGATCTGGTGGCCATGGATCTCCAGTTTGCATGCCCCAGTCTAGCCCCATCACAATAGGTAAGTGCTCCCTCTTTCATGGAAAGAGAATGAAGGTTCAGGGAGGTTAAGGCGGGTGCCCAAGCTTGCACAGCTCATAACGGGTAGAGCCAGGCAGTTTGGCTTCAGAGTCCATGCTTATAACCACCATTCTTCACTGCAGATTCTAGAATAAGTGTGCTTTCAAGACCTGGGTATGCAGCAGAATCACTGTGGGAGCTTGTAGAGCTACACATTCCATTCCTGGTCCCTAGATTCACTGAAACAGCATCTCCATGACTGGAGCCCACAACAGCATCCCCAGGTGATTCTTACCTCGTCCTCAGGTAGCAGTCTGCTGACCAATCTTTGGGAGACTTCTGTTGATGCTTTTAGTCCATCTCTAAGGAGCCAGGCTTTCTGGGATCTATACGCAGAAAGCCAAGCTGAATCACATTATTGTTCCAACCCTAGGAACCTAGTTTTTAAAAAATGACGACTACTAATAACCTAGACCTTGGCTTCAAAAGAGGAGGCAAATGGCTACAAGGAGAGTCCTTTGAGAACTTGAACTGGAGAGTAGTTCTTTTTTTTCTAAACCTCTGCTTTCAGTCTTGCAGTTATATTTCTGGTAACAGTTTTGCAAGTGGCGGTAGGGAGGTGGGCAA